>NW_024062547.1:0-600000 GCF_006381635.1 Hibiscus syriacus | reverse complement strand
TGAGTCAGGTAATTTCGGGTCTAGATAAAATTCGGTTTAATTATGTTCGGATAGGATCGGATCTGGTTCGGATCTAGTTCTGATGTACGGTGAATCGAATTGGGTTGGGTATTAGGTCGGGTGATTATTGGATTGGTTGTTTTCAAGTTCGGATCAATATAAGATCGGTTATTTTTGGATCGGGTCAATACCGGATCAGTTGAATTTTGGGTCGGGTTAATACCAGATCAGTTAGATTTCGGGTCGGGTCAATATCGAATCAGTTGATTTTCAATTTAGGTCAACCTTTAGATCAGGTAAATTCGGGTTGAATTGATTATGAGTCTAATCAAAATCAAGTATATATATATATAATAATTGATATATACTTGTAAAAATACGTCTTCCTATTAGTTAATTTTATCATTTAAGTTTAATTTCAATTCTCAATCGTTCAATATTTTAAATTAAACCATCATTTAAAGATGATAAATCGATAATTTGATATAAATATGATCCTATAATACGTGTTAGAATTTGTTATCAAAATTTAATATTGATCTCGTATGAAAAGTTTATAATGAAAACTATTTGATAAAAAAAATATTTTTATTAAAATTTTTATTTCCAATTATAAATTTAATATTTTATTAAATTTTAAAAAATAATACATAACTTTATATGTTAAGTTTTAGTCGTAACATAAGTAAACTTTATATTATTTTTATTATGATTCTAATATTATTTTCTATGTTTTAGTTGTTTTCTATTATTTTTATTATAAATCTAATATTTTTTATAATAAGTAAGATAAGTAAACTTTATTTATTAATTTTTTCAATCTTACAATTAGATTCCTACTTTTATATTCCTCTTAAACTTTTTATTATTTTATTATAAATATAATATTTTTAATAAATTATCAATTTTATTTAAATTAATTTATTATTGAAAATAACTTTTATTGTTTAATAACTTTTATCAATTTCAATATATTCGGGTTGCTTTTGGGTCGGGTTAAATTCGGTTCGAGTTAATTTTGGTTCAGGTTAATTTCGGTTTCGATTCAGGTTAATTTCGGTTCTGGTTAATTTTGGTTTCGCTAAATTTTGAATAAAGTATGGGTCGGGTAGGGGTTGGATATCAGATCAAATTTAATTATCATGTTCGAGTTAATATTAGATATTGGGTCGGATATATCAGTTCGGGTAATCATTTAGGGATCCATACATTTTCCAATGAGTACCATAACAAACATCACATTTGAAAAAATAATTTTTCATACACATTATTCAAGCAATTTGTTAAATATTTTTTTATAATTATTGATATTTGGTTTGTAAATAATTAGTTTAAATAAAATAAAAGATTAAACCAATTTTATTAAGATACCTCCATATCTTAATGAGATGAAATGATTGTTATAAAAAATTGAACTTAAATTAATTTAGAGTTAGGTTTAATGAGTAGGAATTATAGGTCAAAAATGAAAATGATGAAAAAGAGGGGAAAAATCTGACCCGGAATGATGGGTGCTTTGGCAACAACCTCAGGCAGATCAAAATTGATTCCTTCAACAACCTGGGGGTGTTTATGAAGAATCATTCTGAGGCAATCCCCTGCGCTGCCTCCCACATCGACCAATTTCTTCACTCCTTTGAACCCATCGTAGCTGTTCAATATAGCTCTCATGAACGGCACCGAAACTCCCGACATCGCCTTTTGCATCAGCCCATTCATTTCCGGTTTCTTCCCATAGTAGCTATAAGCTCCCTCGCCGTTCGCCTTCACGAACGGCTCCGATGTCGGATTCAAAACCGCTTCGTGCACCAACGGCCACGCTCTCACCAAAGCATCCTAAAACATTTATAAATCACAGATCGTACCATAATCGATTCAATTTTAAAGAAATCAACGGTTGAAAATAGAAATGAAAAAGAGGGATTGGGATATACCTGGTGGTGCTGGAGCACGTAGGGTGCATAAGATAGACCCTCCGCGTCGGTTACAAGTGTTTTCCCGATCTCGGTGAGGGAGTATTTTCTTTCACCGCTGTTATCGAGAAGTTCGTCGAAAACGCCGTAGCTGGTGAGCATGCGTAGGATACGCTGGAGGTTTTCGGGATCTCCGCCGCTTCCGGAAGGGAGTACATGCGAGAGAATCTGGGCGGCGGAGAGCGGGGTGTTGGCGCCGTCTTGCCAGATAGCGTCGGGTACGTTTAGGCGGACGATGGCGTGGAGAGACATGGGGACGCTTATCATGTTAGCCAATTCCATAATGGCTAGCCTTGCCTTGTTACTGCGCTCTGCTGCTGCTGCTGCTGCTGCCTCGGCGTTCTCCATCATGGATTTGCTGCCGCTGGTTTGATGAAATGGATAAGAGATTTGATATTTAGCTGTTGTGGTGGGTACAAGAGACTGAAACTACTAGGGCACTACATTTAAGTAGTATTAACTGATTTTTTTTTTAAATGCATCTCATATTGTTTATTAATTATATTCTATAATACATAGGTATTTTTTATATAAAAATTATAATTTAGATATTTAATTGAATGATTATTACAAATAAGTCACAAATTATTAAAATTGAAAAAAACATTAATTTAAGTTCAGTATAATAGTTATTCTAATTATTAAAATTTATACATTCTTTTTAATTTAGTAATAACTCAAAATAATTTAATAAATTTAACTATTTATATTTAAAAATGTCATTTATTAATCTTTGTATATGTTAATTATTTATTATTATATAATATCATAAAACTATTTTATCTAATATTTAATAATATGTTTATAATATATATTTTTAAATGGTCTCAGCGGTTAAAGTGTGTTATTTTTCTTAGAAATTCTAGGTTGAAACAATTATATTTACATGATCTGTACATTGGCAATAACTAAGAAAAATTTTAAACATATATTATTTTATAATCACGTTAGACTATTTAAATAAATAAATAATATATATATATATAAAGCGATAAGTTATCATTTATTTTCCCTCCATGAAAAATCATTTAAATATCGCTTTATATACCTTGGATGCACGGTTAGATGTTCACCAAGAAACTTCCAGTGATCTCGTTTCGGTCAGGTTGATGGTTGAAGGTTAAGATTGTATTGTTTTTTTAATTAACTAAATTATAAAAATTATTTATCTATTATCAAACATATAATAGAATGTATTTTATTTTATATTTATTTTCAAGCAGAGACTAACTTATAATATATAACCAACTTTAAAAAATATACTATAAGTTTGGAATATAAAACGTATGCTGACATGTGTGATGTGTATGGAAAAATATTAAGACTAATCTCATGATTTCATTTATTAATCTTTGTATATATTAATTATTTATTATTATATAATTTTTGGGTCGGATTGGGTTGACCGAAAATCTGAACTGACCCGACCTATGCCCATCCTACATGTAATCTGTTATTTAATACATCTTTTGTTTGATCAGATTTTTCAAAAATAGTTATAATTTATCATGGAGAATAAGATGAACAGTATAATTTGTAATAATCTAGATTTTTAAATTAATTTTCAAGCATTAACCTGAATTATGAAATCATCAATTAGTATGTATGACTAAAATCATTGGATAAATGTTTCATAATGCATAAACGAAGAATATTGGAGAAAGCCAAGTAAAGGTGCCTCCTTTCGTTGCTAAGTTCAAGGTATTATACTTAATAATCTAAAATGCTTATTGTATTTTATAAATGTGCATGTTGGTTTATTGTACGTCGGATGTTTTGAGTATTAAGTATGTTTTAATAATTTTAGTGATGATTTAAAGTTAAATGGTGATATTAATGTAATCACCATTTTTTAACTAAGTCAAACCTAAATATTTACAAACCCCAATCAAAACCCCAAGCCCTTTACAAAACAAATCCATTTTTAAACCAGGCCCAAAACCCAACCAATATCCAAAACCCAAAATACAACCCGGCCCCAAGCCAAGGCTCGAACCTGCCCAAACCAAGCCACTCAAACCTAACCCTAAACCCCAACCAACAAACACCCTTTTCTGCCCCAATACCCGAAGAATGACCCATGTACGCCAAACTCACGCTCTATACTTCTGCAAAAAAAAAAAAAAAAAAAAGCAAGCAACAATCAATCATTTTTAATTTTCTTTGTAAAATGGGTATAAATCCCAGACAACAATCAGTAAAATGGGTCATATTCTGAAAACAAAAAAACCACTGTAACTGATTTCGTTCAAAGCAATAAACAAGGTTTTTATCCTTCTTTTTTTCTGGTGTTCAAATAGTTTCCTTCTTTTATTTTTTATTTTTTTATTTTTTCAGTTTTGGATCTCAATAAAGCAAGGTATTTTTTTAGATTTCAAAAAAAACCGTACCCTTTTTTTAGTTTCATTCTAAAACGCTAATTTATCCCGAATATAAGACAACAAAGGCTTTTAAAGTAACAAAAATCAACCATTTTACATTAAAATACGAAGGAAATAAAAAAAATAGCAGATTTAAATCATACCTGAATCGTACGCGTCGTCAAAGTCCAGAGGGGAGCAAAAAGTCGAGCCTTTTCTTCGGGTTTAAGGGCAGTTTTCGACTTTTTTAGCCCCAAGTGAGGGCTTAAGTTGGTAGATGGGTTTGGGGCTTTTATTGAGCGATTTAGGGAGCGACGGTTGGAAGCAGGGCGAGGCGGTTGGCAGTGGGCCGACCGAGGACAGAGGGGAGAGCTTATCCCTTTTTTTTCTGTTTTTGTTTGAAATGAAAAAAAATGTTGTATGTATAAAGAAAGTTAGGGGGAAAGTACACTTTGGTCCCCTTAACTTACACGCGTTTTTACAAAAAGTTCATTGGCATGGACCATTTTCAGAATTTTCTCATTTTCGTTTGTGTTTTGTAATTTTTGGTATAATTCCTTTTTAGTCCCCCTACTTTTAACATGTTTTTACACTTTAATCATGTGTAGTGACCTTTAATTTTTTTTAAATGCATGGGGACTGATTCTATAATTTAACATATTATTTTTAGGCTTAAATAAAATTGAAAAAATTACCTTTAGGTCCCTGTAGTTTACGTGTGTTTTTTTATTTTACCCTTAATATTTTATTTTATTTTGATTTAGTCTTTAAATTTCAACATGTTTCAATTTAGTCTTATTTTATGTTTAATTTGTTCCCTTTTAGTTTAGCAATTTCATATTTATGCAATTAGGTCCTTGAATTTATGTTTATTTTATTTTTATTTTATGTTGTTTTTTTACTATTTTTTTATTATTTGCTATTTTATTATTTTAATTAAGCTTATTATTAATTGTTTTGTTTCATAATTTAATCATTCAATTTAGTTTCTTAGATTAGGTTAACACTCGAATTGAACTTAGAAATTAGGTTGACACTCTAGTTTAATTAGGGAGCAATTCGAGTCGAGTTCTCGAATAAGATGCCCGATTACTCAAATCAATTGCTCGACTTTTAAAATTTATTAATAATTAATATTTTCTAAAAAAAGACTTTAGGTTTTATTTAGTCCTCAACTTTAGAAATTATCAATTTAGATCCTCGTACTTTTAGTCTTTTAGAACTCGATATTTTAGATCTTTGACTTTTAGTCCCTGAACTTCAATCAAAACTTTAATATTGACATAATCAAATAGGTTAAATAGAGCCTCCACTTTAGTTAGATTTCAAACTAGTCTTTTAATTTAGGGAATAATTCAAATTGGTCCTCGTCTAAATGCTTGAGGGACCATCTCGATTATTCGATTTGATAATTGATTAAAATCAAATAGGATTAATATTAGAGCCTACATTTTTAGGTTTGAGCTTCTAGGTTCCTTTAATTTCATAATTTGACACTTTGAGCTAGAAAAAGCCTTTAATTTACCTTAGCTTAATTAAGATTAAATAAAAATTTGTTTGATTGCATTTTATTTTCAAACCTAAGGAAATGTTTACTTATTAGGGAATTTATATTATATCTCCCGCAAGTATGCTCAGGGGTGACAACTGGTGAGTCCCGAAATAGGTCAACATCCTTTTCAAAGACCACATCTTGATTTCTAAAATTAAGGCAATGTCCGATTATTAGGCACAATAGTTGATCTATCGCGTTTATGCTAGGAGCGAATGCTATCGGTCTTAATAAACGAACACCCTTTTCAATGTTGCATCCCTAATGAGTTTGAAATTAAATAAATATCGAACTCAAAAGTTTTGATTTTAAATATAGGGTAATCAACTAGGTACCAATTTTGGGCGCTTGTGGGGATGTTAATCCTTCCCCACGCGTAACTGACTCTTGAACTCGATTTCTGGATTTTCGCAGACCTTAAAACTTGGTATTTTGATAAAAAAATATTTTATTAAAATCACCCGGTTTTCATGATGTCCCAATCACACCTTAAATGATTGGTGGCGACTCCTCACATTTCAAAAATTCTTTTCAAAAGAGAAAACCCCCGAGTCTGTATCGTTCTTTTCCCCGCCCGGGCAAAAAATGGTGTCGACAGCTTGACTACTATACTGGGGATGTTTTATTTTTAAAACAAATTGAGAGTTGAGCCACGAGTTGGTTACCATATATTTAGGATTTTGGAAATTACAAGTTCGATCTTATTTAATTTACGTTTTATTACATTATTTAAAAAAAAGAGATTTTATCTCTGGTTAATACTTACACTTCTATGAAATTATTTAGGACTGTTGCATATCATAGCTCTTAACCGAGCTCAAACTCAGTTTACCTAAGTAGGGAGAAACGTCACACCTCATGAGGAGCATTGAGTTTCCTTGTGTGGGTATGATAAAGTATCTCTGGAAAATATCCTAAGTTGCCTAGGGAGAAACGTCATACCTCACGAGGAGCATTGAGTTTCCTTATATGGGTATGATAAAGTATCTATGGAAAACATCCTAAGTTGTCTATCAAGAATATCGGATCTGAGGTACACTTTTAGTAGTGCGATACCCTGAGTCGAATCCGATTCGTAAGTTTGTAATGAGCCAGAATCGAAATCAACCTTAGCAGGCTGTAAATATGGCTTTTCTACAACTGACCACATGTAGGGAATTTAGTAAACCTACCCACTAGAGCTATGTGGATAGCCTAGGAGAATTAGAACACATTCGGTTAGGACTATTAATTTACTTTGTAGCTTTATTTTCAGTCTCAACTTTGAGTCGAATTTAATTTTTGTTGCTAATATTACATTTCTTTGTCTAATCATTTCAACTAACTTGATTCTTTTTATCTTGTTCCTATTAACATTGATTTCCTTTTGTCTGATCTTGTTGCATTTTTGCATGGACATGATATATCATTCAAAGGTGTTGATCCCTTAAATAACTGATCTTTTATAAGGTTCTTGAAAAACAATGCCCACAACATGTCTTTCACTGCGATCGAAAGAATTTCGAAGATGATCTACGTAGATCGAGTAGCGCCAAGAGAGAGTCTGTCCACTAAGGAGACAAGCCAAACATCTACATGCTGAGATAACAAGGTGGGCTCAAGAAGATTCAACGCTGAAGCCAATAGTTGAAGATCAATAACAAGCTCGAAAAGATTTCTGAAAGTATGAGATGAAGTAGAAGCTTTGAAGATGAAACAGTACCTAAATGCTCGCAGGGGTTGTACAACTTGAAGATGGACCATATTTTCACTTCCCCGGCGTACCAAGACATTGTTGATTTTTCAAGAATTGTTCAAGGAACAATTATTTTTTGGATCAATTCCTTGTTACATTTGCATCTTGGATTTTGAACTCCTTTTTTTTGCATCTTTGCGTTTGCATGTGCATCTTTACGTTTTTGTATTAGTATATATACATTGTACATTACATGGTATACATTACATCTCAACGTGCATTAGTCATGGATCTCGAGAGTAACTCACAAATAATCTTGTGATAAAAGTTTTGAGGTAATATGAAATCACTTCATTCGTACCTAAAAAAGAATGAGAGTTGTGGACGTAATGTTAGCCCCGTCTAAAGTTCAAGGCACATCATATAGGTCTGTGGGCACTAAAGTTCAAGGCACATCATAAACCTTTAATAATGAGGCATCCCGGTGCGAAATAAGAAAAGTTCTTCCAGCCACCGTGAAGCCTTATGACATTGGCTTTGTCCTTTTGAACATATTTTCATTCTTTGCATACTCAATAAATATTTTGTTGATTGAACTTATGGAATTTTTTAGGTTAGGAGCAATAAATCAAATTTTAATCCGATAATTCTTTGAATATCAAATGAATTAAAGGTTTTTTTACTACTTCATTAATTATAGATCTTTGACAAGTGACAAGATTAAACTTTCGTGTTCCTCCAAAGACGAACACCCTTACTCGTTTCCTTACACGGAGTATGCTCATTACCAAAAGACCGAACTTTGACATCACTTCCCTCTGAAACAATAAAGTCGTACATTTATCCTCCCCGAGGCACCAAAACCTGTACTTTTACCTTTCCAAATAGAGTTAACCTTTCCATGACATTACCTTTCTCAGAATTATGACTTTAAAGTCGCACATTTCCCTTCCTAAAAACATAACCAACATTCATTTCCCAACCTCAACAAATCTTGGGGGCATACTGAGGACCTTTCCTGCAAAAAAGACAAGATGAAGTGTTGCGGATCAAGTTTTTGCAAGAGAATTCGAATAATTGGGGCATACTAGGAGCGAATTGAAGAAGAAGAAATAAAGAGAATCATTTAAATAATTCTATCATGCATTAATTATATTGTTTTCATGTAAATAATGTTAATCTTGAATAATTGTCCCCCTGGGGATACCTATTTTACAAAGACTTCCGTATATGAGATGATGAACGACTTTGTTTCATTTATCCTTTCAAATATATAAATCCCTTGTTGTCCCCTTTTGAGCCTATAATATTTTTTTCTTCTGATTTAACCCTAACCAAGGATCACCCTCCGCACTAAGGGGCAAAGATGAATGATATCTGCTTGCATGAGTGAAGATCATCAATCCAGATTCTCTACAGAAGCAAGTCATGATAAAATAAAGTGAAAAATAACAAAATACCGCAAGGTGAACTAAACACAAGCACTCAAATATCAAATCGAGTTGATAACACAAAGAGAAAAAAGAACAAAAAGAAAAACAAAAAAGGGAGAAAAAAGGGAAAAGAAAATAGATAAAAGAAAGCAAAAAGAAAAAGAAAAAAGAAAAAGAGAGAAAAGAAAAAAGAAAAAAATGGAAAAGAAAGAAAACCGATCAAATACTTCAAGATGGACGGTTCAAAGATCTAGAATCAATTCGCTAGAAGATCATATAACACCAAAATAAAATAAAATGAAATGAAAGAGACACGAGCAAATTTAAGTCTAGCAACACAAGATTGAAGACAATAGAACGAATCGATCATTGGTTTAATAACCCTTAAACACCTATTTGGGCCTATTTATCCCTTTCTTTCATAACCATGAGCCTCGATCTACATTACGTACTTGGAAAGTTCCTTCTAATCATACATGGATTTCTAAGTGGAAAGGTTATCTTCAGATTTCATTCTGCCTCTCAGGGTTAATTTTTTTTGCAAAAAATGGTTTCTAAAATCTTTAATGCATGATAGGGAAAAGTAATAAAAGGAGGGTTCAAGACGTAAAATTTTAGAAGACGTCTTGAAACCAAAAGAGAATTCGAGTTGAAAACCTGAAAAGACAGTTCGAACACGAAGATTATCAACCACTACACAGAATACAGTCTTATACATTTCTTGATAAAGTATTACACAACCCAAAGGCGCTCACAAGGGATGAGAACCAGTAAACATTTCCAGAAGAGAAACATGGCAACTGCTTTATCAGGTTAATGAACACCAGAATCGAGGACGCAAGAAGCTAACCTGAAACACATTGCCTTCCCAAGTCAGCCTAAGCCATATATCATCATTAATCTTTACACTTTTCAAATGTATATAATTTTTGAAGGACTAAAAGAAAATTTGACTTATTTGATATTCAATGAACTCTTATTTTACAATTTGTTTTGATTGTGAGCCCGAAAAAAATGACAACACTTTTGAATTTTATTCAACAATTTTTTTCTCACATAAAAGAAAAGAAAAGAAAAAACATTTTCAAACAGGACAATCTCAAGTGAAAAAGGTCCTTAAAGCTGGTGAGGCTCATTATGCCTCTATCGGAGAAAAAGAACACATGATGCTAGAACAATGAAGCATTTCTTAAAAGCAAAGGAATGGAGGACAAAACTTCTAACACTTCATTGTGACGTTTCAGAAGAAGATGATCGCCTTAGTTGAAGATGACACATATCACAGCTCATAGAAAAAAAAAAGACAATTATAAGGATTGATAACTTCTTAAATGTCGATCTGATGGTGGCATCATAAAGAGAAGCCCTCAAGTTGTTCGATAACATTGTTGATTAGCGACACAAGAGTAAGACCATTTGATATTAAGGTCTTCACACGAATAGAGCCATGAATACCCACATTAGGACATTACCAAAACCAGATGTCGTTAAGATAACAAGATTCGAATCAAACAGACATGATGAATGAGTCTGACCATTTGGAGTGCCAAGGGCAGAATAAAAACAAACAAAGCTTACCTAGAGAAACAAACCATTAATGCTTCAATTGAAAAAGGACTCTTGAGAAACAATTTTGATTGAAAAGTTGAGTCGAGGACAAGTAAGGTGCTCAGTCGTCCACCTGATCGCAACAAGAATTCAATAGAGAAAACGCTTCTTCCAGAATTATGTTGAAGAAGTGAGACAAAAGATATAAGACGTGAGGACATGATGTACAAGATGAATAGTTTGACCATGTTGATGTTGGGGGCAGACTCCGTACAAGAGTAATCAAGTGAAAGAGGAACGAGATCTCCATTTTGAAGTCAAAAGAGGATTACTGATAAACATTTCTGCATATAAAAAAGTCATGCAATACATTTAAATACATATATATTGCATTCACATTTCATGCATCAAGACAATTTTACAGATTGTCCAAAAAAAGAAGAGCGAAGAAAGAGCATAATTCAAGCCTTGAATGGAGGGTATTATATTCAGAGTTGTAGAACCTCAAGAATTGAGAAACCCAATCCAAGAAGAATCATTACTTTGATGTGGGGGAACGTTACCCAAACGACATGATGTTTTCAAAAGAATTTTTAAAGAAACCAGGTCTGATTTTCAAAAGCTCCTTGATAGGATGTTTTCAAATGAACTTTTAAAGGAAGCTAAGCCTAATTTTTAGGGGTTTCTTGATTTTTCAAATGAGTTTTTAGAAACTAAACCTGATTTTCAGGTGTTTCTTGATGAGTAAGTTATTCGGGCCATCAGTAAGTCTTTCGAGCATGATGCTTAAATCTCTCGGGTCATCTATAAGTCTTTCGAGCAAAATTATAAGTCCTTCGGGCCATCCAAAAGACCTTCAGGTAGGATATTTTCAACATTTCCTTTGCTCGATTCACAACACTTTGAATCAGCAACGCCCCACCAGAGGGGTTAACATTTCCTTTGCTTGATTCACAACAGTTCAAATCAGCTTAAGTCCTTCGGGCCATCAGTAAGTCTTTCGAGCATGATGCTTAAATCCTTCGGGTCATCTATAAGTCTTTCGAGAAAGATGATAAGTCCTTCGGGCAATATTTTTCAACATTTCCTTTTCTCTATTCACAACACTTCGAATCAGCAACACCCCACAAGAGGGGTTAACATTTCCTATTTCTCGATTCACAATACTTCGAATCAACTTAAGTCCTTCAGGCCATTAGTAACCTTTTGAGTATGATGCTTAAATCCTTCGGGTCATCCATAAGTCTTTTGAGCAAGATGATAAGTCCTTCGGGCCATCCATAAGACCTTCGATCAGGGTGTTTTCAACGTTTCCTTTGCTCAATTCACAGCACTTCGAATCAGCAATGCCCACTAAAGGGGTTCACATTTTCTTTGCTCGATTCACAATACTTCGAATCATCAACGCATCACTCGAGGGACCAATATTTCCAATAGAAAGATCATGATGAGAAGAACTTGTAGCTTGAAGAACTGAAAATGGAGACTCAACCAAGATAACGAAGCAAAGATGACATCATTTGCAGTAAGACCTTGACAAATTTCACAGAAAGAGATGAATTGACATTCCCAGCAAAGAGTTCACAGTTTGACAATAAGAGACCAAGATGAAAAATGGTGTTTTATTATCTTTGCTTCATTCCCATTTCATAGCAATGAGAAAAGATGGGCATCTGTAATCACCATTTTTCAACTAAGCCAAACCCAAACATTTACAATCCCCAATCAAAACCCCAAGCCCTTTACAAAACAAACCCATTTTTCAACCAGGCCCGAAACCCAAACAATACCCAAAACATAAAATATAACTCGACCCCAAGCTAAATCTCGAACCGGCCTCAAGCCAAGACCCGAATCGACCCAAACCAAACCATTCAAACCTAACCCTAAACCATAGGATATCAACCACCCATAAACCCTAACCAACAATCACCCTTTTATGCCCCAATACCTGAAAAATGACCCATGTACGCCAAACTCACACTCTACAATTCTGCAAAAAAAAAAACAACAAGCAACAGGAAATCATTTTCAATTTTCTTTGTAAAATGGGTATAAAACCTAGACAAAAATCGGTAAAATGGTTCGGGTTTTGAAAATAAGAAAACCACTTTAACTAATTCCGTTCAAAGCAATAAACAAGGTTTTTGTCCTTCTTCTTTTTTGGTATTCGAATAGCTTCCCTATTTTATTTTTTTATTTTTAATTTTTTTCAATTTTGGATCTCATTAAAGCAAGGATTTTTTTTCTTTTAGATTTTGAAACAAATCGTACCTTTTTTAGTTTCATTCTAAAACTCTAATTTATCCCAAATATAAAAAATAGAGGCTTTTAAAATAACAAATATCAACCATTTTACATTAAAAATACGAAGGAAATAAAAAAATAGCATATTTAAATCATACCTGAGTCGTACGCGTCGTCGGAATCCAGAGGGTAGTTGAAAAGTTGGGCTATTTTCTTTGGGTTTAGGGGCAGTTTTCGGTGTTTTTAGCCCCAAGTGAGGGCTTAGGTTGGTAGATCTGGGCTTAGGGGTTTTTTTTGGAGCAATTTGGGGTATTTCAGGTTTTCCGGCTAACGTGTGTGGCGGCCGGCAATGGGTTGGTCGAGGAGAGAGGAGAGAGCTTCTCCCTTTTTTTTTGAAATGAAAAAAAAGAAAAAAATGTTGTATGTATAAAGGAAGTTAGGGGAAATTTCACTTTGATCCCCCTAACTTATGCGAGTTTTTATAAAAAAGTTCACTGGAAGGGACCATTTTCAGAATTTTCCCATTTTCGTTTGTGCTTTGTAATTTTTGGTATAATTCCTTTTTAGTCACCCTATTTTTAGCGTGTTTTTACACTTTAGTCATGTGTAGTGACCTTTTAATTTTTTAAAAAATATATGAGGACTGATACTATAATTTATCCTTTTTAATTTAATAGATTATTTTTAGGCTTAAATAAAATTAAAAATTTTACATTAGGTCCCTGTAGTTTATGCATGTTTTTGTATTTTAAACCTAATCTATTTTTTTATTTTATTTCAATTTAGTCTTCAAATTTCAACATGTTTCAACTTAGTCCTATTTTCTGTTTAATTAGTTACCTTTTAGTTTAGCAATTTCATATTTATGCAATTAGTTCCTTGTATTTATGTTTATTTTTATTTTATGTTATTTTTTACTCTTTTTATTTTTTTATTTTAATTAAGCTTATTATTAATTGTTTTGTTTCATAATTTAGTCATTCGATTTCTTTTCTTAGATTAGGTTAACACTCGAATTGAACTTAGAAATTACGTTGACACTCTAGTTTAATTAGGGAGCAATTTGAGTCGAGTTTTTGATTAAGATGTCCGATTACTCGAATCGATTGCTCGACTTTAAAATTTATTTATAATTAATATTTTCTAAAAAAAGACTTTAGGTTTAATAATTTAGATAATATTTAGAATTTTTGTTGTTATTTAGACCTCAACTTTAGAAATTATCAATTTAGGTCTTTGTACTTTTAGTCTTTTAGAACTTGATATTTTAGATCTTTGACGTTTAGTCCCCAACTTCAATTAGAACTTTAATATTAACATAATCAAATAGGTTAAATAGAGCCTCCACTTTTAGTTAGATTTCAAACTAGTCTTTTAATTTAGGGAATAATTCGAGTTGGCCTTCGCCTAAATGGTCAAGGGACATTATTGATTATTCGATTCGATAATTGATTAAAATCAAATAGGATTAATATTAGAACCTACATTTTTAGGTTTGAGCTTCTAGGTTCCTTTAATTTCATAATTGGACACCTTGAACTAGAAAAAGTGTAACACCCCCAACCCGTATCTGACCCGAATACGAATCTGAGGTGTCAAATTGACTTTTCAAAGCTCGTTCATTTATAAAAACCATAGTTAATTTAAACTTTTATTAACATAAAAAACTATGTTTACATTATTAAGTTCAAAACAATACAACTTGACCAGAGCTTAAGTACTATCCGACTCTATTTACATGCCAACACATAGATTACATAAACAAACATACTGTGTAGGGGCTTCTGATATGATCTTCAAGCTGTGATATGCTGCTCTGCTGCTCCTAGGAATGATTTTCTTGCTTTTATGTACTTACGTGTAAATCACTTACAGGCTAAGTCATAGACTTAGTGAGGAATACACTTATGATATTGTATTTTTTTATGATTATGAACATGCAACACAATATTCATAATTCCATTTCATTCATATGATTCATTATAAACAATGCTAATACTATAACATATAATGCAATACACCCTTTTTATATTATTTACATGCCCATGTATATACTGAGAACTTATGGTATTCGAGTACATAGAGGTTGTGCACATCTGATTTCACCACAGCTCGTATATGTCCCACTGAGTGGCATATGAAATTTGTCCCGAAGGACCTGTGAGTATGTCCCGAATGACCTATAAGTTGTCCTGAAGGACCTATAAGTTGTCCCGAAGGACCTATGAAACCCTCGACTCTTGGCATGCTAACTATACCTAGAGCTCTTATATTACATAACTGGGCATTAATATTTTACTTCATATAAACATGTACTTATATTATTTCCATAGTAATCACATATATTTTTTCTTCTATCATATTTCACATGTGCATATGATCATCCATATCATATTCTATGTCACAAGTATTTAAATAGATTCATATGAGTCATATGACATGTAGTGAATCATATGTAAATATATATGACATGCATATTTAATAAAGACTATAATGTATGCATGTTAATAACTATTATACTATGAAATTAATCTAGGAAATAGACTTATCGCAAATCTTATTTCCATTAAATTATACCTATATTATGCACTCGCCTTAACATTGCTTGATTTGATTTTATCCTAATTCTTCGATTGTTCCAGAACGGGATTACGTTCTATATCTACTTTTATCTTTTATTTAAGGTAGGTATCGGTACACTCTATAGTGTATCGGTACATTCCTTAACGTGTGTATTGATACACTACCTATGTATCGATACACAAATTACATTCGATGTTTTCATTTTAAAGGGCGTATCAATACACTTCCTGTGTATCGACACTTTGAACATTTTCTGGAAATTTACCCTTGATGTATCGGTACATGTTGAATATGTACCGATACACACCAGCCCAGAATTCACATTTTATGCACTAAAATTACTCAACTTAGCTTAAAAACTTCATATTTCATCCCCTTACATAATCCTACTCACATACACATGTTTATCCTCATTTTTATTCATTTATCCCATCCTTAACCTCCATATCCTCTTCTCCTTATGAAATTCAAGAATCATACTCAAATTTCAACATGTTCTAAATTCAATTTTAACACTTAATACTTCTTAATTAGGTTGATGACAAGTCAAATCCAACTTCCAATTTTAATTATGAACTCTATTTCAAGATTTCACTCAAGAACTTCTAATATTTAATCTCTCCTAACTTCTTCATCTTTTGATTTTAAGATAACTTAAGCTTTCCTTAAGCTTAGTTATCATCTAATGATCATAAACCAACCTTAAATTCAACAAGAAATTAACTAACCAAAAACTCACATTGTTCTTGGCTTCCACGCGTGAAGAAGAAAGGAGAAGAAGAAAACTCTGGAAACTCATTTGGTTCCCCCCCACGTGGTTAATATATATATAACCATACTTAATTATTTTTCTTGCAAATGAACATTTTGTCCTTCAATTATTCCCTCTTATAATTTAATCATACACAACATTTTTCATATAAGTCCTTAAACTATTCAATTATTCTACTTTAATCACCAAATTTTGAAACTTTACAATTTAGTCTCTAACCCGGTATTGAGGATGTTACAAATCTCCCCTTAAGAAAATTTGTCCTCGAATATTCATTATGCAAAGAGATGGGGGTATTGGTTCCTCATGTCCTTTTCTCGCTCCCATGTTGCTCCTCTACCTTGTGATTCCTCCACAAGACTTTAACCAATGAAATAATCTTGTTCCTTAATTGCTTAACCTCATGAGCTAAAATTTGAATAGGTTCTTCCTCATAAGTCAAATCCGGTTGAACCTCGATCTCTTCTGGTGTTACAATATGGGAGGGATCTGATCGATACTTTCTGAAGCATTGAAATATGGAAGACATTATGTATCTTTTCCATTTCAGGTGGCAAAGCTAATTGATATGCCACGTTTCACTACTAGAAAAAACCCCTTTAATGACGCACATTGCACGTCATCTATGGGTGCAGATGACACACAAATTCTCATCATTGAAGCCACCGTCATAAATCTCAGATGACATGCAATTATGTGTCATGAATCTATGATGCACATTTATGACATGCATTTATGACGTGCATTTATGACGCGCATTGTGCGTCATTAAAGCCCCCATCATAAATGAAAACGACACACATTTGTGTGTTATAAATTTATGACACGTATTTATGACTTATATTTACGACTTACATTGTGTGTCATTGAAACACACGTCATTAAAAAAGATGACACACATTTGTGTGTCGTGATTGTATGTCGTAAATTATATATATATTTATATATATATTGTAGATTGACAAATAATCAAACTAAATCACATTTAATGCCTCATAATACTAAATATATATATCATATTATATATAAGCAATCCATTTGCATACAATATATTAACATTAAGTTATCAAAAATATTGTAATCATATGTCGATACAAAATATCACGACATAATAAAGTTTGCCACATAAGATACACATTCTTTGCAAATATCATCAATGTCATCATCCGTGTATTCTTCCTTCCCATCGCCAACCTAAGTAAAAAATATGAAATAAGTATATAATTTATACTTATTTAAAGTGAAGTATATAACTATCAAAGAGTACTAAAATGACCAATTTTACATATGCATTCTTAGAAGCATATATAAAAATAAATTTTACACATTTAATTAGTAAAACTTCTCATATAAATTATATACATTATCACGACACAAATTCACAGTTTTCAGTCTTGCTAACAAGTACTTGCATTAATTTGTTTAGAATAACATCCTACTTCAAGTCCATATGATAGTTTACACATATATATACTAACTTGGTGCTATAACAATAAGTAAAAAATAAATAAAGTAGGAATGTTCACAGGAACTTACCATTTTATCAACAACAATCTGGACATTCGGGTCATAACCTCCTTTTTTCACTTGTCTTGCCTTTTTCCACAACAATGCTCTATCAATCTCGCCTTCCTCCTTTCTCGTTTCTTGCATCTAAATGGTACATCGTACTATAGTTTGCTAACTATTTGAAAGCTAAAAGATTCTGAATAGTTTATGCATCAAACTATGACAAAGTTGTAAAATATCTACCCTTTTGTACAAATAAATAACAACTAGAGAGTCTAGATTAAGGATGACAGGAAAGGAAAAATAAAAAAGCATACCCAAGCTGCAAGAGTCCAGCAAGTGAGCTTGAGTGTCTAGAGTGAATTACAAGAAGGGTTCAATCATGAAAAATGAAGCTCAGTCAAGCTCAATCCAAATTTAAAGTCTCAAGATTTCTTATAAAGCCGACTTTGAGCTTAGCAATGTATCAGTTCGACTCAGCTCAATTATATCCCTAATCATAGCACACATGAATAACTGACTAAACAACCTTTTTTCTTATATAGTAGTCAAAGCTCCCATATTTTGTGTATTATTAGTTTCACAACTTTTTTTTATACTAGTCCTTCCTTTTAGTGAGGAAAAGCTAAAGTAGAAAGGGTGGGTATCAGTTTAATCTGTATACACATTATATGTACAAAACATAGTCGAACACCATCATAAAACTTCTAGCAGTAGAATAAGGTTATACAAAAATTCAAAATTTAAAGTATTATGAAATCTTAGTTTAGTCTAAAATATGAGTGCTCACCCCAAGTACAATACCATATGCAACTTTCTGTAAAAGAGATTCCATGTGTTGAGCATGTTCACTCAGAAAACAAAAATGATTCCACAAAGATAGGGATATCTGAAAATTTTCAATCATGAAAATCATTGGCAGGAACATAGTAGTCTAACCTCATGCCGAGGGATCCTTGTCTTAATATCATCAAAATATTTCAACCCTATCACTTGAGAATTTGTTAAAGAATCTTCGTTCTTCAAGTCATTTAATGTGCGGTGTCCTTTCTCGTATAATTTTAGGGATGTAGCTGGGCCAACTCCCCAAACTTCGCCAAATAAACTTATTGTTCTTACCTGCAAAAGAAAATTTATATTTGTAAAAGTAAACCCAAAGAAATAAAAAAGAAAAGAGTAGTCTAAATTAAATTGAAAAGGAACCTTTTATCTTACCTTCTCATCAGTTTCAAAATGCCCCAATTGGGATAACTTTCCAGTAGTTACTATCTCCTGAATCTGCATGAATATTCCAACAGTCTGGGATAAATTTTAGGGGACTAAAAGGTTTTTGTTATAAAAAAAGAGACTAAAAGGTCTATACATCTTTGCAAATCACTTATAAGGTGCATTTTTCGGTAATTTATATTACTACCTCTGTCCTAAATCACTACCCTCTCAGAAAAGCTTAAATGGAAAAATTAAAACAAGTTAACCAAACTAAGCACCAAATACTGCAAGCAAAAGTTCAAATCAGAACATGTTCACTTACATGATCTTGCATTGACTTTCCAATTCCAGGTAGACCTTTTATCTTTTACCTTTTATCTTAAGCACAACCAAGTCTCACCTTTATATATGTTCACAAGTTTCCCAAATATCTCTGTGATGTCTTTGTTAAAATCTGGTGGACTGTGTTGCAAAGGTGTAGGTGTGCCAACCTAATCACCGAACATAGTATAATTAAACAAGCAATAGCACAACAAAAGCTTGAAACTTAAAAGCATACACCTTACTGTTAAGACGCTTATTTTTAAGGCTATTATTTGCATTATGCAAACAAAAAGAGTGGACAAAATAGACAAGTTTCAACTTTCATCAGAACCAACAATGGAACAGGGAATTCACATCCTTATCTTGAGTACTGAGATTTTCAGGACTGCTAGGTATAGAACTGGGAGAGTAAGGCTCAGTATCTGATGTTACTGATGCAGAGTTAGTTTCTATATCTTCTTTCCTTTCTTCGTTAGTTTTATTTATCTCCTCGGGTGAGGATTTGATCCTTTTGCAATTTAACTGTTCATCATAGTCGCAAGAATTTCTGTTGGCTAGTTTAGGTTTTTGACTCTTGTTAGGTACATCCAGTCCTGCCGGATCCACTTTCAGGGTATAGAAATCCTCAGAAACCTTTTCACCAGTCCTCCAACCACTGACACAACAGGACATGCTGCAACAAGTATTTATTGCAAAACAACTTATACTTCAAGCAAGCACTTCAGAAATAAATTCCAACATACGCACAACACATCAAAATGGATTCCCAATTACTGGTACAATTTGAATACAAATATTAAAAACAGATGTGACTATAAATGAATTGTTCAAATAACAATTTTGCAATGTCTGGAAGATGAATTTGATAGAATGAATCTGGACTTAGCTTCCTATATAAATTGTGAGAATGAAACGAACACACTAAATACAAATCAGCTAAAGTTCAATATACCCATATATTTTAAAGGGTATAACAAGATGAATTCCAAATTCAAAAATACCTACAAGTATTTCAAATCCACCGCCATGCTCTGTTTAGAATATATATTTCAAATTTTGGATTTGGATTTCCTTTGTTATATAAATTATGGGAACAAACTACACGCATTCTGTATAAATTAGTTAAGGTTCAGTATGGTTGTATATGTAGAAGGTATAAACATATGAATTTCAAATTTACTAATATCTATAAATATGTCAAATTCACTGCTAACCTAAATCTATAATCATGAATGTCACTTGTGTTTCATTTAACATACACTACCATTCATTCTTGGAATCTAAGTTCCCAAACACAACCCTAAAAAATTATGAATTTAAAAATAATCATTGAAGTCATAATTACATGTTCTTTATCAATTTACCGAATTGAAATGTTGCGGTTTTCCCCAAGCAAAGTCAGGACACCAAAGAATTTCTAGTATTCTGTTGAAATACCATCAAATTAAAAAGACGAGAAAGAGCACTAACCCCTTTGAAGCGAGCCAATTGGTCTTCATTGACACGGTGCAAAAGAGCATATGAACTGATAGTAAAAACATGAGTCACTTTATCCGACAACCGAGTCTTGATCTTAGCTCCCATTTGTATCAGCTTTTGCTTCCAAATCTACAATTCACCCAATAAACGATGTAACAAAAAATGTGGCAAAAAAATGAGATAGTTAAAGTAACGGAGAATAGAGAACAGAGAGACCTGTTTTTTGTTTGGTTAAAAAATGAAATACCTTCACACTGGAATCGAAAGCTCCAGAGATGGGGTTTTCATGGAGGTTTTCCATGAGAAGCTTGCGTTTTAGAGGGTTGGAGGACGGCGGACGAGGTGGCAAGGGGCACTTGATCTTAGCATAAGTAATTCACAGGAATATAACATCAATGTGGTAAATGCAAAAGTTTTTAAGCAACAAATAATCGACATTGGGGTAAACGAATAGGCTCTCTGTAAACATTTCAACAAGCATAAAAAACATATATCAAAAGACAATCAAAATTAAACATTTTGGAACAAAATACATAATCCATCAAAACCCAAAAAGAAAAAAGAGTTGAAGAACTAGCACAAGAGTCCACTGAAGTATAAAAACCGAAATAACACACTTAAAGAACCTTTGAAATAAACAAATTAGTACGATTAATCAAATAATAGAAAATCACAAAAGAACAAAACTCGATTCAATTTCAACATATATGAAGTAAAAGCATCTAACTCATTAAATCAAACAAAATAGAAATCAACAAAACCCCAAATTTGTAATAAAAAATAAACGAGATATGAATAAATATAGTTGAGAAATCAACAAACCCAAATTGAATGGTGGAATAGAGAACGAGGAATACCTGTGGAAACCCTTGAATTTTTACTCCCTTCGTCTGCGTTGTGGTGAATGGCAAAACTAGTGGACAGATGCAAAGAGAAAAAGGGGAAAAGAGAAAGAGGGGGGAAACAATATGCGTGAGTGAACTGGTTATCGAGGAGGCCATGACTAGAAGCAGGAAATGATGAAAATAATAGACGGAAATTAAAAGATGACTTTTACAGATGACACACAATTAAAAGTGTACTTCGTGTTTTTGCTAAATTTTTTGTATTATGACTATTAAATATGACACACATTATTGTAAGTCATAAATCGTTCAGATTTTAAAAAACATGACATTTTTTATGACACACATTTTTTGCAGGTCATAAATTAGCGTGTGTCATCGTTCGTGTTTCATTAAAGGTATATTTTCTTGTAGTGTTTCCAACTCTCTTAATGACCTTATAAGGTCCAATAAACCGAGGACTCAACTTTCCTTTTCGACCAAATCTTAACACATTCTTCCATGGAGACACCTTTAAAAATACTTTATCTCTGAATTCAATTTCATTTCTCTTTAGATTTGCATACGATTTTTGTCTATCAGTTGCTGCTTTCAAATTGTTTTGGATCACATGAACTTTTTCTTCCACTTCCTGAATCAACTCGGGACCCATGACTTCTCTATCTTTGAGCTCGTACCAGTTCAAAGGCGTACGACACTTCCTTCCGTATAAAGCCTCATAAGGAGCCATTTTGATGTTTGACTAATAACTATTATTGTACGCAAATTCAACAAGTGGCAAATATCTTTCCCACGATCCCTTGAATTCAATCAATATGCTCTCAACATGTCTTCTAGGATTTGGATCGTTCACTCAGATTGTCCATCAGTTTGAGGATGAAATGTTATGCAAAAATTCAATCGAGTTCCTAACGCTACATGTAAAGACTTCCAAAACCTCGATTTGAATATAGGATCTCGATCAGAAATAATGGAAATATGTACACCATGTAAACGTATAATCTCCCTGATATACAGTTCGACATATTTATCCATGGAGAAATCAGTTCGTACTGGAATAAAATGAGCTGACTTAGTCAATCTGTCCACAATCACCCAAATAAAATCTTTTTTTTGGAGTCAAAGGTAACCCTATTACAAAATCCATTGTTATATTCTCCCATTTCCACTAAGGAATCGACATTGGTTGCAATAATCCTGACGGAACCTGATCCTTAGCTTTGACTTGCTGACAAGTCAAAAATTTGGACATAAATTATGTAATATTTCTTTTCATTCCTGGCCACCGATAACGACTCTTGAGATCCATATACATTTTGTTTCTTCCTGGGTGCATCGTCAAAGGACTATAGTGAGCTTCTATGAACAAATCATTTTTCAATTCATCATTATCTGGAATTACTAATCTCCCTCGAAAGTATAGATTCTCATCCGCTTTAATATCATAATCAGTAAGCTTTTAATTATGTACTTGTCGTAACCTTTTTATGCAATTTTCATCTCTAGCTTGCAATTCATTGACTCTATCTATCCATGATGGCCGAAGAGATAATTCTGCACATAAAACACCATCATCATTCAATGACAAACTAGCATCTAGAGCTCGTAAGGCTGCAAACGTCTTCTGGATTAAAGCATCTGCCACTACATTTGCTTTTCCAGGATGGAAGTCAATTACTACATCATAGTCTTTTAGAAATTCCACCCATCTTCTTTACCTTAAATTTAAGTCCTTCTGAGTCATCAGATACTTCATGCTTTTATGATTGTATACAAGTAGCAGCGTTCTCCATACAAGTAGTGACGTCATATTTTAAGAGCGAATACCACTACAACCATCTCCAGATCATGCGTAGGATAATTATTCTCGTGTGGTTTTAATTGCCTCAATGTATATGCCACCACTTTACCCTCTTGCATCAATACACATCCCAAGCCATTATAGGACACGTCACTATAGACCACATAGTTTTTACCGAACTCAGGTTGAACTAATACTGGAGCTTCTGTCAAAATCTTTTTCAACATATCAAACTTTCTTGACATTTAGGAGTCAACACAAATGTTACTCCTTTTCTCATCAGCTTAGTTAAGGGTAAAGAGATCATCGAAAAGTTCTTAACGAACCTTCGATAATAACCTGCAAGTCCCAGAAAAATTCAAACTTCGGATACATTCTTGGGAACCTCCCATTCAAGAATAGTGTTTACTTTTTGAGGATCTACTCGAATTCATTCCGCGGAAATCACATGTACAAGGAATATTACTTCATTCAACCAGAACTCACATGTGGATAGCTTGGAATATAACTTCTTGTTCGTAGAATCTGCAACATTGTTCTCAAGTGCACACTATGATCTTCTTTTGTCTTTGAATACACCAATATGTCATCGATGAAAACCACTACAAATTGGTCTAGATACGGTTGAAATATTCTATTCATTAAATCCATAAAGGCAGTTGATGCCTTTGTAACTCCAAAAGGCATCACAATGAACTCAGAGTGACCATATCTCATTCTAAATGCGGTCTTTAGAGTATCTTTTCCTGAACTTTCAATTGATGATATCCAGGTCGTAAATCAATCTTAGAGAAAATAGAAGCTCCTCTCAACTGGTCAAATAAATCATCGATCCTAGGGAGATTATACCTATTATTAATGGTTACTTTATTGAATTGCTTATAGTTGATGCAGAGACGCATTGACCCATCATTCTTTTTAACAAACAATACTGGAGCTCCCCATAGCGAAATACTCGGTCTTATGAATCCTTTGTCCAACAACTCATGTAACTGTATCTTTAATTCTTGCAACTCTTTTGGAGCCATTCTGTATGGTGCCATGGTAATGGGTGTAGTTCCAGGCATTATTTCAATTTGGAATTCCACTTTTCTATCTGGAGGTAATCCAAGTAATTCTGCTGGAAAAACATCAGGAAACTATTTGACTATAGAGATTTCTTCTAATCTTTTTTCCTTGGTTCTAGTATCCCGTACATTAGCCATAAAACCCTGACATCCCTGTAACAATAGCTTCTTTGCTGACATCACCGAGATGACATTTGCTAATGGATTACATCTTTCACTAAACACTACCACTTCCAATCCATCTTAACTGATTAACGTTACTCTCTTCAATCTACAATCAACATTTGCATGATAACGGTATAACCAGTCCATTCCCAGAATCACCTCAAATTCTTCAAAGGGTAATTCCATCAGATTAGCAGGGAATTCAATTCCCTGAACCTGTATGGGACATCCTCGACATACCAAATTCACACGAGCACTATGCCCTAATGGATTCGTCACTATCATCTCATTGCTAGTAGCTTCTAACGAAATATTCAATTACCTTACTAACTTACTACTAATGTAAGAATATGTAGACCCCAGATCAATCAAAACCATAACACATTTATCAAACAGTAGAAAGGTACCTGTTATTATCTCTGGATCATCCCGGTCTTTATTGGTTTTGAGGCTATATACTCTAGCAATGGAGCGAATTTCCTGTTGAGTAGAGGATTCAGTTGACTTCTACCTCTTCCTCTACCTCTTCCCCTCTGAGACATTGAAGCAGATCTCTCCTGTTGAGCATGCTCTCCAGCCCTCAAGGGACAGTCTCTCATGAAATGTCCTGCTTCCCCACAACGGAAACAAGCTCCAGTTTTTACTCTGCATATCCCACTATGATTTCTTCTATAAATCTGACACTGCCTAACATGACTCTGTTGTGCTCACCCATCACTAGACCCTACAGATTGGGTTTTGTAGCTCTTTCCTGATTTGATCCTCTAGCAGAGGATACCACAGATTCTGACCTCGCCTGAGATTGAAAGCAAAATCTCTACCTCTCTTAGGCGGTGCAGAACTCGATGGAACTCTAGTTCTTTTTTACGGTTGAGATTTTTGTTCCCTAAACCGTTCATTCTAAACTCTATTTAGAGCTTTAGCACGGTTTACTACCTCTTGAAACAAGGACAGGTTCAGCATAATCAATATATCTTTTAGCTTTAGACGCAAGCCCTCAATAAACCACTCACATGCATCTATCTCTGTAGGCACCAATTCAGCCGCAAAATGGCTCAATTTGTTAAAATCACACTCATACACCGTGCGATTCATTTTCTTCAGATTCAGAAATTCTTGATTCATTTGTTTTATAAATTGATCTTTTATGTACTTGAGCCTAAACTCTTCAAGGAACATAGACCATGTCACCTGGTCACTGGTTATTCTCAAAGTTATATTTGTCCACCAAATTCTCGCTTGCCCACGAAGCAAGGAGACCACTCTGTCTAACTTCTCCACATCAAACAGTGGAGTCCCTCTAACATGATATTCACATTGTTGAGCCAAAGGTCTGCAACAAAAGGACCTTCCTCAGCTTTACCTTTGAATTCAGGAGCTCCTAATCCCTTCAGCTCATTTGCAACATTCATCATCTGTGTTGAGGAGGCATGAGGTTGGAAACACATCAAGATTGCGTCCAACGTCCTGAAGAAGACATCTTGGTCTTGTACAGGCACTCCAGAAGGTGATTGTTCTTCACCTTGTCTGGCCAGGACAGGTGAATTACTACTTTCGGCTAGCCTCTCATCTCTCGCTTCACTTCAGGAGCTATCTTGTCCGGACATCTAAAAAGAGATAACCAAATGTCTCTATTAGCTAACCATCATACTCATTACTCTTATCATATCAGAAGTTCTTATTACTATTTTGGCATATACACGTTTTAAGACACTATGGACTTCTGTTTATACCGAGAATCGACTAAACCGTAGCTCTGATACCATTAAATATAACACCCTCAACCCGTATCTGACCCGAATACGAACCCAAGGTGTCATATTGACTTTTCAAAGCTCGTACATTTATAAAAACCATAGTAAATTTAAACTTTTATTAACATCAAAAACTATGTTTACATCATTAAGTTCAAAACATTACAACTTGACTAGAGCTTAAGTACTATCCGACTCTATTTACATGCCAACACATAGATTGCATAAACAAACATACCATGTAAAGGCTTCTGATCTAATCTTCAAGCTATGATATGCTGCTCTGTTGCTCCTAGGAATGATCTTCTTGCTTTTCTGTATCTACGTGTAAATCACTTACACGCTAAGTCATAGACTTAGTGAGGCATAAACTTATGATATTGTATTTTTATGAATATGAACATGCAACACGATATTCATAATTCCATTTTATTTCTTTTTATTCATTATAAACAATGCTAATACTATAACATATAATGAATACACCCTATTTATATTATTGACAGGACCATGTATATACTGAAAACTTAAGGTGTTCAAGTACATAGAGGTTGTGCACATCTGCTGTCACCACAGCTCGTATAAGTCCTACTAAGTGGCATATAAAATTTATCCCGAAGGACTGTGAGTATATCTCGAAGGACCTATGAAACCCTTGACTCTTGGCGTGCCAACTATACCTAGCGCTCTCATATTACATAACATGGGCATTAATATTTTACTTCATATAAACATGTACTTATATAATTTCCATAGTAATCACATATATCTTTTCTTGTATCACATTTCACATGCACATATGATCATCCATATCATATTCTATGACACAAGTATTTAAATACATTCATATAAGTCATATGACATGTAGTGAATCATATGTAAATATATATGACTTATGCATATTTAATAAAGACTATAATGCATGCATGTTCATAACTATTATACTATGAAATTAATCTAGGAAATAGACTTATCACAAGTCTTATTTCCATTAAATTATACCTATATTATGCACTCACCTTAGCCTTGCTTGCTTTGATTTGATCCTAATTCTTCTATTGTTCTGGAACGGGATTACGTTCTATATCTACATAATAATACATGGATCCATATCAGTATTCTAATTTATATACTCTAATCTTTCATTCATTAGACTAAGAGAAAAACTACTTTCATCTTTTATTTAAGGTAGGTATCGATACATTCCTTAACGTGTGTATCGATACACTACCTATGTATCGATACATAAATTACATTCGATGTTTTCATTTTAAGGGGTATATCGATACACTTTCTGTGTATCGGTACACTTTGAACATTTTCTGAAAATTTACCCTTGATGTATTGGTACATGTTCAATATGTACCGATACACACCAACCAGAATTCACATTTTATGCACGAAAATTACTCAACTTAGCTTAAAAACTTCATATTTCATCCCCTTACATAATCCTACTCACATACACATGTTTATCCTCATTTATATTCATTTATCCCATCCTTAACCTCCATATCCTCTTCTCCTTATGAAATTCAAGAATCATACTCAAATTTCAACATGTTCTAAATTCAATTCTAACACTTAATACTTATTAATTAGGTTGATGACAAGTCAAATCCATCTTCCAATTTTAATTATTAACTCTATTTCAAGATTTCACTCAAGAACTTCTAATCTTTAATCTCTCCTAACTTCTTCATCTTTTGATTTTAAGATAACTTAAGCTTTCCTTAAGCTTAGTTATCATCTAATGATCATAAACCAACCTTAAATTCAACAAGAAATTAACTAACTAAAAACTCATCTTGTTCTTGGCTTCCATGCGTGAGGAAGAAATGAGAAGAAGAAAACTCTGGAAACTCATTTGGTTCCCCTATCCCCCCACGTGGTTAATATATATAACCATACTTAATTATTTTCCTTGCAAATGACCATTTTATCCTTCAATTATTCCCTCTTTATAATTTAATCCTACACAACATTTTTATATAAGTCCTTAAACTATTCAATTATTCTACTTTAATCACCAAATTTTGAAACTTTACAATTTAGTCACTAACCCGATATTGAGGATGTTACAAAAAGCCTTTAATTTGCCTTAGCTTAATTAGGATTAAACAAAAATTTGTTTGATTGTATTTTATTTTAAACCTAAGACAATGTTTACTTATTAGGGAATTAATAGTATATCTCCCGCAAGTATGCTCAGGGAGTGACTACTGGTGATTCATGAAATAGGTCGACATCCTTTTCAAAGACCACATCATGATTTCTAAAATTAAGGCAATTTCGGTTATTAGGCACAATAGTTGATCTCCCGCGCTTATGTTAGGGGCGAATGCTATCAGCCTTAATAAACGAACACCCTTTTCGACTTTGCATCTGTAATGATTTTCAAATTAAATAAAGATCAAAGTCAAAATTTCTGATTTTAAATATAGGGTAATCAACTAGGTACCAATTTTGGGCGCTTGTGGGGTGCTAATCTTTTCCCACACATAACTGACTCCCAAACCCGATTTATAGATTTTTGCAGACCTTAAAACTTGGTATTTTGATAAAAATAAAATGTTATATAAAAATTACTCGGTTTTCATGGTGTCCCAATCACACCTTAAATGATTGGTGGCGACTCCTCACATTTCGAAAAAAAAAATCAAAAGAGAAAATCCCTGAATCGGTATCAGTCTTTTCCCTGCCCGGACGAAAAATGGTATCGACATTAATCCATTCAAATCCAGAATCGTAAAATGGATGACCAAGAAGATCGAACACCATCAAGGGTGGAATGCCACCTCCAACCGTCCTATGAGAGAGTTGGTTCACTTTTGATACTGAAAGAACATAGGACCACCAAGAAGGTTAAGAATATAGAAGAAGATCCTACGACAACTGAAGAGAATGAGACCCCGCAATCCACCCCACAAGATTCGCAAGACATCAATATGCAGGAAATAGACAATAACCACGAGGCAGAAACAATGGACGCCATCAATAGGACAAATACTAAAAGATAATCGTCTTACGCGACGATGGTAGCTGATAACTCTGAGAACTCAAAGAAACAGGAGAATACTTTCGTCGAAGAAAATATAACCCTGCAAGAAGGTAACGTTAGTGTTGACAACAATGGTCCTTTCCCAAAAATCAAATTTTTCAATAGGATACATGAGATTAGGGTTTCAAATCACGGTCGCGGTCGCGTTTTCGGTCATTTCGGATTTACCGTTATTGTGGTCATCGCGGGCGCTATTGCGGGCGCTATTGGGCTCTATTGCGGGTATAGTGGGTAACTCGGACGGCGACGAAACCACTATATCGAGGACGAAATCGCATTTTCAGAACGTTTTTTGAAACCCTGCGTGAGACAATAGATAGGAATATGAGATGCATGGTAATCTTGCGTCTTCTAGAATCATGTAAGACTTTAAAGCAAGTGTTTAGGGATATTTTAAAGTGATTGTTTGAATCTTATTCTAAGTTTTCTAGGATATAAGTATCGTTATTATTTATACAATATCGATATCGTATGAAATCATCCTTAGAATTTAGACTTTGACGCAGTATTGATATAAGTAATTTATATATTTATATATTTGTACGTGCTAAGTAATTTATTGTACGTATGTATATATTTATAATTTCATAATTAACCATTAGAAATTATTAGTGTGATATGAAAGTATATTACTGGAATACTTTATCTTCTTTTATATATAATGTTAAATTATAAAAAAAACTATGAAATATAAAAAAGAAATCAAGACATGATTTAACTTGTTTAACGAGAGTAAGATAAATTCTTGTAAATTATGATCTCTTATTTCATTATAACAAGAAAATTTGCATAGCTTAAACGAGATGAGAATCACTAAAAATTTCCAAACATCAAAAGAAAAAAAATAAACCTCTTCAATTGTCATCATCGCCTTGTGAAGTTTGAATCAAAACCCAACACATTTTGAGATTGTTGGATGATATCTTGGATTAATGACGTAATATTAAGGTAGGAAGAACCACCCACTTCAACTGCTTTCTTTGCCTTGTCTAAACTCTTTAGCCCTTTGTCTTCTTTCTCTTCCTTCATCTCCTTCATCCATCAATTTCTCTATTGCATTTTTAACATGTTCCTTCTTCAGCAAGAACCCAGATTTCTCATCTCCCAGCTTCGTAGGCTCGTTAGCCCCAAGGTTGACTCCAATTCTCAGTATTTGCACTACGAGTTTCTCGTTGCAAAATTGGTCTCCGTAGAACGGCAATGTTATCAAAGGGACACCGGCAGAAATGCCCTCGATCGTCGAGTTCCATCCGCAATGAGTTAGGAACGCTCCGGTTGCAGGGTGTGACAAAATGAGTACTTGGGGTGCCCATCCCTTAACTGCATGACCTCTTCCTTTCGTTCTTTCCTTGAATCCATCGTCTTCCATCCACTTCTCGACCTCGTTCGATGGTGTGTTATTCCCTCTTAGGACCCAAATGAAGGGCTTGTTCGATGCCTCTAAGCCTAAACCCAACTCTATCAGCTCTGGACACTTTAGAGTGCCTGTGCTTCCAAGGCACACATAGATAACAGAGTTGGTTTCTTGAGAGTCAAGCAACTTCAAACACTGCTGCTCGTCAATCGAAGCCTTGTTACCTCTTTCAACTTTATCCAACTCGTTTTTGTTGCTGAGAGAAACCGGACCAATACACCAAGCTTTCTTCACCTTCTTGTACTCTTCGACATAACCCGATTCCAGCTCTTCGAAAGTGTTTATGATGACCCCATAGGATGCTTGGTCAGCTTCCCACATCGGTTCGAAAATTCCCTTCCAAGACCCGTCATGGTCGAGCGGTAACTGAACTAGTGTAAATTCGACCTTGTCGGTCAAGCCAGGCACCGTGAAGTACTCATGATTAGAGGTCACGGTATCAGATATCTTGGAGGACTGTATATTGTGCAAACAAAGAAGACAGAAGCAACAAAATCCATGGAACGAGAACCTTGGAACTCGAAACTTGGTGGCAATTTTGCGGGTGTAATACAGGTTTATGTCTGAAATGATACAAGTGGGGCGGGGTGTTAGCTTCTCGAACAATTTCTTCCCTTCATCTTCCATCAGGTTTGCGGCGGATACGAATGTGATCAAGTCCTCCATCGAATGCAGCATATCGATGTTCTCGACACCGTCAGACAATCCTACTTCTTTTCCAGGAAACTCGAGTTGCAGTAAACATATACGGAGCCCCGATTCGATGGCTTGAGCGATCGATTTCTGGATTCTGCCTGCATTATGGGGTGTTGTAACCATAGAAACAATTACGCCACGCTGTGCTAGTAGACGACCGATATCTAGCATGGGGAGCAAGTGGCCTTGTGCCATGAAAGGGAACAACACAAAGTGGCCTTGAGCCATGACTGGAACTAGGAAACAAAGTGAATTGTAAGCACAAGGATGCAACATGTGTTTATATATAGCTGTACTACTTGGAGACCGAAGAATCGAAGCAAGAACTTCAATAGAAGATCGTCCCGTAAAAAGTTTTAAATATTTGATCTATATTAATCTATTAATAAATTAAATATTGAATACTTTTAAGAATTAATAATGCTTTGTATTCAAGACTAGATATCCACATATATATCACATGGCGATGGCCTACTAAAGTAAAAACAAAAAAAGAGAAAATAACCTCAGTGACCAAAAATCTCATATAATATACGATTTTAACCAACTTTTTCTGGATTTGCCAAAATGACCAACAAAATCGCAATGCGATCGCTAATTCGCAACGCGATCTCCATTATCGCAAATTCGCGTTGCGATAGTTGAAAATCGCGTTGTGATGGTCTACAGTGTCGTTGCGATTTTCCCAATTCGCAATGCGAATAAGTAAATCGCAACGCGAATTGGGAAAATCGCAATGCGATACTGACTATCGCAATGCGATACTTACTATCGCAATGCGATAATACAAAATCGCAACGAGATACTGACTTTCGCAACGCGATTCTGACTTTCGCAACGCGATAATACATAATCGCAATGCGATTTTCAAAGCGCCATTAGTATCCTGGCCAAGTATTTTATTTTTAAATTCCAAACACGAATATTAATATATTGGAACACTGAACCGTCCACAGTATATCCCGTAATCGCAACTCATAACCTAAAACCTAAAATCACAACTCAGTCCCATCTCCATCTCTCACTCTCTCACCCATCTCCGACGAAATCCGTCCCCATCTCCGACGAAATCCGTCTATCTCCATCTCTCAGAGCCACCCTCACAATCAGAAATGGAAAATCAACCAAATCAACCAACGAGGGTTAGTTTTTTTAATTATTTTCTTTTTGAAATTTTTGCATTATTATTAGGTTTTTCATATTGAAATTGATGATAAGTTTACTGGTAATTTCAATAATAGATTAACCATTTCACTTAGATTGCTTATTAAATCAACCGAGAATCGCAACGCGAAATGCAAATCGCAACGCGATTTTAGTTTCGCGTTGCGATAGTCAAATTCGCGTTGCGATAGTCATTTTCGTGTTGCGATTTTCATTTTCAGAAACTATTCTTCTTCTGCAAATTGAAACTTGAATGAATTGCATTACTTCAACCAAAAAACAAAGACAAATAGGAAATTCACAGTGTTGCAAATTTAAGTTTGAAGAATAAACTACTACTCTTTATGTTTATTATTGTTTTTGGTAATCTTCACAGTGTAGTTTTTGGTATATCTAACTTAGTATGTTTATTGTTTTTGTAGAACTTTTATTCGGCTCAATTGACCTTAAGAAATAAAGTCAGCCTGGCCAAAACAATTGCGTCGAAGCTTTCACCTGCACAAAGAAAAATGTTTGAGGATACATGCTTCGGGCCATGGCTGAAAGTACAATATCCCGGTGGAGATGCGATGTTGACACACCTGTTTCTTCAAACCATGACTAGCGATCTACCAGAGACTATACAACGTCGTGATGAAGAGATATGGTTTGATTTTCCACCGGCGTATACGTGTTTTGGGCGGGAGGAGTTTTGCTTAATCACCGGTCTACGCTTCAGACACGATGATGTAGGTCGGTACACTAGACACATTACCCGCCCATCATGGCTATCCCGGGTTTTTCTTGAGCTGGAGAGGTCGAATCTACACGTAGAAGACCTGACAAGATTTTTGAATAAGAAAGATGGTTTTACTCGGATGGATGACGTCGACGTTGTCCGAGTATGCCTTCTAATTCTTTTGCATGCCGGCTTTTTAGGCAGAGAGGCCAGACAACCTATTCCAAATGATCTAATCAAATTGGTAGAAGACCTAAATGCGTGGAACCTATTTCCGTGGGGCTCGTATTTATGGAAAGCTACATGGAATAAGTTATCGTCTGCCTTGGATGATCGAAAAAGTTTGCATGGCGATGGTTACAAATACACTTTGACAGGCTTTATTTGGGCCTTTAAGGTAAGAATTTTTATATATTGTTTCCAAAATTATAAGTAATTATTTAACAATTACTAATGTTTGTTATTATATTGTTTGTAGATTTGGATATTTGAGGCCTTTCCCGCCATGAAGACATATGCAATAAAAACTTCAAATGACATTCCCAGGGCTATTTCCTGGAAGAGGAAACGGACCTTGCAATGGGAAGATTTACTACGGTATACGACAATAAATAATGTAAGTTAACATAAATACTACCATATATTTATAAACAAGTTATTACTAGTACACGTTTAACTTTGTTTGAGCTTTTATATTGTTAGGAGGCCAACACTCCTCTACAGAGGCTGACACCCACGGAAGCTGAGCTTGCCACTGATTGGTGGCAAGCTAGTAAGCGTTTTTTTGATGGAACGGTTGATGAGCAGCCTCCACTTCGGGAGCCATCACCTCACCCAGAGCTATCACCTCACCCAGAGCCAACATCTGATCGACCCGACTATACACCTCCACAATGACAGCCATCACCTATTCTGTCACATCATCGAGCCTCTTCTCCACCATCACCGCAAGATAGACGACCGACAAAGATGCCACGACGTTTATCTCCCTGTTCTCCACCTCCACCTCAACGGGATGAGTTAGGGGAGTTACGTGATGAGGTCAATGCCTTGCGTGAGGAGGTCAGTACTTTACGCGCAAAGACGATGGTGCATGGCGTGTTGAGGTGTCTACATTACGCGGTGAGGTAGCCGCTCTACATGAGATGGTAGCATCGTTGCGGAATGAGGTTCATACTCTACGCAACGAGGTAAGTTTAAGATTTTTCATACTCGTAATTCATTCGGTTGCTGCCAATACTGCTAAACTGTTTTTGTTAGTATTTGTTTTTGGTTTTGTTTTTGTCTTTTGGTTGAAGTAATGCAATCCATTCAAGTTTCAATTTGCAGAAGAAGAATAGTTTACTTTCGCAACACGAAAATGACTATCGCAACGCGGAAATGGCTATCGCAATGCGAAATGAAAATCGCAACGACAAAATCGCAATGCGAAATGAAAATCGCAACGACAAGATCGCAATGCGAAATGAAAATCGCAACGACAAAATCGCAATGCGAAATGAAAATCGCAATGCGATTTGTGTTTCGCGTTGCGATTTTGTCGTTGCGATTTCATTTCGCATTGCGATCTTGTCGTTGCGATTTTCATTTCGCATTGCGATTTTGTCGTTGCGATTTGCATTTCGCATTGCGATAGCCATTTCCGCGTTGCGATAGTCATTTTCGCGTTGCGATTTTAAGTTTCGTGTTGCGAAAGTAAACTATTCTTCTTCTAGAATGTTTATATATGTTGTCCTTTTAAATGTTTATATAAGTGCTTACTTCTGGAATGTTATCTGAGCATTTTGTGAACTATGATAGAATAATGACTTGGGTGAATACAATGCTAGTTTGAAACATATTTGTCTTTGTTTAATATCATGTCTGTTTATTTACTGATTTATGTATTAATTTTTTTTAGCGGCCCGATAAGGTGGATGCTTTACGTCAGGTTTTCCTTGCACGACGGAGTTCACGCATCAGACGGCGTGGACGTGCTATTACGTCTCCGTTCACCCCAATGGTGCGAAGACTCCGCAAGAAGAAGCCCGACTCACCTGTCATCCCTCAAGAGTCCCCTCCAATCGTTCAAGAGGCCCCTATCCTCCCTCAAGAGTCCCCCCACCGTTCAAGAGGCCACTGTCATCGTTGAAGAGGTCCCTCCCACCATTCTAGAGCCCGATTCACATGGGGTAATATATCGAAGTATTGAGAAACCCCCACCGGTTCCGGACATGATGGATGAGAGTTGGCTCTCGTATGAGTTACCGGCTAGTACCCTTCCGGTATCTGAAGTGGAGAGGAGACAACTACCGGAAACAATTGTGGATAATACCCTTTGGGCTAAGAACGCAGTTGATTTTTATCTACATGAGCGGAGCCAAGGGTGTTACACTGACATAAGCAAACTCAACGATGAAATGTTTTTGTTACTTGATCGGTCTTGGTGGGGTGTGCTATTAGGGGTTGAAGACAGTGGCTATTTCGATGGGGAGGTAAGTCTTATATTTGACTTATATATGATTTTGATTAATTTTTTTAAAAATTAATGTAATTCACTAATATATGTCTTTTTTTTGTAAAACAGCATATCGATGCATGGGTGTCACGTCTTCTAATAATAAGGAAGCTTAGGAAAACTAAAAAAAAATTGCGATATACAATAATGCCAACGACTTTTCACGCAGTTCACTTGAAGAATCAACGAGATGAATCATTTTCGTTGGGCAACGGGCAAGCTAAACTTTATCCTGCATGGTGGGAGGTCGATAAGGTTAGTGTTTATTTTTTAAATTTTTTAAAGGTGTTCATAAATAAGTGCGCAAATAAATGAATTATTACTTATGATTGCAGGTGTTTATCCCTGTTTTGGAACGTCGTCATTGGCTTCTCGTCCAACTTCAGCTCCCATCCCTGAAGATAATAGTATATGACAGCATGATAAATTACATATCACTGTCTGATTTGAGAGATATTATCAAGGGATGGAGCTCTCATTTGGCTAAATTCTTGGATGGGATTAATTATTGGACTCATTCTGGACACAAGAAGCCAAAGAAGTTCAATGTCACAGTTGTTAGATACGAGACCATGCCACAACAATCGCCGGGAGGCAGAGGGGATTGTGGTCCTCTCGTATGCATATGCTTGGCACGTTTGACGACGGGAAACACAGAGTTTCTACCTCCCACCGATAGAGATAGAGCTGCAGTAGGCTTGTGGTTTCGGCATTATATGGCTAGAGCGATATATTCTAGACGCTGCCTACCTGTATCCGCGTTATGAAAGTATCCATTGTTAATTGGTAAGTCAAATGCAAGTTTTGTTAACATATATACTCCTTTTGGTTTGAAAATGTTTGGTTAAGTACCTATAATTCAATAATTTACTGTTTGTAGATTTTAGATGTGTAGGAAGTTTTGTTTGAGCAAATGTTTGGTTTTTGCAGGTTAATCCTTAAGTAAGCTGCGTGAAATGGATGGGGTGCAAAAGTTGATTCATTGATTCAATAATTGATGAGGAAATAAGAATTATTATTATTTTTTGATTGTTTAATTGATTTGTAAAAAATGATTTGTAAATGTTAATTTGTTTAATTGGTGTGTACATAATTCTTATTTGTGCTTGTTTAATTGATTGAAATATAATAGTTGATTTGTTGATTTTCAATCTGCATTATGTTGAAGGCAAAACAGACTATCGCAACACGAAACTGACTATCGCAACGAGAAAATCGCAATGCGAAATGAAAATTGCAACGAGAAAATCGCAATGCGATTTTCATTTCGCATTGCGATTTTCTAGTTGTGATAGCCATTTTCGCGTTGCGATTTTTCATTTCGAATTGCGATAGCCATTTTCGAATTGCAATAGCCATTTTCGCGTTGCGATTTCCCCGTTGCGATAGTCAAATGAATGTCTAATAAGTGATAACAACTGAACATATCATAGCAATGTTCAAACTCAAGTTACTAATACATGCCTAACTGAAAATGTTAAAAGTGCACACATAAAATACACATAATACAACGTTTGCATTTAAAAATCACCTAAGTTAACAGTCCCAAAAGGTGACGTCGGTTGTGATTGGGATTTTGAATATGATTGCGATTTTTCAGAATCTCGTTGCGAAAGTCAGAATCTCGTTGCGATTTTGTATTATCTCGTTGCGATAGTCAGTATCGCATTGCGATTTTCCAAATTCGCATTGCGATTTACTTATTCGCATTGCGAATTAGGAAAATCGCAACGCGATACTTACTTTCGCAACGAGATAATACAGAATCGCAATGCGATTTTCAAAGTTCGCAATAGGTTTTAGTTTCGCAACACAAATTTTTTGTGTATATATCTACGCAGAAGCAACAACTCATAACCTAAATCCCTAAATCGCAACTCATTCCATCTCCATCTATCACTCTCTCCGGCGACATCCGTTCCTATATCCGTTCCTACATCCTTCCCCATCCGGCAACATGTCTTAGTTTCGTAGCTCGTTTGTTTAGTAAATTAATTTACAACCATGAAATCATCTAATATTGATCATTTTTGGATAGATTTGTGTTTTGGAGGGTCATAGGAGAATGTTCATGGTGTTTTACAATATATGCCTTTACCCATGAATCTTCAACTAAAACTGTCATTAAAAAAGTTAACTTATGAAACTCTAATGTTACGTGTTTCAAAGAAATTGAATTTAGAGCCCCTAAGTGGATTTAGGCTATCTTATCAGAGGAATGGTAAAGTTTATTTGTTAACAGACAATGAAGATGTTGAACGATTCATTGCTTACATTAGTGTTTCAAGTGATGATGTTACATTGTATGTTGTTGAACCTATAAGTAGTATTGTTGGGTCAGTAGCGGGTAGTAATCAACTAAGTTTTTCTCTAAACCCACAACCTTTCTCTAATCCAAATCCCAATCAACTTTCAGCACCAAATTCTGATTTTCGTATTGACCAATTAGACGATGATGAGCCAACAGAAAAAATTGTGAGTACTAGTCAGTATTCGAAATTTGATCTTGGTCAATACCCGGACTTTGATATTGGTCAATACTCAGATTTTGATGATGTTTCAGAAGAAGAAACAGACCCTGCGTGTAATGATTTTGATATTGGTCAATACCCGAATTTTGATGATGAAACAACCGTTTCCGAGGAAGATGTTGTTGATGATAATGAGGAGGAAGTGGAGGCTGTGAATGAACATGTTGAACATCTATTCTGTAATTCATATAATCCTGAAGAAGAAAAAGAAGAAGAAAAAGTCCCCGAAGAAAAGAAAATGCCACGGGAGTATAACTGGAATATGCCAGAATTACTTCAGATACCGGAAGAAGAGTTGGTAAAGAAAGCAGTTGATTGTTACACAAAAGTTATTCGTATCAAGAAAGATGATTGTTTTGATAAAAAGGAAGACTTGAAGATAGCTTTGTATACGAAATGTGTGGAAGATGGCTATCAACTAAAAGTTAACAAATCAAGCAAAGATCGTTTCGAAACAAGGTGTATGATTGACAAAAACTGTACGTGGCGTATGATTGCAAAGAGGATAAAAGATTGCGAAATGTTTCAAGTTAGGACTTTTATTGATAAACATACATGTTCAAGAACCCAAGTTTTTCCTCACCATAGACAGGCAAACAAAAAGGTGTTGGGTGGTTTTCTGGCTGAGTTAATGTTTTTGAATGGCAGGGTATATCGGGGACATGAAATTATGACTGACATGAATGCTCGGTTCAAGATTAGTATATCATATTCTCAAGCTTGAAGAGCCAAATGTTATGCCTTGGAATTGTTGAGGGGGTCGCCAGAAGCATCGTTTGCCCAACTGCCGGCTTATTTTCACAATTTAAAGGTGAAAAATCCTGGGTCAGTAACTCATATCAAAACAGATAGAGATGGATGCTTTGAGTTGTTGTTTATCGCCATTGGTGCTGCGGTTAGTAAATCAATATAATTCTGTTGACTCATTTCTGTTAGTTACATGCATTTCACATTTAAATGATTATATTTCTTGTGTATATTATTTTGTAGATTCGTTCGTTTATTACTTGCATGCACCCAATTATTATAGTTGACGGAGCACATTTGAAAGGTCGATACCTTGGAGTAAACTTATTAGCAGTAGCCATGGATGCTAACAATGGGATATTGCCAATAGCTTACGGGGTTGGCAAATCTGAAACCTCTAATTCATGGACATGGTTTATGGGGCATCTTAGGGATTCCATAGGTCCTATTAGCAATCTGATAATCATATCCGATAGGGCAAACTCAATTGACAACGCCGTTAGAAAATGTTTCCCAGATGCTTTTCATGGACTTTGTGGTGTTCATTTGTATAGAAATCTAAAATCAAGGTCTGTTGGTATAAAAAAGCACAAATGGGCATACTGGAAGGCTGTAAAAGCTTATCGGGAAGTGGATTTCAATAAGCATATAAACTGTTTAAGACGTGTTTTGCCTCAGTGTGCTCAAACACTAGAAGATGTCGGGTTTGAAAGATGGTCAAGAGTACATCAACTTGGAGCAAGATATGGTTTCATGACGTCTAATAGTGCAGAATCAATCAACGCTCTAAGTCGTCATTCCCGGAAATTACCCATTACTATGTTAATGGAGTTTTTTCGAGCCTCTATTCAACAGTGGTACTACAAGAAAAGAAACCATGCAGGTATTATTTCTTTGAATTCGTAACTTATCATATATTTTACTAAGTATTATTTATTTAAATTTACAGGAACATTGGAACATCGTGTTACACCATGGACTGAAAAAAAGATAACGAAACGTGTTGTGAAGTCAACGTCATGGAGATTTGAACCATGTTCAAACACTTTGTTTGAAGTATTGGATAATAACTTAAATGGGCTTGTCGATCTAAATGCAATGACGTGTAGTTGTATGAAATGGCAAACATCTGGTTATCCGTGTGGCCATGTTATAAAAGTTGCTCTTCATCTAAACCAAGATGATTCAAGCACATACGCTATGGATTGCTACACTACAGAAGTATATCGACAGACTTATGCCGAGATTGTCTACCCTATTCCACATCCTTCTGAGTGGAACATACCAGATGACTTACAAACAGTTTTGCCACCAGCCATGGACAGAAGGCTACCTGGCCGACCAAAAAGTCACGATCGTATACCGTCTAAGGGTGAAGAGAAGAAGAGATCGACATGTAGTCGGTGCAAGGAAAGTGGTCATACAAGGTTGACATGTGGATCACCAGTGCCATCACAATCATCTTTTCCTCTACCAAAATATGGATCATCATCAAAATCCAAAGCTCATATGGTGTCAAGAAAAAGGCAATCAAAATCGCAATCATCTTTAAAATCCCAATCACAACTGGCTTCACCTTTTGGGACTGTTAACTTAGGTGATTTTTAAATGCAAACGTTGTATTATGTAGATTTTATGTGTGAACTTTTAACATTTTCAGTTAGGCATGTATTAGTAACTTGAGTTTGAAAATTGCTATGATCTGTTCAGTTGTTATCACTTAATAGGCAATCATCTTAATGTCTATCGCAACACGGAAATTACTATCGCAATGCGAAATGAAAATCGCAACGAGAGAATCGCAATGCGAAATGAAAATCGCAACGCGAATTTAATTTCGCAATGCGAAATGAAAATCGCAACGCGAATTTAATTTCGCGTTGCGATTCTCTCGTTGCGATTTTCATTTCGCGTTGCGATTCTCTCGTTGCGATTTTCATTTCGCATTGCAATAGTACTTTTTGCCTTCAACATAATGCAGATTGAAATCAACAAAATCAACCATTACATTTCAATCAATTAAACAAGCACAAATAAGAATTATGTTAACATCAATTAAACAAATCAAGTTTTACAAATCACCTTTTACAAATCAATTAAACAATTAAAAAATAAGCAATAATTCTTAGAGAAAATAACACTTCTACTATTGAATCAACTTTTGCAGCCATACATCATTTTCACGCAGCTCACTTCTGAGATTAACCTGCATAAACCAAACATTTGCTCAAACAACACTTTCTACACATTTAAAACCTACAAACAGCAAATTATTGAATTCTAGGTACTTAACCAAACATTTTCAAACCACAAGCCTATAAACATACCAATTGTTTATGGACATTTTTATAACGCGGATGCAGGTAGGCAGCGTCTCGTATATATCGATCTAGCCATATAATGCCGAAACCACAAGCCTACTGCAGCTCTATCTATATCGATGGTAGGTAGATGCTTTATACTTCCTGTGATCAAACGGTCCAACGCCAAGCATACGAGAGGACCACAATCCCCTCTGGGTCCTTTCGTTTGTTGTGGTGCGGTCTCGTCTCTACTAACTGTAATATTGAGCTTCTTTGGCTTCTTGTTTCCAGAACGAGTCCAATAATTTATCGCATCCAAGAATTTAGCCAAATAAGAGCTCCATCCCTTAATAATATCTCTTAAATCAGCCAATGATGTGTAATTTATCATGCTATCATATACTATTGCCTTAAGGGATGGGATCTGAAGCTCGACGAGAAGCCAATGGTTACGTTCCAAAACAGGGATAAACACCTGCAATCATAAGTAATAATTCATTCATTTGCGCACTTATTTATGAATACCTTTAAACTCAATCTAAAATAAACACTAACCTTATCGACCTCCCACCATGAAGGATAAAGTTTAGCTTGTCCATTGCCCAACGCAAATGATTCATCTCGTTGATTCTTCAAGTGAACGGCGTTAAAAGACGTCGACATAATTGTATATCGTGTATTTCTTTTATTTTCCTTAACTTTCCTAATTATTAGAAAACGTGACACCCACGCATCGATATGCTGTTTTACAAAAAAAGACATATATTAGTAACTACATAAATTTAAAAAAAAATAATCAAATTAAAATATAAGAAAAATATAAGACTTACCCCTCCATCGAAATAGCCATTGTCTTCGACCCCTAATAATACGCCCCACCAAGACCGATCAAGCAACAAATAGATATCATCGTTGAGCTTGCATATGTCAGTGAAATACCCCTGGATCCGCTCATGTAGATAAAAATCAACTGCGGTCTTAGCCCAAAGGGTGTTATCCAGAATTGTGTCCGGTAGTTGTTTCCTCTCCACTTCAGATACCGGTATGGTACTGGCCGGTAACTCATACGAGAGCCAACTTGAATCCATCATGTCCGGCACGTCAGAGGGTTTCTCAAGAATCCTACATATGACGCCATGTGAATCGGGCTCTTGAATGGTGGGAGGGACCTCTTCAACGATGACAGTGGCCTCTAGAACGGTGGGAGGGGACTCTCGAGGAATGATAGGGGCCTCTTCAACAATAGGAGTGGACTCTTGAGGGATGACAGGCGAGTCGGGCTTCTTCTTGCGGTGTCTTCGCACTATTGGGGTATACGGAGACTTAATAGCACGTGCACGCCGTCTGATGCGTGAACTCTGTCGTGCAAGAAAAACCCGACGTAAAGCATCCACCTTATCAGTCCACTAAATAATTAAATACAAATATCAATAAATAAACATACATGATATTTAAACAGTGAAAACAAAGACAAATATATTTCAAACTTTCAACCAAAAGACAAAACAAAGACAAATACTAACTTCACAGTGTTAAAGAATACACAGTTTAGCAGAATTGGCAGCAACCGAATAAATTTACTTCAACCAAAAGACAAAACAAAAAGAAAAATACTAACTTCACAGTGTTAATAAATAGTTTAGCAGCATTGGCAGCAACCGAATAAATTTACTAAGCAATCTAAGTGAAATGGTTAATTTAAGTGAAATTACGAGTAAATTTATCATCAAGTTAAATATGGAAAATCTTAAACTTACCTCGTTGCGTAGAGTATGAACCTCATTCTGCAACGATACTACCATCTCACGTAGAGCGGCAACCTCACCACGTAAAGTAGACACCTCCACACGCCATGCACCATCGTTATCGCGTAGAGTACCGATCTCCTCACGCAAGGCATTGACCTCATCACGTAACTCCCTTGACTCATCTCGTGGAGGTGGAGAACAGGGAGATAGAAGTCGTGGCATCTTTGCCGGTCGCCTATCATGAGGTGATGGTGGAGAAGAGGCTCGATGATGTGACGGGATAGGTGATGGCTCTCGTTGTAGAGGTGTATAGTCGGGTCGATCAGGTGATGGCTCTGGGTGAGGTGATGGCTCTCGAAGTGGAGGAAGTGGAGGCTGCTCATCATTCGTGCCATCAAGAAAACGCTGACTAGCTTGCCACCAATCAGTGGCAAGCTTAGCCTCCGTGGGTGTCAGTCTCATTAATGGAATGTTGGCCTCCTAAAAATATAAAAACTCAAACAAAGTTAAACGTCTACTATTAATAACTTGTTTATATATGATAGTATTTGTGTTAACTTACATTATTTATTGTCGCATATGGTATTAAGTCTTCCCAATCCAACAGACGTTTCCTCTTCCAGGAAATAGCCCTAGGAATATCATTTGAAGTTTTTATTGCATATGTCTTCATGGCGGGAAAGGCCTCGAATATCCAAATCTACAAACAATATAATAACAAACATTAGTAATTGTTAAATAATTAATTATAATTTTGAAAACATTATATAGAAATTCTTACCTTAAAGGCCCAAACAAAGCCTGACAAAGTGTATTTCGACACATCGCCCCGTAAACTTTTGCGGTCATCAAAGGCAGACAACAACTTAGTCCAGGTAGCTTTCCATATATACGAACCCCACGGAAACAGATTCCATGCATTTATGTCCTCTACCAATAATATTAGCTCCTGAGGAATAGGTTGTCTGGCCTCTCTGCCTAAAAAGCCGGCATACAAAAGTAGTAGAAGGCATACTCGGACAACATCGACGTCATTCATCCGAGTAAAACCATCTTTCTTATTAAACAATTTCTTCATGTCGTCGACGTGTAAGTTCGGCTTCTCTATTGACTCATCAGGAAAAACCCTGGATAACCATGATGGGCGGGTGATATGACGAGTGTACCGGCCTACATCATCGTGTCTGAATCGTAGACCAGTGATTAAGCAGAACTCCTTCTGCCCAAAACAAGTATATGCCAGTGCAAAATGAAACCATATCTCTTCCTCACCACGTTGTATACTGTCGGGTAGATCGCTAGTCATGGTCTGAAGCCACAAATGGGTCAAATTAGCATCTCCACCCAGATGCTGTACTCTCAGCCATGGCCCGAAGCAGGTTTCCTCAAACAATTTTCTTTGTGTAGGTGAAAGCTTCGAAGCAATTGTAGTGGCTAGGCTAACTTTATTCCTTAATGTCAATGAAGCCGAAAAAAAATTCTACAAAAACAATAAACATACCAAGTTAGATATACCAAAAACTACACTGTCAAGATATACCAAAAACAATAAACATAAATAGTAGTTTATTCTTGAAACTAAAATTTGCAACACTGTTTTGTCTTTTGGTTGAAATGAAAATCGCAACGAGATAATGAGAATCGCAACGCGGAAATGACTATCGCAACGAGAGAATCGCAACACGAAATGACTATCGCAACGCGAAATGAAAATCGCAATGCGATTTTGGTTTCGCATTGCGATTTTTATTTCGCGTTGCGATTTTCATTCTCGAAACTATTCTTCTTCTACATTACTTCAACCAAAAGACAAAAACAAAGACAAATACTAACTTCACAGGCTAAACAGTTTAGCAGTATTGGCAGCAATCGAATGAATTTAATAAGAAATCTAAGTGAAATGGTTAATCTATTATTGAAATTACCAGTAAACTTATCATCAATCTCAATATGAAAAACCTAAAATAATGCAAAAATTTCAAAATAAAAATAAAACAAAACTAACCATCGGAGGTTGATTTTCCATTTCTGAATGATTGTGAGGGATTTTTGACTGTGAATGGTTGTGAGGGATTTCGCCGGCGATGGGGACGGAAATCTTCGGAGATGGGGATGGATTTCGCCGTAGAAAGTGAGAGATGGAGATGGGACTGAGTGTTGTGATTTTAGGTTTGAGGTTATGAGTTGCGATTACTGTGGACGGTTCAGTTTCCGATTTATTAAGAAAAAATTCGTGTTTGGAATTTGAAAAAAAAATACGCGTTAATACGAATGACGCTATGTAAATCGCAATGCGAATTAGGAAAATTGCATTGCGATAGTCAGTATCGCATTGCGATTTTCCAAATTCGCATTGCGATTTACTTATTCGTATTGCGAATTGGGAAAATCGCAACGCGAAATTAGAAAATCGCATTGCGATAGTCATAATCGCGTTGCGAATCTGGAAACTGATTTGCGATAATGGAGATCGCGTTGCGAATTAGCGATCGCATTGCGATTTTGTTGGTCATTTTGACAAATCAGGAAAAAGTTAGTTAAAATCGTATATTATATGAGATTTTTGGTCACTCAGGTTATTTTCTAAAAAAAAAACAAAAAGGGGGGAAGAAGTTTGACACGGAAGTTGTTGCAAAAGATAAACAAGCTTTTCAATAATTTCACTGTTGAAGAGATAGATTGCGAAAAATCAAAATATGTCATCAGTAGATATGGTAATATTGGTTAGATAAACTTGATGGTACTAGTAGATGAGCATTACCTGTTAACAACTATGCATGTAAAGCAAATATTGAGCCTGTATTAGAGTATCAAAATCTTGTATTATGTTTGAAAGAAATAAAATCATACACGGTGAATATTATATTCGCATTGATTGACTAAACGTTGGTGTCATCAACAATATCGATTATGATGATAAATTGACAATCAAGCATAAAACCATATATTAGTACCATAATGCTTACCATTCCAGGTGCCCAATCCACATTTGTCTTTTTCATCTTTTATAATTTTATGCAGATCAAAAATATTATTAAATTATATTAAAATAATTTTTAATCACTAAAGCTCTAAGAATACAAAACAATCACTAAATTTTATAAATGATTTTAAAATAAAATCTTATTAAATTATTCCAAAAGAATCATTTATTTTATAAAATTATTATAAAATGACTTGGGTCCAAGTGAACCGCATATAATATATGATATATCACATCCCCATGGCTCACTAAAGTAAGAAACAAACAAACAAAAAAAGGAAAGAGAAGTTTGACACGGAAGTTGTTGCAAGTATCTACTTGAATGAATTATGTCTGAAACTATAGCGATAATAAAATTAAAGATTTAGATATTATTAAATTTTGTTTATTGTTTGAAATATATTATTGTAGACACCTATTTTTGTTTGAGGTCTTTATTATATTATATAACATATAGTTTTTGAAAATATATAATATAGGTTTTAAAAATATATTTTTGAAAACGTATAATATATAATTTTTGAAAATGTATTTTTGAAAACGTATAATATGTAATTTTTAAAAACTTATTTTTTGAAAACATAATGTTTTGAAAATATATTATATGATTTTGAAAATATAATATATTATATAGTTTTTTCTTTTAAAATATATATATATTAAGCTTATTATTATTATTATTATTATTATTATTATTATTATTTTTATATATTATATTATTATTATTATTTTGGGTTTTTAGGGTACAAGTCTGGTCCAATAAAAGGGGTCCAAAAATAGGTCCAAAAACATAACCTAACAGGCTAGCCTGGCCCAGTAGACCTGGTGGAAAATCAGAGGCCCAAGAAACAAGCCCAAGCCACTAGGGTTTCATCATCAAGTCCAACGTCTCACAAATGAGGGTCGTTAGATCGAGATGGAGATCAACGGCCAGAATCGTAAGAGAGCTAGGTTTGTTTAACCCTAAAATATTATCACACCACAGTCGATCTTGGACCGTTGGATCTGTAACCAATCCAACGACTGAGATCAAATCCAAGAATGTTCTAGAAGCTAGAGAGCCACCGATGGTAGTGCGTGGGAATCACACGCCGATGAGATTACCAGTTGATCGAGATTTCGGCGTTTGGAACATAAAGATTGAAGCAACTCGGACTAAACCATCTGAGATCTCCGGTCAAACACAAACCACGAACAACCGAAAAACAACCCCAAAGATCGGAGCAACTCAGACTGGACCATCCGAGATCTCATGTCAAACATGAACAACCGAGAAACAACCCCGCAATACTCGAAAATACCTGAGATGCTTGGAAAAAAACCACTGTCGGGGGGGGCTATATAAACCCCACCAAGCCATCGAATAACAACAACAGAGAGAACCGTACACGGAAGAAACAAAACACAACAATAAAGCAAAAACCACAAAACCATCGAAGAAGAAAAAACAGTGCACCACAAATATCCGAAAAACCAAGGGCAAAACATTCGAAATCGGAAGAAAAGGTAAAGTCTAAAGACTTTATTTCAACGAAGAACACCAGGAGCGCATCGAGATCTTATTGGGAAAAAGAAAAACCGTCAAGAATTCGAAAAGACATCGAATTAAAGGTAAAAACGAATCTTTGGTTTTAGATCTCCGCCTATAGGAGCTTTTTTAAAAAATCGGGCCTCGATTTGGGGTTTAAGATGTCAGAGAGAATATTTTATGCTAGTTGAGATTTTTCCAATCACCGGTGGCGGCGGTCTAAGTGGTGGCTAGGCGGCGGTCAATCACCAGTTGTTGGCCGGCCATTGGGCCGGTTAAGGAGAGAGGGAAGAGTATTTGAGAGGGTTTGGGAAAATATTTTTTTGTGGGAAATGAGATATGTTTTTTTTTTGGGAATCAGTGGGTATTTATAGCAGGGGACAAAGGGTAATTATCAAAATTTTAATTTATTTCTGCAGCCCCTGATGTTTTGATGCGTAATTCATTTTGAAAATTTGTTGTAGATTTGCCCTTGAATTTTGAATTTATTCAATTTAATCCCTGTTTAAATTTCTTTTATTTTGCAAATTAACCCCTCCTAACTTTTTATTTTTCTTGCACCTTTCAAATAATATCAATTATGTCCTTATTAAATCCTTTTAATTTAGAGTTTTTTATTTTATATTTCTTAATTTAATTTTGTTTTAATATTTAATACTTATTTGATTTATATTTTTAGGTCAATTTTAATCGATCAAAGGCAAGTAATTCGGATCGAATCTTTAAATTTCAGTTTAACTTTTAATTTTCGCAATTAAGACAAGCGGAAAATTAAATTGGTACCAAGGGTACTAATCCTTCTTTGACTGTAATCGACTCCCGAGTCTAATACATTTCTGGTAAAACGCATATCATATAAAAATGGTCAATTAAGGTATCTGGTCAACCTAGTGATCGATGGCGTCTCTAATACATTTATTTAAGTCGAAGCCGAATTACAGGCACACCTGAAGGACGGTTGCGACAATTGTTAATTTTTATCAATTATAGTATTAAATTTTAGTTTTACTTGTAATTATGTCATTCTACCACTAAGTCTCGATGATACGATTAATTGTTGTTGACTTGAAATCCTACACTAAAACGATATTATTTTGGTGTGAATATTTTGATGTTTAAAAGATATCGTTTTAGACACTGAATTTAAATATGTATTGATTTTTTCACTAAACTTTTAAATGATTTACTTTTGACGTTATACTTTTCGACTCTTATCGACAACCAATCATCATCCACATCAATCATCTTTTGTGACAGAATTGGTATTAAGATGTTTACCTTTCGCATGTTGTCTAAAAGAATAAATTGATAAAGTTCAACATTAATATAAGCTCTCTAAATTTTATCACTTATATTAATAAAATATTCATGTATTTACTTACGTTATCCAGGATTCCATTCCAAGTCGGACAAATCAATTATGTCACCTTCAATTATGTAATAAAGATATTGATTGATTCATACAGAGATAGATACATGATTTTATGTTAAGAGATGAAACTATAAGATTTAAAGGAAGATAAATTTATAAAAATTTCAAGGGAATAAGAACATATTATCAATAAAAAGTATAAAAAAATACTTAAATTATGTGAGATTTTATAATTTTCATAGAAACGATTGTCCTGTCAATCTTCTTTCGATCCATCCTTGAATGTATATCCCTGTACCCATATATATTCGAAAAAAGAACATAATGATAGAAGCATGTTTTCAAAGCACAAGTGGGAAGTGGGGGTAAACCATAGTCATAGTCATCGAACATAGTGATAGAACCACCTCCAATTCGCACTTCAAATCATGAGATTGTTGGATGATATCTTGGATTAGTGATGTAATATTGAGGTAAGAAGAACCACCCACTTCAACTGCTTTCTTTGCCTCGTCTCCAAACTCTTGAGCTCTTTTCTTTTCGTTTTTAACATGTTCCTTCTTCAGCAAGAACCCAGATTTCTCATCACCAATGTTCGTAGGTTTGTCGATTCTAAGGCTCACTCGGATTTTCAGTATTTGTACTGCAAGTTTCTCGTTACTAAATTGGTCCACCAACAACGGCAATGTTATCAATGGGACGCCTGCTGAAATGCCTTCGATTGTCGAATTCCATCCACAATGTGTTAGGAAGCCTCCTATTGACCTGTGTGACAGAATCAGTACTTGGGGAGCCCATCCCTTAACTACAAGCCCTCTTCCTTTTATTATTTCCTCGAATCCATCCTCATCCATCCACTTCTTGACTTCGTTCGATGTTGTGTTGTTTCCTCTTAGGACCCAAATGAAGGGCTTGTTCGATGCCTCTAAGCCCAAACCCTACTCTATCAGCTCTGGACACTTTACAGTGCTGATGCTTCCATGACACGCATAGATAACAGAGTTGGTTTCTTGAGAGTCAAGCCACTTCAAACACTGCTGCTCATTGATCGAAGCCTTGTTACCTCTTTCAGCCTTATCCGACTCTTCCTTGTGGCTAAGAGAAACTGGACCTATACACCAAGCTTTCGTTAACTTCCGATACTGCTCGACGAAAGCTGACTCCAGCTCCTCGAAAGTATTTATGACAACCCCATATGATGCTTGGTTAGCTTCTAACATCGATTCACCTATTTCCGTCCAGGATTCATCCCTCTGAAGCGGTAACTGGGCTTTGGTGAATTCGACCTTTTCGGTCAAGCCTGGCACCGTGAAGTATTCGAAAATCAGAGGCTACGGTCTCGAGTATCTTGAAGGAATGTATGTTGTAGGAACAAAGGTTACAGAAGCAACAAGATCCATTGAACCATATCCTTGGAACCTTAAATCTGCTAGCAATTTTGTTGGTATAATAGAGGTACACGTCTGAAATAATGCAACTGGGGCGTGGTGTTAGCTTCTCAAACAACTTCTCCACTGATTCTTCCATCTTGTTTGCTGCAATGATGAATTTGCGGAAGTCCTCCGGGCTCCGATGAATGCACCATGTCTATGTTCTCAACTCCGTCTGCAAATCCGACTTCTTTACCAGGAAACGAGACCTGCACTAATCGGATAGGCTGCCCCAATTCGATAGCCCGAGCGATCGATTTCTGGATTCTGCCTGCGTTCATGGGTGTTGTAACCATAGTAACAATCATGCCACGCTGTGCTAATAGACGACCGATATCTAGCATGGGGAGCAAGTGGCCTTGAGCCATGAAAGGGAACAACACAAAATGGCATTGAGCCGACCGGAACTGGGAAAGAAAGTGAATTGTAAGCACACGGATGAAAAATGTATTATATATAGCTGATGCAAGAATTGTGAGCATATTGGTTTATCATGACAACTCATGACTGGACCGAATGGATGGGCGTAAGCAGTCACCCTTGGAATTATTAAATTTTCGTATTTTTATATTTTATATTTTATATTAATATTATTTTTTCGTGTTTAAAATTTTATAAATTTACTCCTAACATGAAATCATATATTTGATCTTGTTAAAATATTAGGCTAACTGTATGACCTGGAAACTGAAAAATTAAAACAAAATTTTAATAGAAAATCGTTTCATAATAAATTTTAAAATATCTGATATGAATTAATATAATAATAAATTAAATATAATATATTTTAGTAATTAATGGGGTCCATGTCTAGGATGTTTGAACCATATGTATATATATATGGCGGTGGCCTACTAAAGTGAGAAGCAAACCAAAAGGGACAAGAAGTTTGACACGGAATTTATTGCAAAAGATAGGAAACTTTTTTTTATGAGAGATTGCAACTTGGAGATCAAGAAAGGGAAGGGATCGAGAAGACTTGGAGATATTGAACTTGGAGAAGTTTGGAACGGAGTTTTTGCAAATATCTACCAGAATGAATGATGATCTGAAATTATAACGATAATAAAATAAAGGAGATTATTGAATTTGTTTATTAACTTGTTATATTATAAATTTTTTAATTTTATGTATTATAATATTAAAATTTAATTTTGTATTTAATTATATCACTATATTATCAAGTTTTAACGAAACAATGGCTAATTTGATGATGCGACATCTCACATCAAAATAACATTATTTTGGTGCGATTGTTTTGATACCTAAAATGATATCGTTGTAGACATTAAACTTTAGGGTGTATCGATTTTACCATTGAACTTTTAAACAATTACTTTTTAACACTACACGATCTATACTTTTCGATCCTCACCTACAGTCAATCACCACCGTCATTGATCATCTTTTGTGACAAAATTAGTATCAAAATGTTTACCTTTCATATTTTCTCTAAATTTTATAAATTTATCTTCTTTTAAAATTTTATAAATTTATCTCTTAACATAAAATTTTAAGGGAATAAAAACATATTATCAATAAAAATACAAAGAAAATACTTAAATTACATGAGAATTTGACATTTTTTAGAAAATACCAGTCTTCCTTCGATCCATCCCTAAATATATATTCATGTATCCATATATATTCGAAAAAAGAAGTAATGATAGAAACATGTTTTCAAAACACAAGTGGGAAGTGGGGGCAAACCATATTCATAGAACAATTGGTTTACATTGTAAAATTCATATTGATAGAACCATCTCCAATTCTCACTTCAAATCATGAGATGATGAATGATATCTTGGATTAATGATGTAATATTAAGGCAAAGAAGAACCACCCACTTCAACTGCTTTATTTGCCTTGTCTCCAAACTCTTTAGCTCTTTCTCTTCTATTCCTTCATCTCCTTCATCCATCAATTTCTCTATTGCATTTTTAACATGTTCCTTCATTCAACAAGAAACCTGATTTCTCATCACCAATGTTTGTAGGTTTGTCGATTCCAAGGCTCACTTCGATTTTCAGTATTTGTACTGCAAGTTTCTCGTTACTAAACTGGTCTGCCAATAGAGGCAATGTTATCAAGGGGACGCCTGCTGAAATGCCTTCGATTGTCGAATTCCATCCACAATGCGTTAGGAAGCCTCTTATTGCCCGGTGTGACAGAATGAGTACTTGGGGAGACCATCCGTTAACTACAAGTCCTCTTCCTTTCGTTCTTTCCTCGAATCCATCTTCTGCCATCCACTTCTCGACATCGTTCGATGTCGTGTTATTTCCTCTTAGCACCCACATGAAGGGCTTCTTCGATGCCTATAAGCCTAAACCCAATTCTATCAGCTCTGGACACTTTACAGTGCTGATGCTTCCAAGGCAAGCATAGATAACAGATTTCGTTCCTTTAGAATCAAGCCACTTTAAACACTGCTGCTCATTGATCGAAGCCTTGTTACCTCTTTCAGCCTTATCCGACTCGTCTTTGTGGCTAAGAGAAACTGGACCTATACACCAAGCTTTCGTTACCTTCCTATACTCCTCGACGAAAGCCGGCTCCAACTCCTCGAAAGTGTTTATGACAACCCCATATGTTGCTTTGCTAGCTTCTACAAAAGATCGAACTATTTCCTTCCAGGATTCATCAACCCTATCAAGCGGTAACTGGACTTTGGTAAATTCAACCTTTTCAGTCAAGCCTGGCACTGTGAAGTATTCGGAATCAGAGCCTACAGTCTCATGTATCTTGGAGGAATGTATATTGTGCAAACAAAGAGTACAGAAGCAACAAAATCCATTGAACGATATCCTTGGAACCTTAAACCTGGTAGCAATTTTGTGGGTATAATAGAGGCACAAGTCTGAAATAATTCAATTGGGGCGTGGTGTTAGCTTCTCGAACAATTTCTCCACTTCATCTTCCATCTTGTTTGCTGCAACAAAGAATTTGCGGAAGTCCTCCACCGAATGCACCATGTCTACATTCTCGACCCCATCCGGCAATCCGACTTCATTTCCGGGAAACCGGAGCTGCACTAAACGGATAGGATGCACCAATTCGATAGCTTTAGAGATTGATTTCTGGACTCTGTCTGCATTATGAGGCGTTGTAACTATAGTAACAATAACGTCACGCTGTGCCATCAGTGTACCAATATCTACCATGGGTAGCAAGTGGCCTTGTGCCACGAAAGGGAACAACACAAAGTGAGGCTTCTCGGATATGTAACCCATTGAAATGAAGAGTAAAAGGAAGACGAAACTGAATTTGTAATGAAAGGGTGCAGAGATCTGTTATATATAGCGAAATTTGAAGTTCAATTCAGATTGGTATTATTGGAATGGCTGATGCAAGAGCATACATAAGCATATTGGTTTAATCGGCAAAAAGATGAGGTTGTGATGAAAAACTATAATTCTGTGGGCTTCTGGACTTGATATTTGAACCCTTTTTTTTCTGTTCCAAGTAAACTCCATTTTAGCACGTGTCTAACCAATGAATCTGAGTGTTCTAATTAAAAAGGGATAAACTCCATAGGCCATAAACATCAAACAACAAACAAAACATGTGAAAGGCATTATATATGACCATCATCGACTCACAAATCAGACTAAAATCTACTCGAGTCAAAAAGTGTTTAATACTTGGGGTGATGACAATCTAAAATCGATTTGATTCTGAATTAGTGTCGACTGAATTCAATTTGGACCTGGTTATTTTGGATTTGAACTCGACATGAGAACAACCTGAACTCTAATTGAACTTGATAATGTGATAATCGAATCCGATCTACATCAGACTTGATATGAACCCGAACTCGAAATTAACCTAGTAAATAATTGATATTACCCAAATTGTTATCAACCTGACCTGTTATGAACGTGATTAGTTGTAAATCTAACATGTAATTGACTTAATTGACCTGACTTGTTATGAAACCAATCTGATATTGACCTACTTGGTATTTATCTTACTTGTAAGTTATAATTGATTAAATTGTGAGATTATGAATTTATGATATTATAGTGTGACAAAATTATTCTTCACTATTTAAGGTACATGGCTATTTATGATAATATCTAATTATTTACAATTGAGAATAAATGACCTCTCATGCCTTAAAGCAGTCATTTATTACTTCAATCGAAATGAAGAGATATCACTATTTCGTCTTAAAATTCAATATTGATTCAAGAAAAAAAAACGATAATATCTAATTATTTCCAATCGAGAATACCTCTTATGCCTTAAAACATTCATTTACTACTCCAATCAAAATGAAGAGATATCACTATTTCATCTTAAAATTCAATATTGATTCGAGAGAAAACAGTAATATCTAATTATTTCCAATCAAGAATACATGACCTCTCATGCCTTAAAGCAGTCATTTATTACTCCAATCGAAATGAAGAGATATCATTGTTTCGTCTTAAAATTCAATATTGACTCGAGAGAAAACCATAATATCTAATTATTTCCAATCGAGAATAAATGACCTTTTATGCCTTTAAGCATACATTTATTACTCCAACAGAAATGAAAAGATATTACTATTTTCAATATTAATTCGAGTGTTATTTATTTTGAAATCTCATTGAAAAATACATAAAAAAATAAAACAAGTTAAAAGCATACATCAAACAAGTACCATCAATTATTTATTTTACCCACGTTTAATGAGAATAATGATGTTCAATTATTTAAATACATCGAGACAACCTTAGATTTGATCTAACAGTCTTTTCTCGGTGAACTTAATTAAAAGAACATGATCTTTTTCTCAATCCCCAAATTTTAAAATACAATCAATTTTTTTAGTTTCACTTGGTAGGATACCTTTTTATTTTAAGAATATTGAAAGTGACCTCTTATTCTTTAAAACAATCACTTCCCTTAATCTCAAAATAAATTGATAATCCTTTAGCCAAAGTATTTTGATCGAATCAAAAAAGGTTTATGTGGGTACCATGCAAATTAATTCCAATCAAAATCTAAACTTGTATATATATAAATCACATAAATATAATAATATATAATACTTAATGGTAAACCGATATATAAAAAAAATTAATTATAATTACTTCATTCATTACCTTAGTATATCATGTAAATAAAATAATAATTTAAAAATGTAATATGTGAATTTAAAAAATATTATACACATGTAACTCGGAAATATAAAGAATATAACATAGTATGTTTTAGTACGAATATATATATATATATATTATATATATATATATATATAAACATGTTACACAAATATCATATAAATATAAATAATATAATGAATTCATGAAATATCAAACGAATCAAATATACAATCTTATGATTAAATAAATGAAAAGAAATTGAAACTTTAAAGGTAAAATAACAAACATGGCAAGGATAAGGATCTAAACATAAATAACATAACATATAAAGACTAGGAAACTAATTTAACAATTTACATATAAACCAATCCAATTTAAAAGGCTAAAATAAATGAGAATAATCCATGACTTATTATATTAGAAATTAATTGATGATCAAAACAAAATATTTAGGAACTATGGGCTCAAATACAAATATGCATAAACAAACTTTTAGGACCAAAATGTATGCGGTTTGATACTAAGAAACAAACCTATAAAGAAATATAATTACAGGGGTCAAATTTCTAATAACCACATGCATGAAAGGACGAAAATGAAAAGCATAAAAAACTAACAGTCATAAATATAAAGCATAAAAATCATCAGCAAACATGAAAAATGGATTTTTTTTTAAGACCACAAGAGAAAGTCTTCATTAATATAAACAGGTGGCTACAAATAAAATATACAAACAAATTGAGGACTTAAATTAGAATTTTCCCTATCCTAAAAAAATGCGCAAATCCCATGGATTCCAGACACATGCACAGCTTGTAAATTGATTTGCTTTTATGGCAAAATTAAAGTCCTTTTTCTCCATGGACAGAACCGTAGCCCATATTAATCCCAAAACGGCAGCACTTTAATATTAAGCCTTAATTAGGCATAAAAGCAAAACCCTAAGCACGATGGAGACCCACGGCCACCGTTACCTGGCTTCGTCGAGGAGCCGAACAAAACTCACTACATGGCCCCCTAACGTAACCCCTAAACGAAACCTTTTTCGAGCCCTACTATCTGGAACCCATTAAAATAACCAGAAACAAAGTGGTTCTCATATATTATTTTCGATTTTCTGAAGGAAAACCCGATCCCGGTATAAACTAGGTTTTTCTCCGACGAGGTAATGCTTTTGTTTCAGGGTTTCTCTTTTTGTTCGAAAGCTCTTCCATTCTCCTGTTTTGATTTTTTTTTCTGTTCCGTTTTCTCTCTATTTCCTCTGGATATTTTTTTTTCAGTCTAAATCCGAATCGTTCTTTTTTCAGATCTCCCTCTCCCTCTTTGTGTGCTTGGGGAGTTTTTGCAGAGACTATCATCACGGGTTCGGCCGAATCACGGGTGAGGGTTGATAGGTGAGAAATAATTTTCTTTTTTGTTTTTTTTTGCCTTATTGCGTGTTTAGTGACTATTGACAGAGAAATGATAACATTTGCGGTTGAAACGGTGGCTGTCAGGTTGTCGAAGCGGCTGCAGAAGCAGTGGTGGCGATGGTTCTTGGTTCTAGTGGTGGCGGCGGCTAAAAACTCTAGGTGTTTTGGGTTAGAGTATTGGGCCTTGACTTGCTGTTGAGCTTCGGTACTGGGCCTGATGTAATGGGGCTTGGGTTGTATTTCAGGCTCAATTTGCTTTGTTTGGTTATGTAACCTGTAAACCAAAAAATATATATTAAAAACGTCGGGATGAAAATTGGTGTAGACATATATGATATGCATAGTTATAAAAAGTGCGCCTGAGGCGCAAAAGCGCAGAGGTTCACTGAACGGGACTTTTTCAACACTGAAGCGAGGCACGTAGCCTAGGCACACCTAAGCTCAGCGAGGCGCAGCAAGGCTTTGAGGCGCGAGGCTCAGTCGAGGCGCGATGTGGGCTTAAAACCTTGTGTTCCTTCATCGAAATCCTCACCGAGGTTTGCAAATCGGGCCTCGACTCGAAGAACTCAATGATTTTCTCTTGTGTTTCCCTATTTTTCCCTCTCATGTAGCTCTTCAGGGAGGCTTTGTCGACCTCGAGTTTATTGGTCGACTTGGCGTACGTTAGCATGTTGAGTTGGGGTGAAGGTTGGAGCGGTGAAAGTGGGGTCAGGTGAAGGGACAGCCACTGGATACGGCAGTTCACGGCAGCGATAGATGGGTATTGTTCGTCCTCCGTTGTCTTATTTGGGTTCATTTCCTACAAAGAACAAAAAGTTCGGTGAGGGGGATTTTGAACGGTGGTTTGTCTTCGTACGAATAAGAAGGTGAAGAAAAAGGAGGAAGTGACTAGTGAGTAATTTTAAACACAAAAGCTATGGTAACATGTCGTATTTTGATTGGAGGGAAGAAAAATCTTTAGTTGTTGCGGGTACTTGTGGGGAATGAATAAAGTCATGACGTGGAACATTTTGTGATTGGTTGTAATCCCCTCAGACCGATACGGGTAACTCGATCCGATCTGGAGTGTCATATTAGGGCCACCGGAGAGACCCACTGTAAAAATAGCAAAAATTTTAAAACTTTTTATCAAAGCGTAAACTTATAAAATCATTTATCAGTATTCAAAAATAAAATAGATTTTCAGACTCGTATATAAAACAAAATACAATTACATGCCCCCTAATCACATGTATCATACTCTGTAACAACGCCGGAAGAACTCCCTTACTGAAGTCGATAAATGCACTGGTACAATTCTTTTAACCTGAAAAGGTGAGTAATAGAGTGAGCTTCGAAAAGCTCAGTAATACAGAACTACCAGATGATGCTACAGGACATGCAGATAAATGGAAAGCCATAATTTCCTTATTGAATCAAACATATACCAATTGCGGAATAATCTGGGGTTCCATTACTAGTGTGTTCCATCAGTACGATAAAATCATAATAGGTACATTAATCAAATGATAGTTCAGTAAAATCCCATAAACCATACTGTAGTGGAGCTTTTTAAACTCGTATTTTAAACCATCTTACAAAGAGTTAACCTAAGGAAACATCTTAGGGTCTGAGAGCCTACCCAAGATAGATTTTGGGGTCATGGGGCCTACCTAAGAACACATCTTAGGGCCGCAGGGCTTACCCGAGAATGATCTCAGGGCCACAGAGCCTACCTAAGAGTCACATTAGGTCCATAAAAAAATTTCAGCTTGATCAGAGCTGTACTTTACAAATCTGTATCTCCAAGATACAATTTATACAATGATACAAATCCATAAGCCATCACCGTTAAGTCGGTGCATCCATAAAACAGTAACCATAGATTTCATTGTACCACATGTTAAAATAATAAAACAATTTTTCAAAATATAAGGAACACACTAGAGAATCCAAATATTTTTCAGATGTATTTTGTAGTTATCAATATGGATAACATGAACTTGTGCAATTTGATCGGATTCCAGTAATAAGATCTTATTGAAGAGAATCGATTTCTAACCGATCTAATCAGACATTTCAGATTGATACTTTAGAATTCCACTATGTTTCTATGTGTATCAGAAAAACGTTCAGGAACCTTTATACATAATAATTCTAAATTCAGATTTACTGAGAGTGATTCCATTACCCAAACAATCAGGGGTATTCAGGAATATACTTTGAATTCATAGGATTTCAGCCCAATTGAACCAAATGAGGTATTCTGAATCTTTTCCTTCTGCGTTACTTGCGTTTTCAAACATAAGGGTATTTTGGTGATTTTGGTGGTCATTTTTATTCCATTTATTTCAGAGCTCGAAGATATCCAATCATTCTTGAGCTCGGTGGTATTCTTGGGTCATTTCCATTACACGGGTATTTTGGTCATTTTACAGATTCAGCGTATTTCAATCATTTCTTTCTGTCCGGTCTTACTATTAAATTCAATCTTATCATTTATTTCAGTCCTTTCAAACAGTTATGACAATAGAATACCCTGAAAAATTATTCTTCAGGTATTTACTCATCGGATATTTCTGGGTCAAGTGTCTTCTCAGATTTTACAAACGAAAAATCTGGAATTTTCCTGAACTAAGTCAGGATCTTAATAATCAATTCCGTACTTAATCGAGTTAAATATGAATCCTTAAAGTATTTTCTCATTCAGGGTTAACTAGGACTATTTTACCTCTCAAGGGCATTTCCGTAATTTCTTAACCAGATAATTTCAATATTAGCTCTTAACGAAAATAATTATAATTTAGAGATCATATGATCAATTGCTTTACCGAACATTCTCTTATCTTGAAATGATTCCGTAATAGAATTCTAATATCTTGCACAAACCCTCTAGGGGTTAAAAACCGGTTATCCGAATTTCGTAAGCAAAATCTAGCATTTCTTAAGCACATCTGTAGTTTTATCATATCAATATATCCTTTCAGAGTTATTAATCAACTTCCAGGGACAATTCTTGACATCTTACAACTTAAGGGTATTTTCGTAATTTAACCCTACTAGAGTATTATCATAATTTCTCATCCAAGTACCTTTAACATTTAATCTCTGATGAAATAAACTATAAGTTACAAATCCATGTTGATTTCTTTATCACTAAGCACAGAACTTGTAATTTAATTCTAACAATCCCTCAATTTCTTATAAAAATCATCTGAACCATAATCAATTACTGAACCCTTTTACTGTATTCAGATCGAGTGTAGAAACTAATTAACTACACAAATGAGACCAACATTATCTTAATCATGCATTTACCAATATTCACATGTTCCATAAAGCATAAAGATGTAGTAAAGTATTATCTCGATTTTCGTGCAATATTGATCGACCATAAAAATTCCATTCGAACGCCCTTGATCTTGAAATCATCTTCCAATATTCCCTCGGATCCATATCAACAAAGATTATATCAGAAACGGAGCTTAATTGAGATAAACGGATCGAATCAGATGATAAATCAGTAAAAACAGCTTACCGGGTTCGAATTTGGCGAAACGGACTTCGGATTCGGATTCAGGACGTCGAAAGCATAAAATATGACTTTTCAGAAATTTGAAACTTTCGGTCAAAATCAAAGTCAACGGGTTTGACCGGTAATTACGATGTTTTCGGGTTTGAATTTCGAAAAATGAACTGCGGAATCGGATTTGGAACGTCAAAAAATGTCAGGATAGGTATACTTGGTCAAAGTCAAAAGTCGTTTAATTCCCGGTCAAAGCCAGTCAAAGTTTTGGTCAACAGTGATCAACGGTCAACGGGTCGGGTCGGGTCAATGGGTCGGGTAAACGGGTCAGGTCAGGTCGGGTTATGACCGGTCAAACCGGTCAAAACAGGAGCAAAACCGGTCACTTTTCCCTTCCCCATGTGTAGTGGCGACGCGTGGGGGCGCGTGAACAATGCTAAATTCCCGGAAAAATTCCTAAAAATTATTTTAAGGGATTTCTAGATACTTACAAAGCTCGGTTCACAATTTTGAACGGTGGAGAGCTCGATTTCAACAAATCAGAAACTTTGACCGCTTCAGCTCCTCACGCGCCGCCGTCGACGGAGACCAAGGATGACACCGGCGGACTCGGAACGATGCAAGGAACACGATGGTGCGGGAGGTGTCGTAAAAGGATGACCGGATCGTCGTGAATCGATGAAAAACCAACTAAAACTGAGTTATTTTCGACGATGCTTCCGACTGAAATTAACGACGAACGGTGACGATTCACGACGAAAGGTTTGAGGGGTTTTGTTCTTCGCTCGACAACGAACACGATGGTGGTTTCGGCTCGTCGATCAGAGGTCGGACGGCGAGTAGATCGAAGTTGAAAGTTGGTGACCGGGAGAGGAATTATGAGCATTTTCTACAGAAAATGCACGGGAAATAGAGGTTATATTAACTCCTAAAGAAAAATGGTCAAATCATAAGTTTAGCCACTGAACTTCCTACACTTCTTAAAATGGTCTGTCAACTTTGAAATTTTACAATTTAATCCACTGTTTCTTTCAAAATACCAATTAAATCCACCACTTCATAATTTCTTAAAATTTAGCCCCTAAATTGGGGTGTTACAATTCTCCCCTCCTTAAAAGAATTTCGTTCTCGAAATTCACTCATATCGCATAATTGCAGAAATAAAACTTCCATCAGTTCTTTCATATCTTTAAGTAACTTTTACAAAAGTATGGATCCTTCACTAATCCTTAACCAGCTGAGCATACATTCTTATCATAAATTTTCCTTATTTCAATAAAAGAATCCGAACGAAAATTTTCTTGAGTAATCAATTCAGTCTTTGTCATGAGAATAGGCTCATAGAGCAGTAACATATCCCAATTTCATTTCCGGAGTCAAGTCAGAATTTTTCAGATAAATAACTCTCATATGGATCGTGAGGTACTTCACAGCATTTAGAAAGATGTTACTGGTATTCCTTTTTGTACAAGTATATACTTAACGAATAGAAATTTCGGTTTACTCATTAAAGATAGGGACTCGGCCCAGGAGTTCCGGCTCAGAGAGGTACAATTGTAGTCTAGGGGCATGTACTGATCAGACATCTTTTGACATTCGATCGGCCTGTCTATCTTGAAAAATTTGACTCAAACCATAGCTCTGATACAATTAAATGTAAGCCCCTTAGACCGATACGGGTAACCCAATCCGATCTGGAGTGTTACATTAGGGCCACCGGAGAGACCCACTGTAAAAATAGCGAAAATTTTAAAACTTTTTATCAAAGCGTAAACTTATAAAATCATTTATCAGTATTCAAAAATAAAATAGATTTTCAGACTCGTATATAAAACAAAATACAATTACATGCCCCCTAATCACATGTATCATACTCTGCAACAACGCCAGAAGAACTCCCTTACTGAAGTCGATAAATGCAGTGGTACAATTCTTTTAACCTGAAAAGGTGAGTAATAGAGTGAGCTTCGAAAAGCTTATTAATACAGAACTACCAGATGATGCTACAGGACATGCAGATAAATGGAAAGCCATAATTTCCTTATTGAATCAAACATATACCAATTGCGGAATAATCTGGGGTTCCATTAGTAGTTCATCGAGTAGAAGCCATGAATCTCAGTTCATAAGAAACCTTTCATACAGTCACGTTTTCATGAGGTCGAATAGGATGTCTAGTGTGTTCCATCAGTACAATAAAATCATAATAGGTACACTAATCAAATGATAGTTCAGTAAAATCCCATAAACCATACTGTAGTGGAGCTTTTTAAACTCGTATTTTAAACTATCTTACAAAGAGTTAACCTAAGGGAACATCTTAGGGCCTGAGAGCCTACTCAAGATAGATTTTGGGGTCGTGAGGCCTACTTAAGAACACATCTTAGGGCCGTAGGGCCTACCCGAGAATGATCTCAGGGCCGCAGAGCCTACCTAAGAGTCACATTAGGTCTATAAAAATTTTCAGCTTGATCAGAGCTGTACTTTACAAATCTGTATCTCCAAGATATAGTTTATACAATGATACAAATCCATAAGCCATCACCGTTAAGTCGGTGCATCCATAAAATAGTAACCATAGATTTCAGTGTACCACATGTTAAAACAATAAAACAAATTTTCAAAATATAAGGAACACACTAGAGAATCCAAATATTTTTCAGATGTATTTTGTAGTTATCAATATGGATAACATGAACTTGTGCAATTTGATCGGATTCCAGTAATAAGATCTTATTGAAGAGAATCGATTTCTAACCGATCTAATCAGACATTTCAGATTGATACTTTAGAATTCCACTATGTTTATATGTGTATCAGGAAAACGTTCAGGAACCTTTATACATAATAATTCTAAAATCATATTTACTGCGAGTGATTCCATTACCCAAACAATCAGGGGTATTCAGGAATATACTTTGAATTCATAGGATTTCAGCCCAATTGAACCAAATGAGGTATTCCAAATCTTTTCCTTCTGCGTTACTTGTGTTTTCAAACATGACCGAAGTGATTTTAGATGAAAATAAAGAATCAAAGATTCAAGTCATTTACAATCTATGACTATCGACCGTATCCTCAAACAACTCGAGTTACACAACTCTCAAACTGATGCATGTCAACAAGTCAATTCATTATCCTTCCAGTGTATTCACTCTTTAATACCATAATGCAGATCCATAGATCATCCCCATAATCATCGTTGAATAGATCTCCCAACTGTCTTTATTTCATTTCCATGTTTCAACGATATCAGGAAATACGGACGTACTTGATTCATGGTTCATAACCCATAAAGACAATTCATCATGTAAGTTCAACAATGTTTTTAGACTCATCCAAATTACTTATTTAATCCTCATTCATTGAGGTTATTTAGTTCATTTAACAATCATGTCTATTTGTTACAGAGTTTTCCAGAGTAATTCAGACGTTTTTGAATTCCAAATACATATTGCATTTCCATTCAGTTTAATTTGGTCTTCGTGGTTTATTTATCGAACAAACGTCCAATTCTTAATACTGAATACGATCTAGAGTTGAGCTAAGCTGAATACTTCCAAAATTATCATCGAGCTAAACTTGAGTAGACGAACACACATTCAAGTAATATCTATGTCGTTCAGGTACTGACATATCATTAAAGTTGATCGGCTTACTTAAGCTGTGTTCCATAACTTTTTAAAGGTAGTCCAATACCTATGCTTATTTGGATTCCTTAATTAATCCAAGGCATTTACTTAGAATAGGACACAAGGGTATTTTGGTAATTTTGGTGTTCATTTTTATTCCATTTATTTCAGAGCTCGAAGATATCCAATCATTCTTGAGCTTGGTGGTATTCTTGGGTCATTTCCATTACACGAGTATTTTGGTCATTTTACAGATTCAGCGTATTCAATCATTTCCTTCCGTCCGATCTTACTATTAAATTCAATCTTATCATTATTTTAGTCCTTTCGAACAGTTATGACAACAGAACACCCCGACAAATTATTCTTCAGGTATTTACTCATCGGATATTTCTGTGTCAAGTGTCTTCTCAGATTTTACAAACGGAAAATCAAGAATTTTCCTGAACTAAGTCAGGATCTTAATAATCAAATCCGTACTTAATCGAGTTAAGTATGAATCCTCAAAGTATTTTCTCATTCAGGGTTAACTAGGACTATTTTACCTCTCAAGGGAATTTCTGTAATTTCTTAACCAGATAATTTCAATATTAGCTCTTAACGAAAATAATTATAATTTAGAGATCATATGATCAATTGCTTTACCGAACAGTCTCTTATCTTGAAATGAATCCTTAATAGAATTCTAATATCTTGCACAAACCCTCTTGGGGTTAAAAACCGGTTATCCGAATTTCGTAAGCAAAATCTAGCATTTCTTAAGCACATCTGTAGTTTTATCATACAATATATCTTTCAGAGTTATTAATCAACTTCGAGGGATAATTCTTGACATCTTACAACTAAGGGCATTTTGTAATTTACCCTACCAGAGTATTATCATAATTTCCCATCCAAGTACCTTTAACATTTAATCTTTGATGAAATAAACTATAAGTTACAAATCCATGTTGATTTCTTTATCACTAAGCATAGAACTTGTAATTTAATTCTAACAATCCCTCAATTTCTTATAAAAATCATCTGAACTATAATCAATTTTTATTGTATTCAGATCGAGTGTAGAAACTAATTAACTTGAGATAAACGGATCGAATCAGATGATAAATCAATTTCGATGTCCGAAAGCATAAAATATGACTTTTCAGAAATTTGAAATTTTCGGTCAAAATCAAAGTCAACGGGTTTGACCGGCAATTACGAGGCCTTCGGGTTCGAATTTCGAAAAATGGACTGCGGAATCGGATTTGGAACGTCGAAAAATGTCAGGATAGATATACTCGGTCAAAGTCAAAGGTTGTTTAATGCCCGGTCAAAGCCAGTCAAAGTTTTAGTCAACAGTGGTCAACGGTCAACAGGTCGGGTCGGGTTATGACCGGTCAAACTGGTTAAAACAGGAGCAAAACCGGTCAAACCGGTCACTTTTTCCTTCCCCACGCGCAGTGGTGGCGCGTGAACATTGCTAAATTCCCGGAAAAATTCCTAAAAATTATTTTAAGCGATTTCGAGATACTTACAAAGTTCGGTTCACAATTTTGAACGGTCGATAGCTCGATTTCAACAAATAGAAAACTTTGACCGCTTCACCTCCTCACACGTCCTCGTCGACGGAGACCAAGGATGACACCGGCGGACTCGAAACGATGCAAGGAACAAGATGGTGCGGGAGGTGTCGTAAAAGGATGACCGGATCTTCGTGAATCGATGAAACACCAACTAAAACTATATTATTACCGATGATGCTTCCGACTGAAATTAACGACGAACGGTGACGATTCACGATGAAAGGTTTGAGGGGTTTTGTTCCTCGCTCGACAACGAACACGATGGTAGTTTCGGCTCGTCGATCGAAGGTCGGACGGCGAGTAGATCGGAGTTGAAAGTTGGTGACCGGGAGAGGAATTATGAGCATTTTCTACAGAAAATGCACGGAAAATTGGTGTTATATTAACTCCTAAAGAAAAATGGTCAAATCATGAGTTTAGCCACTGAACTTCCTGCACTTCTTAAAACAGTCTGTCAACTTTGAAATTTTACAATTTAATCCACTGTTTCTTTCAAAATACCAATTAAATCCACCACTTTATAATTTCTTAAAATTTAGTCCCTAAATTGGGGTGTTACACCGGTTGATTTGGATATTTGTTTATATTAATTTAATCGTAATTAAAAATTTACGTCTAACAACATTTCTATATTTTACCTTTTCTAAATAATTATTAATATAAAATTAAATGTCTAAATCATATTTAAAATTAATTTTTGATTTTTAAATTTTTTTATTAAAAATAAGTGTATAATGTTTCTTCCATTACACTTTTAGATTTCTACTGTTAATAAAAACGTGAGTGACATGTTTCACGTTTGATGTTTGATGATGATTATCAGTGACTTTATTTGATGTTTTGTTTATGCATGTTGGATGCTTTTGTTAAACTTAGTACTTGATTATGCTTGTTGATAGATTTTATGACGTTAGGTTGGTATTTGAGTTTGAGAATGAATTCTATTGAAGCCTAATATTAGTATCTATGATATTTGAGTTTGATTGCATTAATATATACATGTATTACAATTTTTTGGATATCATGCGCCTCGCCTTTGTGAATCCTGCGCCTTTCATGCGCTTCGCTCCTCAAGTCTCTAGGAAACTTTGCGCCTCGATGCGCCTTGAGACTTTGATAACTTTGATTATATGTATGTATAATCTATTGATGCATGTACCATGTATGTTCATGTATGTATGTATGTATGTATGTATGTATGCATGTATAATTTATTATTTATTAATGTTTGTGTCATGCATGCATGTAAATGTACGTATAATTTATTAATGCATGTACCATATAAATTACATTATAAACTTCAAACCCTTCAAATTATATCATAAATTCATAATATGCAAACTCTATAAACTTTTGTTCATAAACTTTTTAAATGAATATAATTTAATCCTTTTGGGCTGATGATCATGCGTCTCGTCTAAGACTAATGGTTGTCAGTGTCTTTACTCGTTCAGGGACGTGTGTAGTACTTGAAGTTTGGAGGGCCGGATTAAATCTTGGAGACTCGATTTTGGATGCTTATATTATATCAAGGATGTGGTGTTGATATTGTTTGATTTGTGAGCTTCAGGGGCATTAAGGGAGTCTGTTCACACTCCATGCTTCTGGGGTGCCCTAGATGAGCAGTTTAAGTTGTCTTTCAAGTGTTGATTGTTGTTGGTGCTGTTTAGTGGGTGGAAGAAGACGAGTTTCGATGTTTTTTTTTATATATATTTTGGAGTCTGGTTTGGTTGAAGTGTTGGCATCTTTGGAGGTTCTTTTGGAGGCGAGACAGTGGGTTAGTAGTTTTCGTCATTGAATCTTTGTATTCATTTCGTGAATAGGAGAAGGGACCTTTCTCTAAACTGTGGTTGTAGCGGATTCTATCATGATAAATGTTCGAAGTGTTTTGTTACAAAGTTTGAGATGAGACAAGCATCGAGTCCCAAGTGGGATGGTCAAATCCGAAGTCTTTGAGCCAAGTTTCTCGGGTTTTGTTGATTGGTCGTGGTTTCAGATTTGTAACTCTTTGAGTTGTAGTTTTTATCAAGTTGTGTTATATTCTGTTTCTCTATATAAGTTTAGATAGGTTTTTAACGAGTCACAATTTTTATTTTGGGATTTTTAAATCCTTAATAAAATTATATTAACAAAGAAAAAAGAAAAAAAAAATAATTTCAAACCCTATAAATTGTATCATAATCTATAAACCCTATGCTCGGTTTTCCAGTTTAATGTCTAACATTTATTTCGTTTCAGTTTGTTCCGTTACTCAAAATGGGTTAACCCATGATGGACCATTTTTTTTCCGTTAAGTGACACATGGTCACAATAATAATTTTAAAAATTTATATAAAATTAAACAAATAAAATTATATTTTTTAAAATAAATATAAATACAATGCATGTATAAATAAATAACATAGTGAACAATCTTCTTATGCAGTCATATGCGCGTCTGTAATGGGAAGTAATCCCTGCAAATAAATCATGCGTAAAAATCTCTGCATATAGACAGAAACGTAAGACCTGGATAAATTTAAAAAGAGGAAACATGAAGAGAATGATACACAGAAGTCAGCGATATTAAGCTACGAGAAGGAATAAAGTCAAATGGGTTAAAACCTAAACTAAGGCAACTACTCTGCTACCCTAATTCTAAGCCTTCATAATTTCAATATCGAAAACGTATAAAAAAGTAGAAGTCATGGAAATGCTACAAAGGCATTAAACGTTCGTGAAAGGTGGAAAATAATTCACCCGAAAATGATCCAACCAAAGTCTATTTGTATTAAGTAAGACCCGACTTGAAGTTTACCTGAAACCAATATTACCTAACCTAAATTGTATTCGTCAATGATATGACTCGATTTGAACAGGACTCGACTCGAAGTCCATATGAACCTAAATTAACATGATATTTAACTTCAAACCGAACCATTTTAACCTAAACAAATATTGATCTGACTTGTAATTAAGTCGATCCGAACTCAAACTGAATCTGATTTAAAATCAACCTAAAAATAACTCGAATCTGAGTCAACCTAGACTCGATCTAGTTAATTTGAACCATTAAATTGCCATTGGCATTTTTACCCAAAAATCACTCTGACATGAATAATTACATATCAGACACCGTTTTGTCAAATTTTACCGATCTAGCACCCTTTCTAACAAGGCGCGGATCTTCATTCACGCCTTGCCCGAGCGGCGCCACATCATGAAAGACATGAATGGTCATCCGCGTCTTATCCGAGCTGGTGCCACGTAAGGACAGGCGCAGATCACCATCTGCGCCTTAGCATTTTAAAATTAAACATAAACTATAGGGTCTAACATTGTAATTTAATACATATTAATTCCATGATTTGAAGAGCTAATGGAATTAGCTTATATGTGCATATTGAAGTGTTTAGGTTTATGTTTCTTGTCAATGTGGGATAAAAGCTAAAATGCTACAAAGGCATTAAACGTTCGTGAAAGGTGGAAAATAATTCACCCGAAATGATCCAACCAAAAGTCTATTTGTATTAAGTAAGACCCGACTTGAAGTTTACCTGAAACCGATATTACCTAACCTAAATTGTATTCGTCAATGATATGACTCGATTTGAACAGGACTCGACTCAAAGTCCATCTGAACCTAAATTAACATGATATTTAACTTATTCAAACCCGAACCATTTCAACCTAAACAAATATTGATCTGACTTGTAATTAAGTCGATCCGAACTCAAACTGAATCTGATTTAAAATCAACCTAAAATAACTCGAATCTGAGTTAACCTGGACTCGATCTAGTCTGATTTGAACCATTAAATTGCCTTGATATTGGCATTTTTACCCAAAAATCACTCTGACATGAAATAATTACATATCAGACACCGTTTTGTCAAATTTTACCGATCTAGCACCCTTTCTAACAAGGCGCGGATCGTCATTCACGCCTTTGCTCGAACTGGCGCCACATCATGAAAGGCGTGAATGGTCATCCGCCTTATCCGAGCTGGTGCCACGTAAGGACAGGCACAGATCACCATCTGCGCCTTAGCATTTTAAAATTAAAAAAAATAAAACTATAGGGTCTAACATTATAATTTAATACATATTAATTCCATGATTTGAAGAGCTTAATGAAATTAGCTTATATGTGCATATTGAATTGTTTAGGTTATGTTTCTTGTCAATGTGGGATAAAAGCTAAAATGTGTATTTCTTGATGGACATATTTATATGTATTTACAATATCTTTAGTTAAAAAATATTAAGAATATAAAGCAAAATTTAAGTAAAAAAAGGATAGTTCATATATTATTATTATTTTTTTATTTATTAAGTATTGTTGGATATATCTTTGACACATTCATGTTATTATTGATCGATGGTCGGTGATGACGTCGTTGATTCACTCAAAATTTGGTTGTGATTTTACAGTTGTATAGTTTGTATCATAAATCAGTCCGTGAGACAAACATCTGGACGAGGACATTATGGGTATCGGTTGCTTCAATAAATGCATCTTTTGGAGATTGATCGATCCGATCGCAATTATGTAAAACATGTATATTTTTCGATACTAGATGGCGTGTATGGTTCAAATTAATTACCATTGAGCTTCTCCTTGTTCATTAGTTGAAATGCAAATCATAATACAAAAATATCAAAATTTCATACACTACGAATTTTCGTTATTTCCTTACAACACATGCATACTATATATATCAGCATCAAACCTGTCGTCAAGCAGTAGTAATTAATATAATTTGATGAAACAATTACTCATAATACATATAAGAACCATCAATGCCCGAATATATTGGTGGGTTAAGCCAAATAATAGTGCATTAAAAAATTTAATTAAATTAATAAAATGCAAGCCTGAACTGGGTGCCTTCCATATTACAAAACTTTTTTCCCTGTTCATTTCGTTTTAACTTCTCTTTCTGAGCTGTTATCGTTTCCATTTTCCATGGGCAGCTACTTGTAAAGCTTGGTTTTTCAGACATAAATTACAGCTGTTTTCTCACATAAAGACCAGTTAACAAACGAGAAGGCGAGGCAATGGACAGTGGTCTCATCAGCTTCACGGACTTTCCAGGCAAAAGCTTGGTCATATGAAGCATGACGTCCCATTGTTGACATGCAGATTCCCGCAGGCAAGCAAGCAAATCCCTGTTATTAAAGTTGAAATCTTTAATTATGTTTTACTAGACAAATTACAGCAGCCCTTTAATTATGTATTTACTAGACAAAAGCTTTATGGACTCACCTGCTGCATTAACTTGGAAAAATCGGAGCACAATGCCTTGCTTCCAGATTCATCAAACAATTTATCCAATGTGATGTCTTGTAGAGCCACTAGAGTTGTCTCCAGCATGTCAAGCCCACCTTGATTTTCAAATATGAAAACCAGTTGTGACTGCAAAACCGACAGATTAAGATTGCATCTGCAGGACCTGATATTCAAGGTTCGAAGATAAGTCTATAATTCTAGATATTTTAACCAAGTTGTGGCCATACCTTCAAAGAATAGTATAAGAAGGATATCATAGATTTCGAGTGGATCAACGATGTCAACACCTAAACAATTACCCAATTTCACATCCAAACTCTTTGGTTCCCAAAGTAAATTCATTCCGGGATGTATCAGTCAAATCAGTGGCCCCAAGTATTTGGATGTTATTTGTGAAATAGATTTGAGCCTGCTCTTAGGGACCAAAACAAATAAAACCCATTAGCTAATAATACTTGGAGACAGTCTGGAAGAATCAGATCGAGTACCTCAACAATTAAGACTACTTGTGGTCCAAGTGAATCACATATAATACATATCATGGCCATGTCCTACTATTTAATAAGTAAGAAACAAACAAACAAGGGAAATAGAAGTTTGACACGGAAGTAACAATCACAATGTATTATATATATATATATATATATATATATATATATATAAGAACAAACACACTTTCTGAACTATGATGGTTGAAAATAATGAAACTGATTTTCCTTTTAAAAATTAGAACCAGAATATCCTAAAGAATATATTGATATAGTTATGAGTTCAATAGTTGTGTTTGTAGGATGTATTTATATATAATAGGTTGAAAATGATCTAAATAAATACTATCGTATAATCACTCTATAATATTAAAAAATATTCATGAATTTACTTATGTCAAGCAGGATTGCATTCTAAGTTGGACAAATTAATTATGCCACCTTCAACTTTAGGAATTTAGAAAGCACGAGTGGAATTTATAGAGCAATCAATAATGTCACAAGATATTGATGTATCTATATAAGAACCGACACAAAATTTTATGTTAGAGATGAATATCTAAAATTTTAAGGGAAATAATTTATAAAATTTTAGTAGATGAAAACATATTATTAAATATAAAAAATACTTAAATTATATGAGAATTTGAAATTTTCAATAGAACGACTTTCCTATTAGTCCCTCCTCAATCTATCCCTGATTACATATTTTCAAAGCACCAGTGAGAAGCGGGATATTGATAGAACCACCTCCAATTCTCACTTCAAATCATGAGATTGTTGGATGATTCTTGGATTAATGATGTAATATTAAGGTAGGAAGAACCACCCACTTCAACTGCTTTCTTTGCCTTGTCTCCAAACTCTTGAGCTCTTTTTCTTCTTTCTTTTCCTTCATCTCCTTCATCCATCAAATTCTCTATTGCATTTTTAACATGTTCCTTCTTCAATAAGAAACCTGATTTCTCATCACCAATGTTCGTAGGTTTGTCGATTCCAAGGCTCACTCCGATTTTCAGTATTTGTACTGCAAGTTTCTCGTTACTAAACTGGTCTGCCAATAGAGGCAATGTTATCAATGGGACGCCTGCTGAAATGCCTTCAATTGTCGAATTCCATCCACAATGAGTTAGGAAGCCTCCTATTGCCCGGTGTGACAGAATGAGTACTTGTGGAGCCCATCCCTTAACTATAAGTCCTCTTCCTTTCGTTCTTTCCTCGAATCCATCTTCTGCCATCCACTTCTCAACTTCGTTCGATGTCGTGTTATTTCCTCTTAGCACCCAAATGAAGGGTTTCTTCGATGCCTCTAAGCCTAAACCCAACTCTATCAGCTCTGGACACTTTACAGTGCTGATGCTTCCAAGGCAAGCATAGATAACAGATTTTATTTCTTGAGAATCAAGCCACTTCAAACACTGCTGCTCATTGATCGAAGCCTTGTTACCTCTTTCAGCCTTATCCGACTCGTCTTTGTGGCTAAGAGAAACTGGACCTATACACCAAGCTTTTGTTACCTTCCTATACTCCTCGACGAAAGCCGACTCCAACTCCTCGAAAGTGTTTATGACAACCCCATATGTTGCTTGGCTAGCTTCTACGAGTGGTTCAATTATTTCCTTCCAGGACTCATCCCTCTGAAGCGGTAACTGGACTTTGGTGAATTCAACCTTCTCGGTCAAGCCTGGCACCGTGAAGTATACGGAATCAGAGGCTACGGTCTCAAGTATCTTGGAGGAATGTATATTGTGCAAACAAAGGGTACAGAAGCAACAAAATCCACTGAACGATATCCTTGGAATCTTAAACCTGGTAGCAATTTTGTGGGTATAATAGAGGCACACGTCTGAAATAATGCAATTGGGGCGAGGTGTTAGCTTCTCAAACAACTTCCCCACTGATTCTTCCATCTTGTTTGCTGCTATGATGAATTTGCGGAAGTCCTCCGATGAGTGCACCATGTCTACATTCTCAACCCCATCTGGAAATCCGACTTCATTGCCAGGAAACCGGAGCCGCACTAAACGGATAGGATGCCCCAATTCGATAGCTCGAGCGATCGATTTCTGGACTCTGTCTGCATTATGAGGTGTTGTAACTATAGTGACAATAACGCCACGGTGTGCCAAGAGTCTACCAATATCTACCATGGGGAGCAAGTGGCCTTGAGCCATGAAAGGGAACAACACAAAATGAGGCTGTTCGGATAAGGAACCCATTGAAATGAAGTGTAAAGGAAAACGAAAATGAATTTGTAATAAAAGGGTGCAGATATATGTTATATATAGCGAAGTTTGAAGTTCAATTCAGATTGGTATTATTGGAATGGCTGATGCAAGAGCATACATAAGCATATTGGTTTATTCGGCAAAAAGATGAGGTTGTGATGAAAAACTAGAATTCTGTGGACTTGATATTTGAACCCTTTTTGTCTGTTCCATGTAAACTCCATTTCAGTACGTGTCTAACCAATGACTCTTGAGTGTTCCAAGTAAAAAAAGGGATAAACCCCATAGGCCAGAAACATCGAACCAACAAATCGGACTAGCCAAAATTATTTATGATTTGAAGTGATAATGATCCAAAATCGATTTGATTTTGAATCATCATCAAATCACAAATCAAACTAAAACCGACTTGAGTCAGAATTATTTATAACTTGAGGTGATGACAATCTAAAATTGATTTGTTTTTGAATTAGTGTCGACTAAACTCGATTTGGACCTAATTATTTTAGATTTGAACCCGACCTAAGAACGACTTGAACCCAAATTGAACTTGATAATATGATCATCGAACCTGACCTGCATCCGATTTGATATAATCCGAACCCGAGACTAACATAGTAAATTATTGATATTACTCAACATGTTATCTACCTGAACTGTTATGAACCTTGTCTGTAATTGATTCAATCTAACTTGACTTGTTATTAAAAGGATTTGATATTGATCTACTTGGTATTTATCTGATTCATAAGTTACAATTGATGAAATTGTGAGAGTGTGAATTTATGATATTATAGTGTGATAAAATAATTCTTCACTATTTAAAGTACATGATTAATTATGATCATTAAATTAATATGTTTACAAGCAAGTACATTAAGTCGATTGATTAAGTTGTTAATCTTTTTTCCATCCCATATCCTTAGGTTATGTGTTCTAGACCCACTAGGAGCACTTCTGTTCCTTCCCTGGAGTCCCTCATTCCCCTATTCTTTAGGTAGAATTACGATTAGATTTAGAATTTATCGAAAAAACTAACATGTTTACTTTTATATTTGTAAATTATGTTGAGAAAACATTTTGATATTTCGATATAACAAAAGTGTTAATGAATTTTAAGATTAAATTTTAAGATTTTATATTCGATTCAAAATTATATATTTGATTCAATTATTCGAATATCAAAAATATTACTCCAAGTTTTCAAAGATCAATTTTTACTCCTTACTTAATGAAAAATTGTGATTTATACTTAAAATATTTTTGGAACAATTTTTACAAAGTGTTTCGAACCATAATCGAGTCAAAATTGAGTTTTAAATAGGGAAGTATTGATACCCCTTAGTGAGTATCGATACCCCTCAAGCATCGAATGCAAAAAAGGTACGGATACCCCATAGGGTATCGATACCCCTTTATATAGTGATACCGATACCTAGCCCAAAGGTACTGATACCTCTAATTTGATTTTTGACTCCGAGAAATAACAGAATGCAATATAGGCACCGATACCATGATAGGTATCGATACCTCTTTGCATGGTAGTATCGATACCCCCTTGAGAGGTACCGATACCATGGGTTTTCTAACGGTCGAAATATTTGAATTTTATACACGTAGTACCGATACCCCTTCAAGGTGTATAGATACCCATACGCTCCCAACAACTTTTTCAAGTGGATTTTCACACTATAACGGCTCTATTATCACCAATTTGATTCCCAACGGTCTGAATTCACCTAAGGTGTATTTAAACAAGTTCTGAAGCCTTTGATCAAGAAGAATTACAAAGTATTGAGATAAAAACAAGAGAGAAAGCATCAAACATCAAGTTTGAGCAATTCAAGCCAAATTCCTTTCAATATTCATTTTGCTTTCAAGAACACACTTTGTGCTCAATTGTATTTATCTTTGAGTGTTCTTTATTTGTTCTAGAATTGTGCAAACATTCTACCTTGTGAGGTTTTTCTGTAAGTTTGCAAAGTTTGTAATTTTCTCTTTGAGAAGATAGTATTCTCAAGAATTTGGGGTATAATTCTTGAGGGAGTTGTAAGGTTACTCTTTGTCCTCAAAAGAAAGACAAATTAATGAATTTGTGGAAAATCCTTAGTGTGGATAGCTAAGATAGTGGACGTAGACTTTGGTTGAGAAAGTCGAACCACTCTAAATCGCTGTGCCAATATTTTCAATTTTCTGTCAAAGCTTACACGTAAATTTTAATTGCCAGTTCATCCCCTCTTGGTCGATTCATCCGATCGATTAACTCAACAACTGGTATCAGAGCTACACTTATTTGAAGGTTTTACCACATCTTGAGTAGATTCGGGAAGAGTTCAATCAATATACAAGTCATCAATGGCCTCTACATCAAACTTCGACTTCGTTCTTGATTCTTAGCCCGTCAACAAACCTCTTTTCTTCAATTGAGCTAATTATGCTTATTGGAAGAATAGGATGAAATTCTTCATTCAAGCTAGTGACATGGGAGCATGGAAAATCATGATGAACGGATACTCTGAACCATCCACAAATTCGAATATGTGGAGTGAAGAAGAGACGAGATTATTTCAGCTCAACTCAAAAGCTATCCATATTCTTTTCTGTGCACTTGGACCAGATGAATACGAGAGAATATCATCTTGTTCAACCGCCAAGGAGATATGGGACAAACTTCAAGTCACACATGAAGGAACTAACAAGGTAAATTAATCCAAAATCAGTCTTCTTACTTGTAGTTATGAAAATTTCAGGATGAAATCAAATAAAGATATCAAAGCTATTACAGATATATTCTCGGTGATTGTCAATGGCCTCAAAGCATTTAGGGAAATAATCCCCAATGAGAAACTTGTGAGGAAGATAATTTATTCTCTTCCAAAAGCTTGGCAATCAAAGAAGACTACGATTATCGAAGCTAAAGACCTAAAGTCTTTAACTTTCGATGAACTCATTGGTTCTCTCCTCACTCATGAAATGATGATTCAAGATGAGGTAGACCTCGAGAAGGAAGGAAGCTATAAAGAAGGAGACTGAGAAAAAGAAGAATGTTGGTGTTTCTCTTAAATCTATGAAAGATAAGAGTGACTCTGACGATAAAAAAAGATGAAGAAATGACCTTACTTTCCAGAATACTCAGAAAATTAATGAAGCCAAATAGAGGAAGAAAATTCCAACGAAATGAAGGCTTCAAAAATGAGTCAAAAGAGAATGACCCAATCATTTGCTATGAATGCAAAAAGCCTGAGCGTATTAAATACGATTGTCCACAATTGAAGAAGAAGGGTCTTTCAAAGAAGAAGCATAAAGCACACGTAGCGACTTGGAACTATGACGAATCATCTGATGAAGAGGAACAATAAGTAGTAAACTTGTGCTTAATGGCCTTCGGGAGGACTCACATGTAACCTCTAACTCATCTAATTTAGAAGATTATTATTTGATGAGTTATTAGAGAAATATAATGGGTTGGCTTCGGATTATGAGAAATTATTTTCAAAATACAAGAAAGATATTTCAAAGTTGAAAAATGAAAAATATCTCATATTCAAGACCAACATTGAACTTGAAAGTAAGATTAAAAATTTGCAAGTCAAAATCGATGATTTTGAAAAGAAAAATTCTGATTTGCAAAACTTACTTTCTAAAGTTTATGATGATCATAAAAAAGAAATTGATGATCTTAAAGCTTCTTTCAATAAAGTTAGAACAAAATGTTTTGAAAAAGGAGAAAATTCAAAATCCAACTATATTAGAAAGAATTTTAAATCTTACAATCATAAAGGTCCCCAAAGAACCTCAAATGGTAAAATCAGTAGGAGTATATGGGTTCCTAAAGGACTTGATACTACTAAAGATAAGGATATCCTAAACAAATGGATACCCAAGGGGACAAGGCTTTTAGGGACTGATGAATATGGACCCAAAAGAATTTGGATACCAAAAATCAAAAATTAATCTATGTTTATAGGAAAAGGAGCATTGCTTCAAGGCACGAAATTCAAGTTCAAATACATGGTACCTTGACAGTGATGCTCGAGACACATGACCAGAAACAAGAGCCGGTTTACTAAGCTTAACGACAAAAATGGAGGAGTGTTATCCTTTAGTGATAACTCAAAAGGTTACATTGAAGGTATAGGTACTATATGTAATACATCTTCCATACAAATAGAAAATGTGTTATATGTGAATAGGTTAAAGCATAATCTATTAAGTATTAGTCAATTATGTGATAAATGATACACTGTCTTGCTTGAAACAAATGGTTGTAAAGTTATTGACATTGCATCTAATCGGATTATGCTTATCGGTCATAGAATAGGAAACATTTACATGGTGTATTTAGATTATATTAATATGACTAATTTATGCCTAGTTGCCAAGGATGAACATGATAGTTGGTTATGGCATAGGAGACTAGGACATACAAGCATGAGTGTTTTGCAAAGACTAATTCAAGGCGATTTAGTAAGAGGGTTGTCAAAGCTAAACTTTAATCTTGATAAAATCTGTGATGCATGCTCAAAGGGAAAACAAAAGAAAGTTTCCTTTAAATCCATTAACGATGTATCAACTAGTAGAGTATTACAATTGATCCGTATAGATCTATTTGGGCCAATTAGAACTACTAGCTTGGGTGGAAAACAATATGCATTTGTCTTGGTAGATGACTATTCTAGATATATTTGGGTTCTATTTTTAAGTACTAAAGATGAAGCATTAGAAAATTTTATTACTTTTTCAAAAATAATCTAAAATGAAAAAGGTTACTTTATTTCAAGTGTTAGGAGTGATCATGGTACTGAATTTGAAAATCTTGGATTTACTGATTTTTGTAATTCAAATGAAATTAGCCATAATTTTTCAGCACCTAGAACCCCTAAACAAAATGGAGTTGTTGAGAGGAAAATCGAACTTTAGAAGAAATGGCTAGAACTATGCTTTGTGAAAAATTTGCCAAAAACATTTTTGGGTGGAAGCCACAAATACCGCTTGTTATTTTATTAATCGAGTAATGATTAGGCCTATTTTGAAGAAAACTCCATGTGAAATTTTCAAAAATAAAAAGCCTAACATTAGTTATTTTCATCCTTTTGGATGTAAATGTTTTATTTTAAACAACAGTAAAGATAACCTTGGTAAATTTGATGCTAAAAGTGATGAAGGAATTTTTCTGGGTTATTCCTTAAATTCTAAAGCTTATAGGGTATTTAATAAAAGAACTTTAGTGGTAGAAGAGTCTATTCATGTTGTTTTCAATGATAATCTCCTTCCGAGGAAGGATTCATGTGTTGATGATGACGTAGGTATTGTAAATGCAAATGACGTTGGAGAACCATCATCAAATGAAGAAGTGAAGGATGAGGAAACTCAAGATACCTTTAAGAATCTAACCATTAAAGAAAGGGAAATCACATATCCAAGAGAGTATAACTATGTCAAGGATGGTGAGATATTAGGTGATCCATCCAAAGGGGTAACTACTCGATCTTCTCTTAGAGACATTTGTAATTATGTTGCATTTATCTCATGCATAGAGCCTAAAAATGTTAAAGAAGCATTAACCGATGAAAATTGAATTATGGCTATGCAAGAAGAGTTAAATCAATTTGAGAGAAGTAAAGTATGAACATTAGTTGAAAGGCCTCGTAATAAATCTACTATAGGTACTAAATGGGTGCTTAGGAACAAACTAGATGAGAGTGGTAATATAGTGAGGAACAAGGTTAGACTTGTTACTCGAGGCTATACTCAAGAAGAAGGAATTGATTATGATGAAACACATGCTCCCGTAGCTAGGATGGAAGCGATTAGAATGTTATTAGCATTTGCATATTTCAATGAATTTAAATTATATCAAATGGATGTTAAAACTTTTTAAATTGAAAAAATCATTATATGGTTTAAAACAAGCTCCTAGAGCTTGGTATGAAAGATTGTCAAACTTTTTAATTGAAAAAGGTTTTTCAAAAGGAAATATTGACACTACATTGTTTATAAAAAGAAAAGGTGAAGATTTATTGGTAGTTCAAATTTATGTTGATGATATAATATTTGGTTCTACTAATGATGCTCTTTGCCAAGAATTTTTTAAGTTAAATACAAAGTGAATTTAAGATGAGCATGATGGGGGAGCTATCATTTTTCTTGGGGCTCTAAATCAAGCAAAGGAAAGATATCATCTTCATCAATCAAGCAAAGTACATTCAAGATATGCTGAAAAAGTTTGGATTGGAGAATGTGAAACCCCAAGCCACTCCTATGAGTTCTTCTACAAAGCTTGACAAAGATGAAGGAGGTAAATGTGTCGATGTTAAATTATATAGGTCAATGATTGGTTCTTTACTTTATCTAACCGCAAGTAGACCGAACATTATGTTTAGTGTTTGCTTATGTGCTAGATTTCAATCATGCCCCAAGGAATCACATCTACAAGCCATTAAGAGAATTTTTAGATACCTTAAGAACACTCATAGTATATGACTTTGGTATCCTAGAGACTCTAGCTTCAACTTACATGCCTTCTCTGATGCGGATTATGGAGGATGCAAAATAGATAGGAAAAACACCTCTGGTACTTGTCAATTCCTAGGAAATATGTTTATTTCTTGGTTTTCAAAGAAACAAAATAGTGTTGCATTATCTACCACTGAAGCGGAATACATTTTGACTGGTAGTTGTTGTGCACAAGTTTTATGGATGAAACAACAACTTTTAGACTATGGAAGTGAAGTATGTACAATTCCTATCAAGTGTGACAATACTAGTGCTATTTGTCTCACTAAAAATCTCATTCAACACTCTAGAACTAAACACATTGAAATTAGACATCATTTCATTAGAGATCATGTCACAAAGGGAGATGTAGTTCTAGAATTTTATATATACTTTGCATCAATTAGCGGATATTTTTACAAAACCTTTAGACAAAGAGAGATATTGGATACTTAGGAGAGAATTAGGTTTAACTAACCTACCTTAAAATGATTTTAGCACTTTTATTTAGCAAATGAAAAATGCATATAAAAATAACATTTTTGAATGCCTTCTATGCTAATAGTTAGGGGGAGTTTATGATCTTTAGTGAAAATTAATAATATGTTCAAATAAAATTTAAGGGTAGATTTGATTGATTGAACATAGTTAATTTTTGTAATATGAGTTGTCAATACCACTAGAGTTGATTAATTTTGCACGCTAAGTGTTTAAATACAGATTTTTGACATTTCTGTGCACTAGGTATCGATACCGGTCACCCAGGTACTTATACCCCGTTGCTAGGTATCGATACTGATTTAAACAGTATCGATACCCTTCTTGAATGTGTATCGATAGCCCTCGATCGGTACCGATACCCCTATTCGGGTTTAGGCTTTAAAATCCCTAAAATAACACATTTTGTCAAAACCTAAATATAAACACTCTTCACGTCATTTCCTCCCTCTCCTCTACCAAATCATCTCCTTGCTCATATCCTTCGATTTCAAGTCGGATTTCATTCGTTCTTCAACTCATAATTCTACTACTTTCAACAAAATCGTGCAAACAACAACAAATCTCACTCAATCTCGATTTTTCAAGGTAAACGTTTCTAAAATACTATTTTATTGATTTTTGAACATAGGACTACTTTTAGTTAGTTCTAGTTCAAATTAGTGATCGGGCATTTAGTAGATTATAGTTTAGGACTAGAATCTACAACTAATTTTCTCAAAAACACAAAAAATTTCAAAAAAATTTGAAATAATTTTTTTTAAAATTATTGCTTTTGATTTAATTATGTCATTTTTATGAAACTATATACATTATAATTTTCCAAAATTAGTTTTCAAAATTTCCTGTTAGACACTAAGTTAGAGAACATTGAATATTGAGGACTCATATTAAGTTTTGAGAATAATTGTTTCATACATGTGTTTTTTAAAATTGCAGGTATCCCATTCCGGTTTTTAAACCATTTCTAAACGAGCTAGGACATCTTCCAGTCGATCAAACCCACCTCCAAATCCACCTCCTATTCTACCACAAAACCCTAATAAACCCGAGATAACCATTCTAAACTTATGTTTTAATGAACCTAAACATAGAGGTCTCTACTCTAGGTTCATAAACCATTTTGAGTCTTATAACATTAGGGAAGAGCGTATCCCGTCTCTCCAAGCTATGATAGACATGAAATTTAAATACCTCTAAACCCTCAAATCATGGAAATTTGATAATCTCTTTAATCTTGAACCAGTTGCTTATCACCAACTCGATCGTATTTTCTACTCCAATACAGTTTGTGTTCAAAACGAGTCTCGAACCGCAACCGAGAGTATTCGATCTTATCTCCTAGGCTAATATATTAATATAGACTCAGACTACATTGCTAGTACATTTGGATTAGATAACAGAGGGTTAGATAATGAGTGAGCTATAGTGTCTACTCCTTATAAAGCCAAGTCTAGTGAGAGTGTTTTAGATTATCATGAATGTTTCCTTCATCTCATCATCTCTTGGTGGTTCAGACCATCCGGAGGAAAGTACTCCACTCTTAGAGCACATGACTTTTGGTGGATACATTGTATCCAATAAAAATAAGAAAATAAATTTCCCTCATATTATCTTTGGAGAACTCGTAGAATCCGTAAAATAAGAAAATAAATTTTCCCTCTAAACGTGTTGAAATATTAGTTTATGGATGTCTACTTAGTAATATGTTTATCAAAGTTGAGCTTAAGGTAGAGCTTGATGTAGCCATCCCTCTTACCACCCAAATCAATCTCATATCTTTACGAAATTCAGGATAGAGTGGAGACAAAGATCAATGGGTTCGCTCAACACAGAAAACTCCGGGTGCTAGCTCTTCATGAGCTGCTCCAGCTCCGATTGATGCTTAAGAGCTAGAAGATCTTCTACGGGATGTCGACGATCCCGTAAACCAGGTCGAGGACTAGCCATCCAGGCAAGACATTTCAATGCCTCCATATTTTCAGTCTTTTATGGAGATATTGGATTTAAGGTTTGCATCCTTAAAAGTCTCATTTGACTGCTCACCATAAAGCAATGGAAAATAGATTCAATGTTGTTGATGAGAGACTTAAAATTGTTAAACATTTTGAATGATTTGGATGAATTTTGAATATTTGGTTTAGATGTTTGTTTTGGATATTTGATTGTGGTTTGTTTGAATTACTATGAATGTTTATTAGTTATTTGAACTTAAATTGAATTTTCATTAGCTTATGCATTATTTACATCTTAGTTAAATTATGACCAATTCCCAATTTGCATATTATTTTTTAATATAGATTATGGACTAATAGCTAATATTTCTCTTGACTTTGATCTTAGTAGCTATATCAGTATAAATCAATTGGATATTTTCTTTAAAACCTTGTTTAAATATTTTATAGAGTCTTTTTGATTTAACAAAAAGGTGGAGAAATGTTATAGTAAGGAGGAGTAATTTTTCAAAGTAATTTTTCAAAAGAAAAAAAAATCTTAAAATTTCTAAAAAGTTTTGTTATATCAAAAATGGAAGATTGTTGAGAAAATATTTTGATATTTCGATATAACAAAAGTGTTAATGAATTTTAAGATTTTATATTCGATTCAAAATTATATATTCAATTCAATTATTCAAATATCAAAAATATTACTCCAAGTTTTCAAAGATCAATTTTTACTCCTTACTTAATGAAAAATTGTGATTTATACTTAAAATATTTTTTGGAACAATTTTTACAAAGTATTTTGAACCATAATCGAGTCAAAATTAAGTTTTAAATAGGGAAGTACTGATACCCCTTTAGTGAGTATCGATACCCCTCAAACATCGGATGCAAAAAAGGTACGAATACCCCACAAGGTATCGATACCCCTTTACATAGTAGTACTGATACCTATCCCAAAGGTACCGATACCCCTAATTTGATTTTGACTCCGAGAAATAACATAATACAATATGGGTACCGATACCATGATAGGTATCGATACCTCTTTGCATAGTAGTATTGATACCCCCTTGAGAGGTACCGATACCATGGGTTTTATAACGGTCAAAATATTTGAATTTTATACAGGTAGTACAGATACCCCTTCAAGGTGTAGCGATACCCATACGCTCCCAGTAATTTTTTCAAGTGGATTTTCACACTACAATGGTTCTATTATCACCAATTTGATTCCCAACGGTCTGAATTCACCCAAGGTGTATTTAAACAAGTTCTGAAGCCTTTGATCAAGAAGAATTACAAAAGTATTGAGATAGAAACAAGAGAGAAAGAATCAAACATCAAGTTTGAGCAATTCAAGCCAAATTCCTTTCAATATTCATTTTGCTTTCAAGAACACATTTTGTGCTCAATTGTATTTATCTTTGAGTGTTCTTTCTTTGTTCTAGAATTGTGCAAACATTCTACCTTGTGAGGTTTTTCTGTAAGGTTGCAAAGTTTGTAATTTTCTCTTTGAGAAGAGAGTGTTCTCAAGAATTTGGGGTATAATTCTTGAGGGAGTTGTAAGGTTACTCTTTGTCCTCAAAAGAAAGACAAATTAGTGAATTTGTGGAAAATCCTTACTATGGATAGCTAAGGTAGTGGACTTAGACTTTGGTTAAGAAAGTCGAACCACTCTAAATCGCTGTGCAAATATTTTCAATTTTCTGTCAAAGCTTCCACCGAAATTTTAATTGACAATTCACCCCCTCTTGGCCGATTCATCCGATCGATTAACTCAACAAATTATAATCTATAAATATATTCAAAAGATCTATTAAATTAATAATTTAGAACAAATTATTAAGTATGAATATTAGATTAATAAACTTAACTATGATTATTAGATTAATATATTTACTTTCCATATTAATTATGATAATTATATTAATAAATTTAATTATGATCATTAAATTAATTTTATTAAATGATGTATTTATTGATTATTAATTTTTTTAGATTATAGATTTATTTATTTTAATTAATCATTGATATCTGATCTAATGATTAAACACCAAGAATCGAACCCTGACATTGTTTAATGAATCTAATACTTCATCCAACTAGACCAACTAGTTATTGATTTTATAAATTTACTTTAAAATATCAATAAGCTTAAATCATTGTTATGATGTAATAATTAATTAATAATTTAAATATAATTTAATTTTAATATATAAATATATATATATATTTAAAAATGATTTGATTTAAGATAATATTATAATACGAGTTTAAAAAATTTATTAATGCATGTATCATGTATATATGTTCGATCAAATATATGAAATGTATGTATGTATCATGCATGTATTTATGTACGTATGTATGTATAATTTATAATTTATTAATGTATGTATCATGTATATATGTAAATGTATGTATAATTTATTAATGCATGTATCATATAAATTATATCATAAACTTCAAACACTATAAATTATATCATAAATTAATAATATCCAAACTCTAAACTTTTATTCACCAACTTTTTAAATGAATATAATTTAGTCCATTTTAATATTAATTTTAGCTTTACATTTTAAAATTGTTTTAATTTGATCTCTGTGTTGTTTAATTTCAGTTTATAATTTCATGTTTTTTAATTTAGTCCTTAAAATTATATTTTTATCCGAAATTGGCCCATTTTATTTCAACTTTTTTACAATTTACTCTAAATCACATAAATTATATCATAAACTCCGAACCCTATAAATTATATCATAAATTTATACTTTCCTAAACCTATAAACTTTTGTTCACCAACTTTTTAAACGAATGCAATTTAGTCCATTTTGATATTATCCTCATCTTTACATTTATTAATTGTTTCAATTTAACCCCTGCATGTTGTTTAATTTACTTAAATTTCAATTTTTAATTTCATGTTTGCTCAATTTAATCCTTGAAATTTTATTTTTATTTGAAATTACCCTATAATTATTTCTATTTTTTTGTAATTTACATTGACCATATAAATCATATCATAAATTTCATTTCAAACCCTATAAATTGTACCATAATCTCCAAACCCTATAAACTTTTGTTCACCAACTTTGTAAATGAATGCAATTTAGTCCATTTTTATATTAATTTTAAGTTTATATTTTACAATTTTTTTAATTTAATCCCTACTGTTGTTTAATTTATTTTTCAATTTAGTCTTTAAAATTATATTTTTATCTTAAATTGGCCCATAATTATTTTTATCTTTTGTAATTCACTTCAATCCATATACATTAGACGTTCATGAAAGGTGGAAAATAATACACCCTAAAATGACTCGACCTGAAGTCCCCATTTGTACCTAGTCGGGGACTTGAAGTTCACCTGAAACCAATATTACCCGACCTAAATTTTATCCTCCAATGATGTGACTTGATCTGAACAGGACTCGACTCAAAGTCCATTTGAACCTAAATTAAAATTATATTTAACTGATTCAGACCCAGACTCTTTTGATATGAACTGATATTGATCTGACCTGAAATTAACTCGACCAGAACTCTAATTGAATCTGATTTAAAATCAACCTAAAAATAACTCAAACCCGAGTAAACCCATACCCAACTTGATCTGAGTCCAACAATTGAATTGACCTGACATAACATATCTAATTTAATCTAACCTAACATAATCCAAACTGACACATAAATGATTACCTAATTTCACAACCTAACTATTAGGTTCCAAAGTATATTCATTTCGGGATGTATCAGCCAAATCAGTGGCCCCAAGTATTTGGATGTTATCTGTGAAATAGATTTGACGCTGCTCTTAGGGACCAAAACATATGAACCCATTAGCCAATATTACTTGGAGAACAGGTCCTGGAAGAATCAAATCGAGTATAATTAATACTACTTGGGGTCCAAGTAAACCACATATAATACATCACATGGCCATGGCCTACTAAAGTAAGAAACAAACAAACTAACAGCAATGGAAATAAAACAATTATGCACATTCAACTTTACAAATTTAGAAAGCACGTGCCGTGGAATTTAATAGAGCAATCAATTATGTCACAAAGATATTGATGTAGCTATATAGAAATATACGCAAAATTTTGTGTTAGAAACGAACTTATAAAATTATGTTAGAGACGAAGTTATACAATTTTAAGGGTTTATAAAATTTTAGAAGATGAAAACATATTGTCAAATATAAAAAAATACTTAAATTATATGGAAATTTAAAATTTTCAAGAGAACAATTGTCCCGTCAATCCCTCCTCAATCCATCCCTTCATATAAATCATTGTATCCATATATAATGTAGAAAAATAACATAATGACAGAAGCATGCATGTTCTCAAAGCACTAGTGGGAAGTTGGGGCAAACCATAATCATAGAACAATTGGTTTACATTGTAAAATACATATTAATAGAACAATTCCTCAACACTTTTCATGAGATTGTTGGATGATATCTTGGATTAGTGATGTAATATTAAGGTAAGAAGAACCCCCCACTTCAATTGCTTTTTTTGCTTTCTCTCCAAACTTCTCAGCTATTTTCCTTCTCTCTATTCCTTCATCTCCTTCATCCATCAATTTCTCTATTTCGTTTTTAACATGTTCCTTCTTCAGCAAGAAACCAGATTTCTCATCACCAATGTTCGTAGGTTTGTCGATTCCAAGGCTCACTCCGATTTTCAGTATTTGTACTGCAAGTTTCTCGTTACTAAACTGGTCTGCAAATAGAGGCAATGTTATCAAGGGGACGCCTCCTGAAATGCCTTCGATTGTCGAATTCCATCCACAATGCGTTAGGAAGCCTCCTATTGCCCGGTGTGACAGAATGAGTACTTGGGGAGCCCATCCCTTAACTACAAGTCCTCTTCCTTTCGTTCTTTCCTCGAATCCATCTTCTGCCATCCACTTCTCGACTTCGTTCGATGTCGTGTTATTTCCTCTTAGCACCCACATGAAGGGCTTCTTCGATGCCTCTAAGCCTAAACCCAACTCTATCAGCTCTGGACACTTTACAGTGCTGATGCTTCCAAGGCAAGCATAGATAACAGATTTGGCTCCTTTAGAATCAAGCCACTTTAAACACTGCTGCTCAATGATCGAAGCCTTGTTACCTCTCTCAGCCTTATCCGACTCGTCCTTGTGGCTAAGAGAAACTGGACCTATACACCAAGCTTTCGTTACCTTCCTATACTCCTCTACGAAAGCCGGCTCCAACTCCTCGAAAGTGTTTATGACAACCCCATATGTTGCTTGCCTAGCTTCTACGAACGATCCAACTATTTCCTTCCAGGATTCCTCCCTCATAAGAAGTAACTGTGCTTTGGTGAATTCGACTTTTTCTGTCAAGCCTGGCACCGTGAAGTATTCGGAATCAGAGGCTACGGTCTCAAGTATCTTGGAGGAATGTATATTGTGCAAACAAAGGGCAAAGAAGCAACAAGACCCATTGAACGATATCCTTGGAAGCTTAAACCTGGTAGCAATTTTGTGAGTATAATGGAGGCACGCGTCTGAAATAATGCAATTGGAGCGTGGCGTTAGCTTCTCAAACAACTTCTCCACTTCATCTTCCATCTTGTTTGCTGCAACGAAGAATTTGCGGAAGTCCTCCGATGAGTGCACCATGTCTACATTCTCGACCCCATCCGGCAATCCGACTTCATTTCCGGGAAACCGGAGCTGCACTAAACGGATAGGATGCCCCAATTCGATAGCTCGAGCGATCGATCTCTGGACTCTGTCTGCATTATGAGGCGTTGTAACTATAGTAACAATAACGCCACGGTGTGCCAAGAGTTTACCAATATCTACCATGGGTAGCAAGTGGCCTTGAGCCATGAAAGGGAACAACACAAAGTGAGGCTTCTCGGATATGGAACCCATTGAAATGAAGAGTAAAAGGAAGACGAAACTGAATCTGTAATTAAGGGGTGCAGAGATCTGTTATAATAGCGAAATGTGAAGTTCAATTCAGACTGGTATTATTGAAATGGCTGATGCAAGAGCATACATAAGCATATTGGTTTATTCGGCAAAAAGATGAGGTTGTGATGAAAAACTAGAATTCTGTGGACTGCTGGATTTGATATTTGAACCCTTTTTGTCTGTTCCAAGTAAACTCCATTTTAGAACATACAATACAATTAACTCTCATATTTAAGATATATTTATATTATATAATAATAATTGAATTAAATTTATACTTCGTTATATTTTATTATTTTTAATTGAAACTTTTTGAAATAATAAAGTATAGAATAAAAATAATTAATAAATGATAAAATTATTTTAGTTAAAATTTAGTGAATAGTTAAATCATAGGAGGTTAGTAATTTTTTCATCCAAATTAAATCACAAATCTTGTACAACATCTTAAAATTGAGGATAAACTACATAAATACTCATTGAACTTTTAGGACACTTATATTTAGTCATCGGGCTTTTGAAACTTACAACACAATCATTAAACTTTTAATTTACTTTAAATACAGTCATTTTCTTTAACTATCGTTAAGAAATATTGGCATAACATGTTAAAGCCATCTTCTTCCAAAAGAAAAACCCCAAGTTTCTCTAACTAACTAGTAGCCACTAGCCTCTTTTTGCTTGAGCCATCAGCATCTGACATTCTTTTAATCTCTCTCACTTTTAAACACAACACTCATCATGATTCAGAGCTTCATCATCTCTCAACGGTCATCGAACCTTAACACCTTAAAAATTTGGTTTAGAATTTTTTCAATATTCGATGTCTAGAAATTTGTTTTCAGTAATTATTATAATATTTTGAATTTTCAAAAAATGAGATTAATTTTATTGATTAAATAAGATTAAGATATGATTTGATTTGAAAGTTGTTTAAGGATTAAAATGTGATAAAAAGGAACATGATGATTAAAGTGAAAAGGAAAAACTTAGGCGCTCAAATGAAAACAAAGGGAAAAGATGAATGGTTAAGAGTTAATTAACACATGAAATGATTGTTATTAAAACGTAGAAAAGATGAATGATTGATTCTATGATTTTATCATTTTCTTTTTAGTGAATAAGTTATTAGATGTCTTATTCTTATAATTTAGTCCAAATTTTGTATTTCTTTAAATTGACTTAGATTAGTAAACCCTTTGAGGTGGGTTTTATTCCAGTTGTCGTTGGATTGAATAGACAAAGTAGCAAGTCCTTTTCGTCTTCTCCAAATTCCAAAAGTCACCGTTGTTGAAACCAAGTTTGAAACCCTAATTTTTTATTTTAGGGATTAAGTCATGTTAGTAGTCCAAACTCTAAATTAATTAGATATTTGATAAGCTCTCAAACTTAGATTTTATTCGGCGTCGTTCGTTTTTAATTTGAAGAAAGCTAATATGAAATCATAAACTTAAATTTAGAGATTCAAATAGTTTAAGGGATCAAAACCCTAAATTGAGTACATCATTGGAAAGCTTATGAAATTTCCTATTGAATGATATTATTATTTTCATCATTCTCCAAGTGTAAGTGAAATCTTAAAATTTGACCATATTTAATGGTTTATATCAATTTAAGGTTTATGTTGGTGTTGACTTTGGATGATGAATACCTTGATGAATATATGTTTCTCAGTTTTCTAGAGCAAGAAAGTTCAGTGGAGTGTTGCCTTGTTTGCTGCAATGAAGAACTTGCGGAAGTCCTCGGACTAATGCACCATGTCTACAGTCTCAACCCCATCTGGAAATCCAACTTCATTGCCAGGAAACCGGAGCTGCACTAAACGTATAGGATGCCCCAATTCGAAACTCGAGCAATCGATTTCTGGACACTGTCAGCATTATGAGGTGTTGTAACTATAGTAACAATAACGCCACGTTGTGCCAACAGTGTACCAATATCTACCATGGGGAGCAAGTGGCCTTGAGCCATGAAAGGGAACAACACAAAGTGAGGCTGCTCGGAAATGGAACCCATTGAAAGGAAGACGAAACTGAATTTATAATAAAAGGATGCAGAGATCTGTTATATACAGCGATATTTGAAGTTCAATTCGGATTGGTATTATTGGAATGGCTGATGCAAGACCATACATAAGCATATTGATTTAATCGGCAAAAAGATGAGGTTGTGATGAAAAACTAGAATTCTGTGGGCTGCTGGACTTGATATTTGAACCCTTTTCTTCTGTTCCAAGTAAACTCCATTTCAGTCTTGTCTAACCAATGGCTCTGAGTGTTCCATGTAAAAAGGCATAAACACCATGGGCCAGAAACATCAAACCAATAAACAAAACATCTTAAAGGCATTATCATGTGAAGATGGTCAAACCATAAATAAGACTAAAATCGACTTAAGTCAAAACTGTTTATGATTTGAGGTGATGATGACCTAAAATCGACTTAAATCAAATCAGATAAAAATACTTTTGAGGGTGGACACACATGTAACAAAACAAGAACATCTACTAAAATGGTTTATATAGAAAAACAAATATCCATATCTGAACAGAACTTATACTAAGTCTGGGGGATTGAGTCCTCAAATTATAAAGGTCAATACTTTTTTTAATTCCTCAATCAAATAGACTGAAACACATGTCATCATCTTCTTCTTCTTCGACTTTCTCCTCGTTGGCCTCCGCGGCACCGGCCTCGTCTCCACCAACTTCAGTAGCGGTTACCGTGAGGGCAGCTCTGGAGGAAGGAATGGTTGCGAATTTCTCTCTTCCAACAGCAATAAGCTCAGTCAAATCCTTTCCCATAACTTGGGACAAAAGCAACTCAATCTTGGCATCATCAACTTCAGTTCCAACTGCCAGCCAAAGCAGCAGTACCAAGCCAATATTAATATTCAATAAATGTTTGTTTGTTTTTGCTTCCATTAAACCGTTAGATTCCAAGACAGAATTCACAAGTAAATAAATACATATCATCGATCATTCTAAAAAAATGTGGGAACGAACAAGATTAAATCTTTGATAAAGAAACAGCATTAACAATTATAGTTTCCCATCCTTCCAAAATTCAAGTAAAAAAAACATAAAACACAATGCAAATAAATCAAGAAACAAAGAGAAAAATAAAGAAAGAAAGAGAACCAGAAGCAAGAATGTGGTTCAAATCCTGAGCAGAAGGGTTGGCGTTGCCTCCCAACACGGCCAACAAATATGCTGCGATCTCCTTCATTTTCTTTCTTCTTTACTCCAACCCTAATATTAATATATCAGTAAAAAGAAAGAAAAACGAAAGAAAGCTTTGTGAGTAGTGAATTTATAATGGTTTGAAGACGAATTAATCTTGCTCTCCAAGTCTCCTACTATCAGCAAAAAAAAAATTGAGCTGGGAATTTATTAGGGTTTTCGGATAAATTGGAAACGGCTAAGGAGTGGTTTGGTTAAATTCGGTAAACTTGCTCTCCACGTACTAGAAATTAGTTAGATTGACATTCATAATATTTGATGCAAAAAATATATTTTATAATAAATAAAAAGGGTAAACTACCTATTTAGCCACTCACCTATTCTTATGTTCTTGTTTTGGTCATTCAATTACTATTTTTTTAAATCATACTTAACGTTAGGTTTGTTTTTGTTTTGTCCTTGGAGGTTCTGGGTTTGTGCAACTGCGTCTGCAGTGTTATGTTGTTAATTGATTAAGAAAGTTCTAAACAAATATTACCTTGTAATCATCCTAAATTATTCAAAATAATGATTTTATTGACATAAGATGTGATTAGAATATCCTAATAGTTTGAGGATGAAATTGAAATATTCAAAGGTTTAGGATAAAATGTTCAAAAATTTGAGAATTGATTCAGAATGAGAGTCTTAATTTGAGAACATATTATACAATTAACTCTCATATTTAAGATATGTTTATATTATATAATAGAATTTAATAATAATTGAAATAAGTTTGTACTTCGTTATATTTTTATTATTTTTAATTGAAAATTGTTGAAAAATAAAAATAATTAATAACTAATAATTATTAAATGATAAATTTATTTTTTAGTTAACATTTAATGAATAATTAAATCTTAGGAGGTTAGTAAAATTTTCATCCAAATTAAAGGAAAATTCTACAATGCTCGATGAGCACCGTTGAGCGTAATTAATTTAATTTATAAAAATTTAAAATTCTAAATAACTCAACATATAATTATAAATTAGTTAAAACTTTAAAGATAAATTATTTAAAATAAAATATTAATTACATTATTTTCCATAATTTTGTGGGTAAATTATACCACTGGCCACATAATTATTGGCCCTTTTCATTTTGATCACCATTTTTTAAATTTTGTCAAATAGGTCATCCATCTATTTAAACGCATTCAATCAAGCCAATGACTAGTAACATTTAATGAAAGCGTTGACATGACAGTTAGTAAAATTGGTATAATTACATATTTGATCATAAATATTTATAAATTCTATCAATTTCATCATAATTTTAATTCAATTTAATAATTTAATCTTCAATTAGGTGGTGACACATGTCACTACCATATTGGAGGATATTTTAATTTGAAAAAAGTTAATATGAAATCATAAACTTAAATTTAGAAATTCAAATAGTTTAAGGGCTCAAAACCCTAAATTGAGTACATCATTGGAAAGCTTATGAAATTTCCTATTGAATGATATTATTATTTTCATCATTCTGCAAGTGTAGGTGAAATCTTAAAATTTTACTATATTTAATGGTTTATATCAATTTAAGGTTTATGTTAATGTTGACTTTGGATGATGAATACCTTGATGAATATATGTTTCACAATTTTTTAGAGCAAGAAAGTTCAGTGGATTGTTGCCATTTGATTCCATGTATTGAATTTCTTGTGTTGATCATTTTTATGTAGACAAGATTGTGTGCATTGCCTATCGGCCTATTTAGAGCAAAAGGATGAAAGTCATTGTTAAAGGAAGCTTTGGTAAACTTTTACGATTAATAATTTATGATATATTTATTGTTTGCATTGTAAGTGCACTGAATTCATTGACATATTGTTGTCTGAGATGTATTCCAGACTATATTGAACTTTATGATATAATATGATATACATCGAGCTAAGAGCTAAAACATTATACTATGATAATAAATTTTCATAAATGCTGACAACATTGTATGTTATTGCATTGTGGTTGTATATTGCTTATAGTTACGTATCTTATCGAGTTTCAGATACAATTGACATGCCTTATCGAGTTTCAGATACAATTGACATGTCATAGAGTTTGATAGATTAAACTTGTGTTCGGATAGAGTTTAAGGATTGACCACATTGTGTTCGTGTATAAAAAAAATACCATTGGGCTAATATTGATTTTATTGTTATAGACATTTATATTTCTATCGGCTTTTCCATTGTCATTGTCATTACTATTGTTATTGTCATTACTATTGTTAAAGGATGATCATATACATTGTGATTATTTATCACTAAATCATTATCTTAGAGGTGTCATCCAATAGTATTCATGATTAAGACTACTTTATTAAGCTATGTAAGCTACATTATTTGTTTAATTGTTTCCATGGCATTGATCTCCATAATCTAGTTTAGGATTGCATCAAGTGGGTTGCAAATTATCATCGAACTTTTGTCAGTATAATGATCCTTTTGCTAAACTCCTTCTATAATGGTTACGTATATGGTTTTGTAATGTGAGATAAAATGAAATTTTGAGTTATGTTTGAATTGATTTTGTTGTTTTGCCAAAATTTTCAATTAAGTCCCTCCTAAACATTTCTAATCAATTTTCATACTTGTTATACTTCCATAACACCCCTAAATTTAGATTACAACCTTATCTCAATCAAATTCAACTTTCTCTTCAACCACCATAAATACCCACTTCATCATTTAAAAATGAAACAATGAAATCCTAAACCAATTTGTAGAGAATTAAGTGTAGAACATTTTCTTATTTCACACTTTAGTCCAAATTCTCACTAAAATGGATCAAAAATGAAAAAGAAAAACTTTGCTCACCTTAGCTATAGAGTCACGCAGAATGAAGAAGATGAGAGGAGAATTCTTGAGTTTTCCATACAAATATCTCTTAATTTATCTTAAAAAACCAATTAAAAATTCAGTTTAGCCCAAAAGTCAAAATTACCCTTAATGAATCCTAATTTTTACCACAATGCCATCCTTTTATCTCCATTTTAATATCCTTAAATAAATATAAAAATATTATTTATCAATTTCCATCATCACCCTTCCAATTTTCCAAAAATTCAATATAGTCACTAAATTTTACTATTCCACTTTAACGTGGAAATTCCTCCAAATTACACTAATTCACATCAAATTATACTAATTAAAAATATCAATATAATTTTTCTAACCTCAAACTTCTTTTCTTCAAATTTTGTAATCTGATTATCCAAATATTTTACGGGACTCTATAGCTTAATAAACTTTTATACAACTTCAAATCAAAATTCTAAAACCCACTAAAATTATATTCCTGGGCTGAACTTCTCAATTACAGACTCAAAATATAACTTTTGAAATTTTACATATTTAGTTCCTAAACTTTTTACAAATTTACACTTTAATCCCCATACTTTTGAAATTTACTTTTCAATCACTAGTCCAAAATTTGGGGTATTACAATTCTCCCCCATTTTGAAAATTCATCCTCAAATTTTCAATACTTATTTGTTTCAAACAAGTGAGGATATTGCTTTTCCATATTTTCCTCTCTTTCCCAATTAACTTCCTCGACCTTATGATTATGCCAAAGAACCTTAACTAGTGGGATTGTTTTGTTTCTTAACTCTGACTCCAAGTGCCAGAATATTTATTGATTCTTCCTTATATGACATATCTGGCTAAATCTTTATTTCCTCCAATGCAATGACATGAGAAGGGTCTAATCGATATTTTCGCAACATCGATACATGAAAAACATTATGAATCTTGTCCAGTTTCAGAGGCAATGCTAACTGATAAACTATCGGTCTAACTCTTTTTAAGATCTCATAGGGCCCAATGAATCATGGACTTAATTTTCCTTTGCGTCTAAAACGGAGAATATTCTTCCAATGCGATACTTTGAGAAATACTCTGTCACCCACTTGGTATTCAACTTCCTTTCTCTTCAAGTCTGAGTAAGAAATTTGTCGATCGATGGGTATCTTAAGATTATCTTGAATAATCTTCACTTTCTCTTCAACTTCTTTCATCAGATCTGGCCCCACTATGTCTCGATCTTTCAATTCAAACCAATTTAATGGTGTCTGACACTTTTCATATGGAGCCATCCCTTGATAGCTATTATTATAAGCAAATTTTTCTAAAGGCAGTTATTTCTCCCATGATCCTTTAAACTCAATCACACGCGCCTTTAGCATATCTTTCAAAACCTGAATAGTCCTCTTGGACTGACTATTTATCTATAGGTGAAAAGTTATGCTAAAGTTTAATCGAGTACCCAAGGCTTCATGTAAAGACTTCCAAACCTTGACGTGAACCTTGGATCCCTGTCAAATACTATTGAAATCGACATTCTATGTATTTGAACTATCTCCTTGATGTATAATTCAACATACTTATCCATTGAATAATCAGTTTAAACAGGGATGAAGTGCACTATCTTCGTTAACCTATCAATAATTACCCAAATTGAATCTTTGTTATTCGATGTCAATGGTAGCCCTGTTATGAAATCCATCGTAACTCTCTCCCATTTCCATTGAGAAATAGAGATCGGTTGTAAAAGTCTTGAAGGTACCTGATGCTCTGGTTTTACTTGTTGACAAATTAGGCACTTGGAAACAATCTTAATGATAGCTCTTTTCATGTCTGGCCACTAGTATCGACTCTTTAAGTCTTGATACATCTTGTTCCCTCTTGGATGCATAGTCAACGGACTAAAAATGTGTTTCAGAAAGTATATCTTTCTTCAATTTTTCATCTTTTAGAACACAAACACGGTCTCTGTAATATAAACATCCATCAGACTTTACTTCAAAGTCTTTGATTTCTCTTTTTTCCACTTGTTCCATTATTGCTAAACATTTTTCATATCTCCTTTGCAACTCCCTTATTCGCTCCAACAATAAAGCTTCAACTTTAAATCAGCAGCTAGAGCACAATCGTCTTTTAAAGACAATCGGGCATCTAACGTGAATAAAGCTGAAAAAGTTTTTCGGCTAAGTGCATCAGATACAACATTAGCCTTCCCTGGGTGATAATATATGATCGCATAATAGTCCTTAAGTAACTCGATCCATCTTCTCTATCTCAAGTTTATCTCCTTTTGAGTCAGCAAATACTTTAGGTTTTTGTGATCAGTGTAAATATAATATCGCTCACCATATAAATAATGATGTCATATCTTTAGTGAAAACACCATATCAAGTTTTTTTAATGATTGCTTCTGCACTCACATTTCTCTATCATTTCTCCATGAAAATCTCCATGAAATTTAATAAGGAATGATGAAGAATTTTCAAGATATTTGCTCATCTTCATCCTCCCATTTCCGTGAGCTATATACAAGGTAAGGAGACTACTTTTTAAAAAAAAATTAAGCTTGAATACTTGAATTTTGGATTAAGCAATTAGATAGAGAAGTAATCTACTTGAAATTCTCTATTATTTGGTATAATTATTTCATGGAAATCATGCTTGGATGATAAATTTTATAAATTGGATTGATTAAGGGGAAGTTAGGTTTTGATGGGTAGTTGATGTCGGAGAATCATTTTCATGCTTGTATGATGATTAAAACCACCTAGAAATGCATATATAAGTTTTGACCAAGCTAGGGTTCATGGAGAATTGGTTGAATTTTGATTGAATTGGTGGTTGAATGATTAGAATTGCATGAATTTAATCATAAGAGCTTGAAATCATGCTTGAAATTGGATGAAAAATACACCCTGGTTTCTACATTAGGTTCAGCCATGGGGAAGTTGTTGGGGGGGGGGAAATGTTCGAAAATTTTCTATGGTCTATAATTGATATTACATGAGTTCTACATGATTTGGATTAATTTGGAACCTTGAGATAGTAAAATGACTATTTTGCAAGTTTTGGGAATTATGACACCTTGAAGTGAAAATTTTCAATTATGAGTATTCAATGTTGAAATTTAAAATTTTTTGCTGAATTTTATGTTAGAATGTTAATATAAGATCAAATTGCAAATTTGGTAAAGTGTAATGGTCAAATTCGAATGGATTAGGAAGTAAGGGATTGAATTATAATTCTGCAAATGTGAAGGTACTTAATTGAATATATTTTACAATGACGGAATGTTTAGGATTGACTTGAATGAGTAAACATGATGAGGGACCAAGACGCAAGTTGTAAGAATTGCTGAAGAAATTAATGATGTAAAATAATGAAAACTATTCAGATTTTTGAATCTGGCAGTAAATTTGAAAAATCACTAGAAATTCTATAGAAACTATTAGGAGGTGATTCTTATGTCGTTGTGTTTTAATATCAATCTAGTTTTGTTTAAAACAAATGGAGATTGATCTCGAATTTTATAATAAAATATATGAAGTTCTGATCGATGATAGGTTAGAAAACATGGCAACAGATTCTGGAAATTGGATTAGAAAATTAACTATAAATTGTACAAGTCGAATTAGAAGGAGTGATTTATATGATTAGATTCATATTTGAGTCTAGTTTCAAATGGAAGAAATGGAATTAAATTCTAGTGTGTATTAATACAAAATAATTATTCTTTAAAGGTAGTGTAAGTTGTTAGAATATGGAAATTTTAGAATTGAAGTGGAAATGGATTAGAAGTTGAAGATTAATGTTTAAATGTTTTATTAGAATGCATGAGTATATTTTTGGATACATGGAAATGAATTTAAATGACAAGGGACCGTTTTTAATAAATTGAAAATGTTGAGAAGAATTCTAAAAGAATTCATTTTAATGGTTAGATGATGGAGTTTGAAATGATTAATAAAGTTATAAGTTGACATGAATGATAAGAGGATTGAAGTTATATTTTAAGTGTTATAGTTAGCATTTATGTTTTGAAATGGATTTAATATCGAATAAGTATCGAATAAGATCCATAAAAGTCGTTGAAGCATTCATCAAACCAAATGGCATCACTACAAACTCGTAGTGTCTATACCGAGTCCAAAATGTGATCTTTGGAATATCCCCTTATTTAATCTTCAACTAATAGTAACCAGATCGAATATCGATCTTGGAAAACAATATCGCATCTTTCTTCTTTACAAATAACACGGGTGCTCCCCAGGGCGACACACTTAGCCTGATGAATCCTTGATCCAATCATTCTTATAATTGAACCTACAACTCTCAAAGCTCGGTTGGAGCCATACGATATGAAGTCATTGATATGGGAGTAGTACCCAAAAATATTTCAATCTTAAACTCAACCTCCCTATCTGAAGGTAATCTTGGTAGTTAATCAGGAAACACGTATGGATACTCCCTAACAGTTGGAATATCTTCCAACCCTACTTTGAAAGTTTGGGTATCCACTACATTGGCTAGGAATGCCTAACACCCTTGCAACAATAATTTCTTAGCAGAAACGGTTGATGACACATTAAACAAAGGATTCATTCTTTCTCTGACTACTCTCACCTCTGTTCTGTACCTTCTAAATCTTTCAGTGTTAATCATTTTAAACAACAATCTACTATGGAATTATAAAAGGATAACCAATCCATGCCCAAAATAATATCAAACTCCTCAAAAGGCAGCTTAATTAGGATTCTCGAAAATTCAATTTCTTGAATCTTTATTGGGCAATTTATACAAAATCAAGTAACTCGTGCACTCTGACCTAAAGGATTCATCGCCACTATATCACTAGAAGTATACTCTAAAGGAATCCCATATTCTCTAATCAGCTTTGTACTAATACATGAATTTGTAGAACCGAGGTCAATTAAAATAAAGTCATATGCATCATAAAGATAAAAAGTACATACTATAACCTCCGAATCATCTCTGTCATCGGTAGTCTTGATATTATAAACCCTAGCTGTAGGGCACATCTATGACTATGGAGTAGATTCAGATGGTCCCCTAGATCTGGCATTGCCTCTTCCTCTTTGTGAAACTGTAGCAGATCGCTCAGCCTGGGATGGTCATTAAGTCGTACAAGGCAGTCTCTCACAAAATGACATGTCTCGCCACATTTAAAACATGCCCCAAACATCATTCGGCATACTCCTAAATGATCCTAAATGAGATTTACCGCAGACCTCACATAATTGAAGCTCCCTCTGAACTGGTCTACTCGCACTTGAAATAACTTAATGTGATTGGCGACCTTTTCCAAAATTGGATCCTTTATGATTGGAAGCAGTATTCTCGGATCTACTCTGATATTTATCACTGGAACCTCGGCCTCTCTTGCACGGAGCTACAGATGAAAATGACCTATGTATTTTAGGTGGCTGAAATCTCTGCTCGATAAATTTCTCATTATGTACTCTCTCCAAGGCTTTGGCTTGATTCACTGTCTCTTGAAATTTATGCAATTCTAATACCAATATGAACTCTTTCAGTCTTGAGCGCAACCCCTCTATAAACCACTCACGTCAATCTCTTAGTCGCAACCAATTCTAAGGTAAACATGCTCAGCTTGTTGAATTCACATTCAAACTCATAAACAATGATTGCCGTGCTTCAAATTCAGGAATTGCTACTTCATTTTTCAGATGAATTGGTTGCCAATATACTTGTTCTTAAATTTCTCTAAGAAAAATTGCCAACCCTCTCTGAAGGGATATGTGTCGTGGTGTTTATCCACCACATTCGAGCTATACCTCAAAGTAAAGACACCACTCCATTTAATCTCTCACGGTCAAAGTAGCGTAATCCATCCAACATTACTTTTACATCATGTAACCAAAGATTCCCTGTCACCAAAACTTTATTAGTTTCTCCCTTCAATTTAGGGGCTCTCAGACTCTTTAATTCTTTTGCAACAGACATCAGAGCTGGTGGAGCAGGTGGTGGAGGGGTGGAGGAGCAGACTGATGTCGTTGCAGGATAGCTTCTAAAGCCCGAAGAAATATTCCTTTATCAAGTACATGTATTCCCTGAGGCGCAGGTATTCCCCTCTGTTTCGAATGAATAGAGGTTTCAACGTTCACTTCATTACTAGCAGTCCCTTCTGAAACATCTTGTTGTTCAGTCGCTCTCCTAGGCATTCCGGATTCATACATTACTAAATGTAAACAAATACATAGATTAGTAAGGAGCGACATCCCACATATAAATACTATATCATATCAATTAATTTTGACATTCTAGTGACATGTACTAACTTTCAACAATTAATGACTTCGGTTTAGACAGAGAATCAGCTAAACATGTAGCTCTGATACTAATAAATGTAACACTCTTAACTCACATACATACTCATATACAAGTCAAAGATTTCACATCAGTCATACAAAACAAATATTGTTCAAAAATGGAAAATATTTTATTTCTTTTAAAAGTTAACTAATATAATAAAAATAATAAAAATAACTAGTCAATTTAATATTCATTTAAACTAAAATAAAATATGATTTAATAAAATACTATTCATATATAATAAAAACTAACATATATAGATTAAATCAAAAAGTATTTCAGACATATTGAATCAGAGCATCAAAAATATAAATATGTAAATGCCAACTAAGAAATATCAAAAATATCAGAAAGATGTCATACTAATTTTGGTTGTTTGAACTGGATTTCAAAATATGGGATGTCTGACCTTCCTCCTTACTCCCCTGTCAACTTCCCTTTACATACGTGTAAAACAATCACACGCTAAGTTTTCTACTTAGTGAGGCAACATAATAAAATAAAATAAAACTTTTAACATATGGAACAAGTGATATCATATAAAAAATATTATCAAAATTAAACTTGTATAAATCTAATTGCGATCAATAAAATTATTTTCATATACTGGAAGTTATAAATTTAACTGTCAGTTCAAAACCCGTAAAAAAATTTTACTTAAACAATCTGACAATCAACAATATTGTGTCATATCAATTTTGTACTACTCTATTTCAATTCGTATTATTTTCCACTGTATCATCATGAGAATATATGGTACGCGAGTCAGTAAAAGAGTGTGAGCGCTATTTGCAGTTTTATAATCAGTAACAGTAATTTACATGTATTGTAAAACACATCATCACTGTACCAGTAATCCAATATGGATTTCACAATGTCACAACATCGTGAACCCACAGTGTACATATAGTGCCAGTATCAGTAATCAGTGAATAGTAATTAATAATCACATGCTATAAAATAAAAAATAATAAAATATTGTATTTTTAAAAATACTGAAGATACTCATTTTTTTTCATTTGAATATTGTGTATATTATTATTATAATTATAATTATTATTATTATTTTATTAATAAATATTATTACAGGCCCAATCCAGACTAGACCAGCCCATTTACAAAAGACCCAACTGGCCCAAACCTAATAGAAACCTTAAAACCCATTTAGGGTTTGATCTCAACTTCAGCCGCCACTCATCTCTCAGCCGTTGGATCAGATCTTGATCCAACGGTCCAAGGACCTCCAGATACAAACCCTAGGGTTATGATACCCTAGGGACCACGCAGCCGCCGTTCGTCAACCTCTGCTACCACGCTGCCACGACGCCAACCGAAGGATCCAGAAGGCCTAGCCATAGCCGCACACGTCGCCTTCAATGGTGAGTCACCACTGGAAGTTCGGTGACTCACCAAGCTTCAATCTTTTACCCAGTCCGAAGAAGATACCGCGAGGCTTATAAAAGCCGACCACCTGCAAACAAGAGAAGGACAGAGGGCAAGAACAGAGAACAAAAAAAAAGGAGACAGAGAGAGCACAACAACCAAACCATCAAAAGATCGAAACAAAAAATTAAGAGAAGCCTTATCGAAGAAGCTGCGACGCCACCGGAGTTCATAGAGCGCCGTAGAAGCAAAATACTGAAGGTATTTTTCTTAGATCTAGGAAAATACGGGACGTTTTAAGGAAAACTAAGGACAAAGTTGAACGTAGATCACTCGGATCTATCGTTCGGGAGGTTTTTATTTTTCTGGCCACCGGAAGCGGTGGCTGGCGGTGAGTTTATCGGCGGCACAAGGCTGCCGGCCGGTGACCGGCTTCCCTCCGATGAGGGAAGTTAGAGAGGGACGAGAGAGTTTAAAAACTCTCTTGGAAAGTGAGAGAATGAGAGAGAAGAGAAAATGAATTTTGGCCGTAAGGCCGTCTGGTTTGGGGCTTATATACCCCTCTCTGAACGACGTCATTTTGGGGAGGGGTCTGTGTGTAATTAATTAAAGGACAAACCCTATCCACAACCCAGTAACTTTATAATTTTCCATTATAGTCACTGAAATCAATTTATGATCATTTTAATTTGATCTCTTAATTTTATTTAACTTATAATTTAGTCATTAACATAAAATATATATTTTAATTAAAATAACCTATTTAGTCCTCATAACTTTATTAATTAATATTTTAAACGCCGAATAACATGTTTTAATTTCTTTTAATTTGATATACGAATTTGATATAATTTTAATCTAGTCACTAAATTAATAAAAGGGTAGAATAACATATTTAGCCACTGAAATTTTAAATAATTAATTATTAATTAGGTATTTAATTATATTAGGTTATAATTTAGTCACTAATTTCAATTTTTATTATTTTTTACAAGTTTTATTTATTTTAAATATATAGTTTTAATTTTTTTCATTGTTTAGTTATATGTTAATTTTATATGTTTACTTTTAATTATTATTACTATTATTATTATTATTTAGCCATAAATATATATATTTATATAATAAATAATATTTATTTTATTTATTAAAATCTTATTTAATTACTTTTAACTTATTTTAATCATATTTTAATATTTATTTATTTTTCAATATTAAGAAAAGGCAGTCTTAAAACAACTGGATGTCCATTTTCCGATATTTTTAAATAAATAAATATCCTATTTTATAAATTATATATTAATTGTTTTAATTATTTATTTATTTTTTAATATCGAAGAAAAGAGCTGTCTTAAGGTACCTAGAAGTCCTTTTCTGATATTTCTAAATAAATAAATATTTTATTTATAAATATATATAAATTAATATATTTTTTTCATAATTATAATTTTGAATTAATAGGATTATAAATTAAATATATTTTGAATTTCTAAATTTCTAATAATAGAGACAATTTATAATTAAAAAGTACCAATTTTGGACGTTGTAGGGGTGTTGATTCTTCCCTAAACGTAATCGACCACGAATCCTTTTTTATTATTAAAAAGAACGAATTTTTGGTTAAAACGCATATCAGTTTATCTTCTAATCGACGTTTTCTTAAAAACTCTTTTAAAGGATGATTTTTAGGTATTCGACCTACTTGACCCAAAAGGCCGATGACGACTCCCAAATTATTTTAAAAAACATTTATTCACATCACTTTTCCCGCCAAGTAAAAAATTCGTGCTCGGACGAAAACCGGTTACGACAGCTTGGCGACTCCACTGGACCTGGTCAAACTTTAAAATCAATTATGAATTGTCTCTATTAATTAAAAATTCATATATTTAATTTTTAATTCTTTCTTTTCAAAATTTTTATATATACCTATTATTTTCATAATATTTATATGTATATTATTTTATTAATGTTTCATTTTATTTTTCAAGTATTTTATTTCATTATTTATCTGTCAGAGGTTTGAACATTTATCCTCACACACAACACATGCATTGCATAAACATAATCTCTATAACTGAGATTTGTTCCTTTTAAGTGGGAGTGAAAGCGACGTCTTCGTGAGAATTTATTCTCCGTGTCAGGCATAAAGAAATGTGTCCCCTCGAATTGAACTCGGTCTGCTTAAGTCTGTAGTGGACTAGGATTGAGGGTTGGCAGCCCAAGGGGGCATCAACAAGGACAATTCGAGTACCTTTACTCCTAGAACTGAAACTCTGCATATAATAAACCCTAGAAATTCACCTGATCTAAGACAGTACTGAACCTCTGTTCATATGTGTACACAAAGGAGAAATAAGTTCTAACTTTTTATCTTTTGATTTATTTAATTTTTTCCTTTTTCTGAATAAATGCCTGCGAACTAGAAATCATGCAGTTATGTTAATTTTTCCAAACAAAGCATGAAACTAGAAAGCATGAGGTTAGGATTTATACCTTGATAGATATAAATTTTTTCTTTCCATTAGTTGGTACTAACTATTCTATTTTTTCTTATTTTTTTCATGCATGTTACATTGCTCTAAACTTGTTTATATTGATTTCTTTTGTTTGCATTGCACGATCATGGCATAATCAAAAGGTGTTGACTTGAAAGACTGTTCGTCATATTGGAAAGAAATCGTAAATGGACAAAAAGTTTTATGATCAAACAAAATATGATGCGGCCAAGAAAAGGCATCCTGAGGGAACTCCAAGGATAGATGAGAGCTATGCACCCAAAGATCGTATGCCTATTGAAGAGCAAAAGGAGATACGACAAATAAGAGAGCAGATGTCCAAAATGATGGAAAGAATATCTGTTTTGACCAAAGGAAAAGAGATTCATGCACAAAAAGATATAGAGATCAATGAACATAATCTTGCAATTTCAGATATGCAAGGGACTTCTGATACTAATCAATTGGAGAAGTTACAGACAATCATCATTCGTATTCACAAGTCATCTGGAGATACCAAAGAAATGATGACAACTGTAAAAGCTCCCAGAGAAGAGAAGAAATCATGTAACCTGAAATCATCGAAGTTTAGTCTGCTCCCGGCATCTAAAACTCAGGTTCAATCCAAGACAAAAGGCGGTTCTCATGTTGATGCTATACCTATATCATATAAAGAGTTGTATGAAAAGTTACTTGAAGCACGAGAAGTGGCTCCATATTACATAAAATCATTCCAACCTCCGTATCCAAATTGGTATGACATCAACGTTCATTGTGAATATCATGCCGGAGCTCAAGGACATACCATCGAGAATTATCTTGCCTTCAAACGTCGAGTCCAAAGTCTTTTGGATCATGGAACCTTACAATTTATGGTAAATGATCAACCTAGTTTGGTAACCAAAGGTCCTGCTAGATTAATACCAAAAGTCTTCAAAGGTAAGAGTATCAATAGGGGCACCCAGAAAGAAGAAGATTTACTGAGGTTCGAGGCTCAAATACGTCATTTAAAGATGGAAAACAATAAATTGAGCACCAAAATGGAAACCATGCAGGAAGATTTCCAGAAGATCAATCAAGCTTTTCGAAATACTACCATAGGAAACACCCCAGAAGAGTGGATAACAGGGGTCACCAAACTGAAAAAATAGTTGCAACATACATGAAGATCTTGTCCAAAAACTTTTTGAACACAAATGTTCTCTCACAAGGGAAAATGAGCAACTCCGAGAATTGACATAGGAGATGAAAGAACACCAGAATGTCATGGAAGAAGCTGCAGTCCAGACAAGCAATATGGCCCATAAGCTGATAAACTAACTTGGATACTTAGGAGAGATATTGGATACTTAGGAGATAATTAGGTTTAACTAACCTACCTTAAAATGATTTTAGCACTTTTATTTAGCAAATGAAAAATGCATATACAAATAACATTTTTGAATGCCTTTTATGCTAATAGTTAGGAGGAGTTTATGATCTTTAGTGAAAATTAATAATATGTTCAAATAAAATTTAAGGGTAGATTTGATTGATTGAACATAGTTAATTTCTGTAATATGAGTTGTCAATACCACTAGAGTTGATTAATTTTGCACGCTAAGTGTTTAAATACAAATTTTTGACATTTATGTGCACTAGGTAGCAATATGGCCCAGAATTTATATATACTTTGCATCAATTAGCGGATATTTTTACAAAACCTTTAGAAAAAGAGAGATATTGGATACTTAGGAGAGAATTAGGTTTAACTAACCTACCTTAAAAATGATTTTAGCACTTTTATTTAGCAAATGAAAAATGCATATAAAAATAACATTTTTGGATGCCTTCTATGCTAATAGTTAGGGGGAGTTTATGATCTTTAGTGAAAATTAATAATATGTTCAAATAAAATTTAAGGGTAGATTTGATTGATTGAACATAGTTAATTTCTGTAATATGAGTTGTCAATACCACTAGAGTTGATTAATTTTACACGCTAAGTGTTTAAATACAGATTTTTGACATTTCTGTGCACTAGGTATCGATACCGGTCACCCAGGTACTGATACCCCATTGCTAGGTATCGATACTGATTTAAACAGTACCGATACCCTTCTTGAATGTGTATCGACATCCCTCGATGGGTACCAATACCCCTATTCGGGTTTAGGCTTTAAAATCCCTAAAATAACACATTTTGTCAAAACCTAAATATAAACACTCTCCACGTCGTTTCGTCCCTCTCCTCTACCAAATCATCTCCTTGCTCATATCCTTCGATTTCAAGTCGGATTTCATTCGTTCTTCAACTCATAATCCTACTACTTTCATCAAAATCGTGCAAACAACAACAAATCTCACTCAATCTCGATTTTTCAAGGTAAACGTTTCTAAAATACTATTTTATTGATTTTTGAACATAGGACTAGTTTTAGTTAGTTCTAGTTCAAATTAGTGATTGGGCATTTAGTAGATTATAGTTTAGGACTAGAATCTACAACTAATTTTCTCAAAAACACAAAAAAATTCAAAATAATTAGAAATAATATTTTTTTAATTATTGCTTTTGATTTAATTATGTCATTTTTATGAAACTATATACATTATAATTTTTCAAAATTAGTTTTCAAAATTTCCTGTTAGACACTAAGTTAGAGAACCTTGAATATTGAGGACTCATATTGAGTTTTGAGAATAATTGTTTCATACATGTGTTTTTTAAAATTGCAGTTATCCCATTCCGGTTTTTAAACCATTTCTAAACGAGCTAGGACATCTTCCAGTCGATCAAACCCACCTCCAAATCCACCTCCTATTCTACCACAAAACCCTAATAAACCCGAGATAACCATTATAAACTTATGTTTTAATGAACCTAAACATAGAGGTCTCTACTCTAGGTTCATAAACCATTTTGAGTCTTATAACATTAGGGAAGAGCGTATCCCGTCTCTCCAAGCTATGATAGACATGAAATTTAAATACCTCTAAACCCTCAAATCATGGAAATTTGATAATCTCTTTAATCTTGAACCAGTTGCTTATCACCAACTCGATCGTATTTTCTACTCCAATACAGTTATGTTCAAAACGAGTCTCGAACCGCAACCGAGAGTATTCGATCTTATCTCCTAGGCTAATATATTAATATAGACTCAGACTACATTGCTAGTACATTTGGATTAGATAACAGAGGGTTAGATAATGAGTGAGCTATAGTGTCTACTCCTTATAAAGCCAAGTCTAGTGAGAGTGTTTTAGATTATCATGAATGTTTCCTTCATCTCATCATCTCTTGGTGGTTCAGACCATCCGGAGGAAAGTACTCCACTCTTAGAGCACATGACTTATGGTGGATACATTGTATCCAATAAAATAAGAAAATAAATTTCCCTCATATTATCTTTGGAGAACTCGTAGAATCCGTAAAATAAGAAAATAAATTTTTCCTCTAAACGTGTTGAAATATTAGTTTACGGATGTCTACTTAGTAATATGTTTATCAAAGTTGAGCTTAAGGTAGAGCTTGATGTAGCCATCCCTCTTACCACCCAAATCAATCTCATATCTTTACGAAATTCGGGATGGAGTGGAGACAAAGATCAATGGGTTCGCTCAACACAAAAAACTCCGGGTGCTAGCTCTTCATGAGCTGCTCCAGCTCCGATTGATGCTCAAGAGCTAGAAGATCTTCTACGGGATGTCGACGATCCCGTAAACCAGGTCGAGGACTAGCCATCCAGGCAAGACATTTCAATGCCTCCATATTTTCAGTCTTTTATGGAGACATTGGATTTAAGGTTTGCATCCTTAGAGTCTCATTTGACTGCTCACCGCAAAGCAATGGAAAATAGATTCAATGTTGTTGATGAGAGACTTAAAATTGTTAAACATTTTGAATGATTTGGATGAATTTTGAATATTTGGTTTAGATGTTTGTTTTGGATATTTGATTGTGGTTTGTTTGAATTACTATGAATGTTTATTAGTTATTTGAACTTAAATTGAATTTTCATTAGCTTATGCATTATTTACATCTTAGTTAAATTATGACCAATTCCCAATTTGCATATTATTTTTTAATATTGATTATGGACTAATAGCTAATATTTCTCTTGACTTTGATCTTAGCAGCTATATCAGTATAAATCAATTGGATATTTTCTTTAAAACCTTGTTTAAATATTTTATAGACTCTTTTCGATTTAACAAAAAGGTGGAGAAATGTTATAGTAAGGAGGAGTAATTTTTCAAAGTAATTTTTTAAAAGAAAAAAAAAATCTTAAAATTTCTAAAAAGTTTTGTTATATCAAAAAGGGAAGATTGTTGAGAAAACATTTTGATATTTCGATATAACAAAAGTGTTAATGAATTTTAAGATTTTATATTCGATTCAAAATTATATATTCAATTCAATTATTCAAATATCAAAAATATTACTCCAAGTTTTCAAAGATCAATTTTTACTCCTTACTTAATGAAAAATTGTGATTTATACTTAAAATATTTTTTGGAACAATTTTTACAAAGTATTTTGAACCATAATCGAGTCAAAATTAAGTTTTAAATAGGGAAGTACCGATACCCCTTTAGTGAGTATCGATACCCCTCAAACATCGAATGCAAAAGAGGTACGAATACCCCACAAGGTATCGATACACCTTTATATAGTAGTACCGATACCTATCCCAAAGGTACCGATACCCCTAATTTGATTTTGACTCCGAGAAATAACAGAATACAATATGGGTACCGATACCATGATAGGTATCGATACCTCTTTGCATAGTAGTATTGATACCCCCTTGAGAGGTACCGATACCATGGGTTTTATAACGGTCAAAATATTTGAATTTTATACAGGTAGTACAGATACCCCTTCAAGGTGTAGCGATACCCATACGCTCCCAGTAATTTTTTTAAGTGGATTTTCACACTACAATGGTTCTATTATCACCAATTTGATTCCCAACGGTCTGAATTCACCCAAGGTGTATCTAAACAAGTTATGAAGCCTTTGATCAAGAAGAATTACAAAAGTATTGAGATAGAAACAAGAGAGAAAGAATCAAACATCAAGTTTGAGCAATTCAAGCCAAATTCCTTTCAATATTCATTTTGCTTTCAAGAACACATTTTGTGCTCAATTGTATTTATCTTTGAGTGTTTTTTCTTTGTTCTAGAATTGTGCAAACATTCTACCTTGTGAGGTTTTTATGTAAGGTTGCAAAGTTTGTAATTTTCTCTTTGAGAAGAGAGTGTTCTCAAGAATTTGGGGTATAATTCTTGAGGGAGTTGTAAGGTTACTCTTTGTCCTCAAAAGAAAGACAAATTAGTGAATTTATGGAAAATCCTTAGTGTGGATAGCTAAGGTAGTGAACTTAGACTATGGTTAAGAAAGTCGATCCACTCTAAATCGCTGTGCAAATATTTTCAATTTCCTGTCAAAGCTTCCACCGAAATTTTAATTGACAATTCACCCCTCTTGGCCGATTCATCCGATCGATTAACTCAACAAATTATAATCTATAAATATATTCAAAAGATCTATTAAATTAATAATTTAGAATAAATTATTAAGTATGAATATTAGATTAATAAATTTAACTATGATTATTAGATTAATAAATTTACTTTCCATATTAATTATGATAATTATATTAATAAATTTAATTATGATCATTAAATTAATTTTATTAAATGATGTATTTATTGATTATTATTTTTTTAGATTATAGATTTATTTATTTTAATTAATCATTGATATCTGATCTAATGATTAAACACCAAGAATCGAACCCTGACATTGTTTAATGAATCTAATACTTCATCCAACTAGACCAACTAGTTGTTGATTTTATAAATTTACTTTAAAATATCAATAAGCTTAAATCATTGTTATGATGTAATAATTAATTAATAATTTAAATATAATTTAATTTTAATATATAAATATATATATATATATTTAAAAATGATTTGATTTAAGATAATATTATAATACGAGTTTAAAAAATTTATTAATGCATGTATCATGTATATATGTTCGATCAAATATATGAAATGTATGTATGCATCATGCATGTATTTATGTACGTATGTATCATGCATGTATTTATGTACATATGTATGTATAATTTATAATTTATTAATGTAATTTATTAATGTATGTATCATGTATATATGTAAATGTATGTATAATTTATTAATGCATGTATCATATAAATTATATCATAAACTTCAAACACTATAAATTATATCATAAATTAATAATATCCAAACTCTAAACTTTTGTTCACCAACTTTTTAAATGAATATAATTTAGTCCATTTTAATATTAATTTTAGCTTTACATTTTAAATTTGTTTTAATTTGATCTCTGTGTTGTTTAATTTCAGTTTATAATTTCATATTTTTTTAATTTAGTCCTTAAAATTATATTTTTATCCAAAATTGACCCATTTTATTTCAACTTTTTTACAATTTACTCTAAATCACATAAATTATATCATAAACTCCGAACCCTATAAATTATATCATAAATTTATACTTTCCTAAACCTATAAACTTTTGTTCACCAACTTTTTAAACGAATGCAATTTAGTCCATTTTGATATTATCCTCATCTTTACATTTATTAATTGTTTCAATTTAACCCCTGCATGTTGTTTAATTTACTTAAATTTCAATTTTTAATTTCATGTTTGCTCAATTTAATCCTTGAAATTTTATTTTTATTTGAAATTACCCTATAATTATTTCTATTTTTTTTTTTTTTGTAATTTACATTGACCATATAAATCATATCATAAATTTCATTTTAAACCCTATAAATTGTACCATAATCTCCAAACCCTATAAACTTTTGTTCACCAACTTTGTAAATGAATGCAATTTAGTCCATTTTTATATTAATTTTAAGTTTATATTTTACAATTTTTTAATTTAATCCCTACTGTTGTTTAATTTATTTTTCAATTTAGTCTTTAAAATTATATTTTTATCTTAAATTGGCCCATAATTATTTTTATCTTTTGTAATTCACTTCAATCCATATACATTAGACGTTCATGAAAGGTGGAAAATAATACACCCTAAAATGACTCGACCTGAAGTCCCCATTTGTACCTAGTCAGGCCCGACTTGAAGTTCACCTGAAACCAATATTACCCGACCTAAATTTTATCCTCCAATGATGTGACTTGATCTGAACAGGACTCGACTCAAAGTCCATTTGAACCTAAATTAAAATTATATTTAACTGATTCAGACCCAGACTCTTTTGATATGAACTGATATTGATCTGACCTGAAATTAACTCGACCAGAACTCTAATTGAATCTGATTTAAAATCAACCTAAAAATAACTCAAACCCGAGTAAACCCATACCCAACTTGATCTGAGTCCAACAATTGAATTGACCTGACATAACATATCTAATTTAATCTAACCTAACATAATCCAAACTGACACATAAATGATTACCTAATTTCACAACCTAACTATTAGGTTCCAAAGTATATTCATTTCGGGATGTATCAGCCAAATCAGTGGCCCCAAGTATTTGGATGTTATCTGTGAAATAGATTTGACGCTGCTCTTAGGGACCAAAACATATGAACCCATTAGCCAATATTACTTGGAGAACAGGTCCTGGAAGAATCAAATCGAGTATAATTAATACTACTTGGGGTCCAAGTAAACCACATATAATACATCACATGGCCATGGCCTACTAAAGTAAGAAACAAACAAACTAACAGCAATGGAAATAAAACAATTATGCACATTCAACTTTACAAATTTAGAAAGCACGTGCCGTGGAATTTAATAGAGCAATCAATTATGTCACAAAGATATTGATGTAGCTATATAGAAATATACGCAAAATTTTGTGTTAGAAACGAACTTATAAAATTATGTTAGAGACGAAGTTATACAATTTTAAGGGTTTATAAAATTTTAGAAGATGAAAACATATTGTCAAATATAAAAAAATACTTAAATTATATGGGAATTTAAAATTTTCAAGAGAACAATTGTCCCGTCAATCCCTCCTCAATCCATCCCTTCATATAAATCATTGTATCCATATATAATGTAGAAAAATAACATAATGACAGAAGCATGCATGTTCTCAAAGCACTAGTGGGAAGTTGGGGCAAACCATAATCATAGAACAATTGGTTTACATTGTAAAATACATATTGATAGAACAATTCCTCAACACTTTTCATGAGATTGTTGGATGATATCTTGGATTAGTGATGTAATATTAAGGTAAGAAGAACCCCCCACTTCAATTGCTTTTTTGCTTTCTCTCCAAACTTCTCAGCTATTTTCCTTCTCTCTATTCCTTCATCTCCTTCATCCATCAATTTCTCTATTTCGTTTTTAACATGTTCCTTCTTCAGCAAGAAACCAGATTTCTCATCACCAATGTTCGTAGGTTTGTCGATTCCAAGGCTCACTCCGATTTTCAGTATTTGTACTGCAAGTTTCTCGTTACTAAACTGGTCTGCAAATAGAGGCAATGTTATCAAGGGGACGCCTCCTGAAATGCCTTCGATTGTCGAATTCCATCCACAATGCGTTAGGAAGCCTCCTATTGCCCGGTGTGACAGAATGAGTACTTGGGGAGCCCATCCCTTAACTACAAGTCCTCTTCCTTTCGTTCTTTCCTCGAATCCATCTTCTGCCATCCACTTCTCGACTTCGTTCGATGTCGTGTTATTTCCTCTTAGCACCCACATGAAGGGCTTCTTCGATGCCTCTAAGCCTAAACCCAACTCTATCAGCTCTGGACACTTTACAGTGCTGATGCTTCCAAGGCAAGCATAGATAACAGATTTGGCTCCTTTAGAATCAAGCCACTTTAAACACTGCTGCTCAATGATCGAAGCCTTGTTACCTCTCTCAGCCTTATCCGACTCGTCCTTGTGGCTAAGAGAAACTGGACCTATACACCAAGCTTTCGTTACCTTCCTATACTCCTCTACGAAAGCCGGCTCCAACTCCTCGAAAGTGTTTATGACAACCCCATATGTTGCTTGCCTAGCTTCTACGAACGATCCAACTATTTCCTTCCAGGATTCCTCCCTCATAAGAAGTAACTGTGCTTTGGTGAATTCGACTTTTTCTGTCAAGCCTGGCACCGTGAAGTATTCGGAATCAGAGGCTACGGTCTCAAGTATCTTGGAGGAATGTATATTGTGCAAACAAAGGGCAAAGAAGCAACAAGACCCATTGAACGATATCCTTGGAAGCTTAAACCTGGTAGCAATTTTGTGAGTATAATGGAGGCACGCGTCTGAAATAATGCAATTGGAGCGTGGCGTTAGCTTCTCAAACAACTTCTCCACTTCATCTTCCATCTTGTTTGCTGCAACGAAGAATTTGCGGAAGTCCTCCGATGAGTGCACCATGTCTACATTCTCGACCCCATCCGGCAATCCGACTTCATTTCCGGGAAACCGGAGCTGCACTAAACGGATAGGATGCCCCAATTCGATAGCTCGAGCGATCGATCTCTGGACTCTGTCTGCATTATGAGGCGTTGTAACTATAGTAACAATAACGCCACGGTGTGCCAAGAGTTTACCAATATCTACCATGGGTAGCAAGTGGCCTTGAGCCATGAAAGGGAACAACACAAAGTGAGGCTTCTCGGATATGGAACCCATTGAAATGAAGAGTAAAAGGAAGACGAAACTGAATCTGTAATTAAGGGGTGCAGAGATCTGTTATAATAGCGAAATGTGAAGTTCAATTCAGACTGGTATTATTGAAATGGCTGATGCAAGAGCATACATAAGCATATTGGTTTATTCGGCAAAAAGATGAGGTTGTGATGAAAAACTAGAATTCTGTGGACTGCTGGATTTGATATTTGAACCCTTTTTGTCTGTTCCAAGTAAACTCCATTTTAGAACATACAATACAATTAACTCTCATATTTAAGATATATTTATATTATATAATAATAATTGAATTAAATTTATACTTCGTTATATTTTATTATTTTTAATTGAAACTTTTTGAAATAATAAAGTATAGAATAAAAATAATTAATAAATGATAAAATTATTTTAGTTAAAATTTAGTGAATAGTTAAATCATAGGAGGTTAGTAATTTTTTCATCCAAATTAAATCACAAATCTTGTACAACATCTTAAAATTGAGGATAAACTACATAAATACTCATTGAACTTTTAGGACACTTATATTTAGTCATCGGGCTTTTGAAACTTACAACACAATCATTAAACTTTTAATTTACTTTAAATACAGTCATTTTCTTTAACTATCGTTAAGAAATATTGGCATAACATGTTAAAGCCATCTTCTTCCAAAAGAAAAACCCCAAGTTTCTCTAACTAACTAGCAGCCACTAGCCTCTTTTTGCTTGAGCCATCAGCATCTGACATTCTTTTAATCTCTGTCACTTTTAAACACAACACTCATCATGATTCAGAGCTTCATCGTCTCTCAACGGCCGTCGAACCTTAACACCTTAAAATTTGGTTTAGAATTTTTTCAATATTCGATGTCTAGAAATTTGTTTTCAGTAATTATTATAATATTTTGAATTTTCAAAAAATGAGATTAATTTTATTGATTAAATAAGATTAAGATATGATTTGATTTGAAAGTTGTTTAAGGATTAAAATGTGATAAAAAGGAACATGATGATTAAAGTGAAAAGGAAAAACTTAGGCGCTCAAATGAAAACAAAGGGAAAAGATGAATGGTTAAGAGTTAATTAACACATGAAATGATTGTTATTAAAACGTAGAAAAGATGAATGATTGATTCTATGATTTTATCATTTTCTTTTTAGTGAATAAGTTATTAGATGTCTTATTCTTATAATTTAGTCCAAATTTTGTATTTCTTTAAATTGACTTAGATTAGTAAACCCTTTGAGGTGGGTTTTATTCCAGTTGTCGTTGGATTGAATAGACAAAGTAGCAAGTCCTTTTCGTCTTCTCCAAATTCCAAAAGTCACCGTTGTTGAAACCAAGTTTGAAACCCTAATTTTTTATTTTAGGGATTAAGTCATGTTAGTAGTCCAAACTCTAAATTAATTAGATATTTGATAAGCTCTCAAACTTAGATTTTATTCGGCGTCGTTCGTTTTTAATTTGAAGAAAGCTAATATGAAATCATAAACTTAAATTAGAGATTCAAATAGTTTAAGGGATCAAAACCCTAAATTGAGTACATCATTGGAAAGCTTATGAAATTTCCTATTGAATGATATTATTATTTTCATCATTCTCCAAGTGTAAGTGAAATCTTAAAATTTGACCATATTTAATGGTTTATATCAATTTAAGGTTTATGTTGGTGTTGACTTTGGATGATGAATACCTTGATGAATATATGTTTCTCAGTTTTCTAGAGCAAGAAAGTTCAGTGGAGTGTTGCCTTGTTTGCTGCAATGAAGAACTTGCGGAAGTCCTCGGACTAATGCACCATGTCTACAGTCTCAACCCCATCTGGAAATCCAACTTCATTGCCAGGAAACCGGAGCTGCACTAAACGTATAGGATGCCCCAATTCGAAACTCGAGCAATCGATTTCTGGACACTGTCAGCATTATGAGGTGTTGTAACTATAGTAACAATAACGCCACGTTGTGCCAACAGTGTACCAATATCTACCATGGGGAGCAAGTGGCCTTGAGCCATGAAAGGGAACAACACAAAGTGAGGCTGCTCGGAAATGGAACCCATTGAAAGGAAGACGAAACTGAATTTATAATAAAAGGATGCAGAGATCTGTTATATACAGCGATATTTGAAGTTCAATTCGGATTGGTATTATTGGAATGGCTGATGCAAGACCATACATAAGCATATTGATTTAATCGGCAAAAAGATGAGGTTGTGATGAAAAACTAGAATTCTGTGGGCTGCTGGACTTGATATTTGAACCCTTTTCTTCTGTTCCAAGTAAACTCCATTTCAGTCTTGTCTAACCAATGGCTCTGAGTGTTCCATGTAAAAAGGCATAAACACCATGGGCCAGAAACATCAAACCAATAAACAAAACATCTTAAAGGCATTATCATGTGAAGATGGTCAAACCATAAATAAGACTAAAATCGACTTAAGTCAAAACTGTTTATGATTTGAGGTGATGATGACCTAAAATCGACTTAAATCAAATCAGATAAAATACTTTTGAGGGTGGACACACATGTAACAAAACAAGAACATCTACTAAAATGGTTTATAGAGAAAAACAAATATCCATATCTGAACAGAACTTATACTAAGTCTGGGGGATTGAGTCCTCAAATTATAAAGGTCAATACTTTTTTTAATTCCTCAATCAAATAGACTGAAACACATGTCATCATCTTCTTCTTCTTCGACTTTCTCCTCGTTGGCCTCCGCGGCACCGGCCTCGTCTCCACCAACTTCAGTAGCGGTTACCGTGAGGGCAGCTCTGGAGGAAGGAATGGTTGCGAATTTCTCTCTTCCAACAGCAATAAGCTCAGTCAAATCCTTTCCCATAACTTGGGACAAAAGCAACTCAATCTTGGCATCATCAACTTCAGTTCCAACTGCCAGCCAAAGCAGCAGTACCAAGCCAATATTAATATTCAATAAATGTTTGTTTGTTTTTGCTTCCATTAAACCGTTAGATTCCAAGACAGAATTCACAAGTAAATAAATACATATCATCGATCATTCTAAAAAAATGTGGGAACGAACAAGATTAAATCTTTGATAAAGAAACAGCATTAACAATTATAGTTTCCCATCCTTCCAAAATTCAAGTAAAAAAACATAAAACACAATGCAAATAAATCAAGAAACAAAGAGAAAAATAAAGAAAGAAAGAGAACCAGAAGCAAGAATGTGGTTCAAATCCTGAGCAGAAGGGTTGGCGTTGCCTCCCAACACGGCCAACAAATATGCTGCGATCTCCTTCATTTTCTTTCTTCTTTACTCCAACCCTAATATTAATATATCAGTAAAAAGAAAGAAAAACGAAAGAAAGCTTTGTGAGTAGTGAATTTATAATGGTTTGAAGATGAATTAATCTTGCTCTCCAAGTCTCCTACTATCAGCAAAAAAAAAATTGAGCTGGGAATTTATTAGGGTTTTCGGATAAATTGGAAACGGCTAAGGAGTGGTTTGGTTAAATTCGGTAAACTTGCTCTCCACGTACTAGAAATTAGTTAGATTGACATTCATAATATTTGATGCAAAAAATATATTTTATAATAAATAAAAAGGGTAAACTACCTATTTAGCCACTCACCTATTCTTATGTTCTTGTTTTGGTCATTCAATTACTATTTTTTTAATCATACTTAACGTTAGGTTTGTTTTTGTTTTGTCCTTGGAGGTTCTGGGTTTGTGCAACTGCGTCTGCAGTGTTATGTTGTTAATTGATTAAGAAAGTTCTAAACAAATATTACCTTGTAATCATCCTAAATTATTCAAAATAATGATTTTATTGACATAAGATGTGATTAGAATATCCTAATAGTTTGAGGATGAAATTGAAATATTCAAAGGTTTAGGATAAAAGTGAAATGTTCAAAAATTTGAGAATTAATTCAGAATGAGAGTCTTAATTTGAGAACATATTATACAATTAACTCTCATATTTAAGATATGTTTATATTATATAATAGAATTTAATAATAATTGAAATAAGTTTGTACTTCGTTATATTTTTATTATTTTTAATTGAAAATTGTTGAAAAATAAAAATAATTAATAACTAATAATTATTAAATGATAAATTTATTTTTTAGTTAACATTTAATGAATAATTAAATCTTAGGAGGTTAGTAAAATTTTCATCCAAATTAAAGGAAAATTCTACAATGCTCGATGAGCACCGTTGAGCGTAATTAATTTAATTTATAAAAATTTAAAATTCTAAATAACTCAACATATAATTATAAATTAGTTAAAACTTTAAAGATAAATTATTTAAAATAAAATATTAATTACATTATTTTCCATAATTTTGTGGGTAAATTATACCACTGGCCACATAATTATTGGCCCTTTTCATTTTGATCACCATTTTTTAAATTTTGTCAAATAGGTCATCCATCTATTTAAACGCATTCAATCAAGCCAATGACTAGTAACATTTAATGAAAGCGTTGACATGACAGTTAGTAAAATTGGTATAATTACATATTTGATCATAAATATTTATAAATTCTATCAATTTCATCATAATTTTAATTCAATTTAATAATTTAATCTTCAATTAGGTGGTGACACATGTCACTACCATATTGGAGGATATTTTAATTTGAAAAAAGTTAATATGAAATCATAAACTTAAATTTAGAAATTCAAATAGTTTAAGGGCTCAAAACCCTAAATTGAGTACATCATTGGAAAGCTTATGAAATTTCCTATTGAATGATATTATTATTTTCATCATTCTGCAAGTGTAGGTGAAATCTTAAAATTTTACTATATTTAATGGTTTATATCAATTTAAGGTTTATGTTAATGTTGACTTTGGATGATGAATACCTTGATGAATATATGTTTCACAATTTTTTAGAGCAAGAAAGTTCAGTGGATTGTTGCCATTTGATTCCATGTATTGAATTTCTTGTGTTGATCATTTTTATGTAGACAAGATTGTGTGCATTGCCTATCGGCCTATTTAGAGCAAAAGGATGAAAGTCATTGTTAAAGGAAGCTTTGGTAAACTTTTACGATTAATAATTTATGATATATTTATTGTTTGCATTGTAAGTGCACTGAATTCATTGACATATTGTTGTCTGAGATGTATTCCAGACTATATTGAACTTTATGATATAATATGATACATCGAGCTAAGAGCTAAAACATTATACTATGATAATAAATTTTCATAAATGCTGACAACATTGTATGTTATTGCATTGTGGTTGTATATTGCTTATAGTTACGTATCTTATCGAGTTTCAGATACAATTGACATGCCTTATCGAGTTTCAGATACAATTGACATGTCATAGAGTTTGATAGATTAAACTTGTGTTCGGATAGAGTTTAAGGATTGACCACATTGTGTTCGTGTATAAAAAAATACCATTGGGCTAATATTGATTTTATTGTTATAGACATTTATATTTCTATCGGCTTTTCCATTGTCATTGTCATTACTATTGTTATTGTCATTACTATTGTTAAAGGATGATCATATACATTGTGATTATTTATCACTAAATCATTATCTTAGAGGTGTCATCCAATAGTATTCATGATTAAGACTACTTTATTAAGCTATGTAAGCTACATTATTTGTTTAATTGTTTCCATGGCATTGATCTCCATAATCTAGTTTAGGATTGCATCAAGTGGGTTGCAAATTATCATCGAACTTTTGTCAGTATAATGATCCTTTTGCTAAACTCCTTCTATAATGGTTACGTATATGGTTTTGTAATGTGAGATAAAATGAAATTTTGAGTTATGTTTGAATTGATTTTGTTGTTTTGCCAAAATTTTCAATTAAGTCCCTCCTAAACATTTCTAATCAATTTTCATACTTGTTATACTTCCATAACACCCCTAAATTTAGATTACAACCTTATCTCAATCAAATTCAACTTTCTCTTCAACCACCATAAATACCCACTTCATCATTTAAAAATGAAACAATGAAATCCTAAACCAATTTGTAGAGAATTAAGTGTAGAACATTTTCTTATTTCACACTTTAGTCCAAATTCTCACTAAAATGGATCAAAAATGAAAAAGAAAAACTTTGCTCACCTTAGCTATAGAGTCACGCAGAATGAAGAAGATGAGAGGAGAATTCTTGAGTTTTCCATACAAATATCTCTTAATTTATCTTAAAAAACCAATTAAAAATTCATTTTAGCCCAAAAGTCAAAATTACCCTTAATGAATCCTAATTTTTACCACAATGCCATCCTTTTATCTCCATTTTAATATCCTTAAATAAATATAAAAATATTATTTATCAATTTCCATCATCACCCTTTCAATTTTCCAAAAATTCAATATAGTCACTAAATTTTACTATTCCACTTTAACGTGGAAATTCCTCCAAATTACACTAATTCACATCAAATTATACTAATTAAAAATATCAATATAATTTTTCTAACCTCAAACTTCTTTTCTTCAAATTTTGTAAGTTTCCAATTCGATCTGATTATCCAAATATTTTACGGGACTCTATAGCTTAATAAACTTTTATACAACTTCAAATCAAAATTCTAAAACCCACTAAAATTATATTCCTGGGCTGAACTTCTCAATTACAGACTCAAAATAGAACTTTTGAAATTTTACATATTTAGTTCCTAAACTTTTTACAAATTTACACTTTAATCCCCATACTTTCGAAATTTACTTTTCAATCACCAGTCCAAAATTTGGGATATTACAATTCTCCCCCATTTTGAAAATTCATCCTCAAATTTTCAGTACTTATTTGTTTCAAACAAGTGAGGATATTGCTTTTCCATATTTTCCTCTCTTTCCCAATTAACTTCCTCGACCTTATGATTATGCCAAAGAACCTTAACTAGTGGGATTGTTTTGTTTCTTAACTCTGACTCCAAGTGCCAGAATATTTATTGATTCTTCCTTATATGACATATCTGGCTGAATCTTTATTTCCTCCAATGCAATGACATGAGAAGGGTCTAATCGATATTTTCGCAAATTCGACACATGAAAAACATTATGAATCTTGTCCAGTTTCAGAGGCAATGCTAACTGATAAACTATCAGTCTAACTCTTTTTAAGATCTCATAGGGCTCAATGAATCATGGACTTAATTTTTCTTTGCGTCTAAAACGGAGAATATTCTTCCAATGCGATACTTTGAGAAATACTCTGTCATCCACTTGGTATTCAACTTCCTTTCTCTTCAAGTCTGAGTAAGAATTTTGTCGATAGATGGGTATCTTAAGATTATCTTGAATAATCTTCACTTTCTCTTCAACTTCTTTCATCAGATATGGCCCCACTATGTCTCGATCTTTCAATTCAAACCAATTTAATGGTGTCTGACACTTTCTTCCATATAAAGCTTCATATGGAGCCATCGCTTGATAGCTATTATTATAAGCAAATTCTGCTAAAGGCAATTATTTCTCCCATGATCCTTTAAACTCAATCACACGTGCCTTTAGCATATCTTTCAAAACCTGAATAGTCCTCTTGGACTGACTATATATCTATAGGTGAAAAGTTATGCTAAAGTTTAATCGAGTACCCAAGGCTTCATGTAAAGACTTCCAAAACCTTGACGTGAACCTTGGATCCCTGTCAAATACTATTGAAATCGACATTCTATGTATTTGAACTATCTCCTTGATGTATAATTCAACATACTTATCCATTGAATAATCAGTTTAAACAGGGATGAAGTGCACTATCTTCGTTAACCTATCAATAATTACCCAAATTGAATCTTTGTTATTCGGTGTCAATGGTAGCCCTGTTATGAAATCTCTATTGTAACTCTCTCCCATTTCCATTGAGAAATAGAGATCGGTTGTAAAAGTCTTGAAGGTACCTGATGCTCTGGTTTTACTTATTGACAAATTAGGCACTTAGAAACAATCTTAATGATAGCTCTTTTCATGTCTGGCCACTAGTATCGACTCTTTAAGTCTTGATACATCTTGTTCCCTCTTGGATGCATAGTCAACGGACTAAAAATGTGCTTCAGAAAGTATATCTTTCTTCAATTTTTCATCTTTTAGAACACAAACACGGTCTCTGTAATATAAACATCCATCAGAATTTACTTCAAAGTCTTTGATTTCTCTTTTTTCCACTTGTTCCATTATTGCTAAACATTTTTCATATCTCCTTTGCAACTCCCTTATTCGCTCCAACAATAAAGCTTCAACTTTAAATCAGCAGCTAGAGCACAATCGTCTTTTAAAGACAATCGGGCATCTAACGTGAATAAAGCTGAAAAAGTTTTTCAGCTAAGTGCATCAGCTACAACATTAGCCTTCCCTGGGTGATAATCTATGATCGCAAAATAGTCCTTAAGTAACTCGATCCATCTTCTCTATCTCAAGTTTATCTCCTTTTGAGTCAGCAAATACTTTAGGCTTTTGTGATCAGTGTAAATATAATATCGCTCACCATATAAATAATGATGTCATATCTTTAGTGAAAACACCATATCAAGTTTTTTTAATGATTGCTTCTGCACTCACATTTCTCTATCATTTCTCCATGAAAATCTCCATGAAATTTAATAAGGAATGATGAAGAATTTTCAAGATATTTGCTCATCTTCATCCTCTCATTTCTGTGAGCTATATACAAGGTAAGGAGACTACTTTTTAAAAAAATTAAGCTTGAATACTTGAATTTTGGATTAAGCAATTAGATAGAGAAGTAATCTAATTGAAATTCTCTATCATTTGGTATAATTATTTCATGGAAATCATGCTTGGATGATAAATTTTATAAATTGGATTGATTAAGGGGAAGTTAGGTTTTGATGGGTAGTTGATGTCGGAGAATCATTTTCATGCTTGTATGATGATTAAAACCACCTAGAAATGCATATATAAGTTTTGACCAAGCTAGGGTTCATGGAGAATTGGTTGAATTTTGATTGAATTAGTGGTTGAATGATTAGAATTGCTTGAATTTAATCATAAGAGCTTGAAATCATGCTTGAAATTGGATGAAAAATACACCCTGGTTTCTACATTAGGTTTAGCCATGGGGAAGTTGTTGGGGGGGGGGAAATGTTCGAAAATTTTCTATGGTCTATAATTGATATTACATGAGTTCTACATGATTTGGATTAATTTGGAACCTTGAGATAGTAAAATGACTATTTTGCAAGTTTTGGGAATTATGACACCTTGAAGTGAAAATTTTCAATTATGAGTATTCAATGTTGAAATTTAAAATTTTTGTGCTGAATTTTATGTTAGAATGTTAATATAAGATCAAATTGCAAATTTGGTAAAGTGTAATGGTCAAATTCGAATGGATTAGGAAGTAAGGGATTGAATTATAATTATGCAAATGTGAAGGTATTGAATTGAATATATTTTACAATGACGGAATGTTTAGGATTGACTTGAATGAGTAAACATGATGAGGGACCAAGACGCAAGTTGTAAGAATTGGTGAAGAAATTAATGATGTAAAATAATGAAAACTATTCAGATTTTTGAATCTGGCAGTAAATTTGAAAAATCACTAGAAAATCTATAGAAACTATTAGGAGGTTATTCTTATGTCGTTGTGTTTTAATAGCAATCTAGTTTTGTTTAAAACAAATGGGATTGATCTCGAATTTTATAATAAAAGATATGAAGTTCTGATCGATGATAGATTAGAAAACATGGCAACAGATTCTGGAAATTGGATTAGAAAATTAACTATAAATTGTACAAGTCGAATTAGAAGGAGTGATTTATATGATTAGATTCATATTTGAGTCTAGTTTCAAATAGAAGAAATGGAATTAAATTCTAGTGTGTATTAATACAAAATAATTATTCTTTAAAGGTAGTGTAAGTTGTTAGAATATGGAAATTTTAGAATTGAAGTGGAAATGGATTAGAAATTGAAGATTAATGTTTAAATGTTTTATTAGAATGCATGAGTATATTTTTGGATACATGGAAATGAATTTAAATGACAAGGGGCCGTTTTTAATAAATTGAAAATGTTGAGAAGAATTCTAAAAGAATTCATTTTAATGGTTAGATGATGGAGTTTGAAATGATTAATAGAGTTATAAGTTGACATGAATGATAAGAGGATTGAAGTTATATTTTAAGTGTTATAGTTAGCATTGATGTTTTGAAATGGATTTAATATCGAATAAGTATCGAATAAGATCCATAAAAGTCGTTGAAGCATTCATCAAACCAAATGGCATCACTACAAACTCGTAGTGTCTATACCGAGTCCAAAATGTGATCTTTGGAATATCCCCTTATTTAATCTTCAACTAATAGTAACCAGATCGAATATCGATCTTGGAAAACAATATCGCATCTTTCTTCTTTACAAATAACACGGGTGCTCCCCAGGGCGACACACTTAGCCTGATGAATCCTCGATCCAATCATTCTTATAATTGAACCTACAACTCTCGAAGCTCGGTCGGAGCCATACGATATGAAGTCATTGATATGGGAGTAGTACCCAAAAATATTTCAATCTTAAACTCAACCTCCCTATCTGAAGGTAATCTTGGTAGCTAATCAGGAAACACGTATGGATACTCCCTAACAGTTGGAATATCTTCCAACCCTACTTTGAAAGTTTGGGTATCCACTACATTGGCTAGGAATGCCTAACACCCTTGCAACAATAATTTCTTAGCAGAAACGGTTGATGACACATTAAACAAAGGATTCATTCTTTCTCTGACTACTCTCACCTCTGTACCTTCTGAATCTTTCAGTGTTAATCGTTTTAAACAACAATCTACTATGGAATTATAAAAGGATAACCAATCCATGCCCAAAATAATATCAAACTCCTCGAAAGGCAGCTTAATTAGGATTCCCGAAAATTCAATTTCTTGAATCTTTATTGGGCAATTTATACAAAATCAAGTAACTCGTGCACTCTGACCTAAAGGATTCGTCGCCACTATATCACTAGAAGTATACTCTAAAGGAATCCCATATTCTCTAATCAGCTTTGTACTAATACATGAATTTGTAGAACCGAGGTCAATTAAAATAAAGTCATATGCATCATAAAGATAAAAAGTACATACTATAACCTCCGAATCATCTCTGTCATCGGTAGTCTTGATATTATAAACCCTAGCTGTAGGGCACATCTCTGACTATGGAGTAGATTCAGATGGTCCCCTAGCTCTGGCATTGCTTCTTCCTCTTTGTGAAACTGTAGCAGATCGCTCAGCCTGGGATAGTCATTAAGTCGTACAAGGCAGTCTCTCACAAAATGACATGTCTCGCCACATTTAAAACATACCCCAAACATCATTCGGCATACTCCTAAATGATCCTAAATGAGATTTACCGCAGACCTCACATAATTGAATCTCCCTCTGAACTAGTCTACTCGCACTTGAAATAACTTAATGTGATTGGAGACCTTTTCCAAAATTGGATCCTTTATGATTGGAAGCAGTATTCTCGGATCTACTCTGATATTTGTCACTGGAACCTCGGCCTCTCTTGCACGGAGCTACAGATGAAAATGACCTATGTATTTTAGGTGGCTGAAATCTCTGCTCGATAAATTTCTCATTATGTACTCTCTCCAAGGCTTTGGCTTTATTCACTGTCTCTTGAAAATTATGCAATTCTAATAACAATATGAACTCTTTCAGTCTTGAGCGCAACCCCTCTATAAACCACTCACGTCAATCTCTTAGTCGAAACCAATTCTAAGGTAAACATGCTCAGCTTGTTGAATTCACATTCAAACTCATAAACTGTGATTGCCTTGCTTCAAATTCAGGAATTGCTACTTCATTTTTCAGATGAATTGGTTGCCAATATACTTGTTCTTAAATTTCTCTAAGAAAAATTGCCAACCCTCTCTGAAGGGATATGTGTCGTGGTGTTTATCCACCACATTCGAGCTATACCTCAAAGTAAAGACACCACTCCATTTAATCTCTCACTGTCAAAGTAGCGTAATCCATCCAACATTACTTTTACATCATGTAACCAAAGATTCACTGTCACCAAAACTTTATTAGTTTCTCCCTTAAATTTAGGGGCTCTCATACTCTTTAATTCTTTTGCAACAGACATCAGAGCTGGTGGAGCAGGTGGTGGAGGGGTGGAGGAGCAGACTGATGTCGTTGCAGGATAGCTTCTAAAGCCCGAAGAAATATTTCTTTATCAAGTACATGTATTCCCTGAGGCGCAGGTATTCCCCTCTGTTTCGAATGAATAGAGGTTTCAACGTTCACTTTATTACTAGCGGTCCCTTCTGAAACCTCTTGTTGTTCAGTCGCTCTCCTAAGCATTCCGGATTCAGACATTACTAAATTTAAACAAATACTTAGATTAGTAAGGAGCGACATCCCACATATAAATACTATATCATATCAATTAATTTTGACATTCTAGTGACATGTACTAACTTTCAACAATTAATGACTTCGGTTTAGACAGAGAATCAGCTAAACATGTAGCTCTGATACCAATAAATGTAACACTCTTAACTCACATACATACTCATATACAAGTCAAAGATTTCACATCAGTCATACAAAACAAATATTGTTCAAAAATGGAAAATATTTTATTTCTTTTAAAAGTTAACTAATATAATTAAAATAATAAAAATAACTAGTCAATTTAATATTCATTTAAACTAAAATAAAATATGATTTAATAAAATACTATTCATATATAATAAAAACTAACATATATAGATTAAATCAAAAAGTATTTCAGACATATTGAATCAGAACATCAAAAATATAAATATGTAAATGCCAACTAAGAAATATCAAAAATATCAGAAAGATGTCATACTAATTTTGGTTGTTTGAACTGGATTTCAATATATGGGATGTCTGACCTTCCTCTTTACTCCCCTGTCAACTTCCCTTTACATACGTGTAAAACAATCACACCCTAAGTTTTCTACTTAGTGAGGCAACATAATAAAATAAAATAAAACTTTTAACATATGGAACAAGTGATATCATATAAAAAATATTATCAAAATTAAACTTGTATAAATCTAATTGCGATCAATAAAATTATTTTCATATACTGGAAGTTATAAATTTAACTGTCAGTTCAAAACCCGTAAAAAATTTTTACTTAAACAATCTGACAATCAACAATATTGTGTCATATCAATTTTGTACTACTCTATTTCAATTCGTATTATTTTCCACTGTATCATCATGAGAATATATGGTACGCGAGTCAGTAAAAGAGTGTGAGCGCTATTTGCAGTTTTATAATCAGTAACAGTAATTTACATGTATTGTAAAACACATCATCACTGTACCAGTAATCCAATATGGATTTCACAATGTCACAACATCGTGAACCCACAGTGTACATATAGTGCCAGTATCAGTAATCAGTGAATAGTAATTAATAATCACATGCTATAAAATAAAAAATAATAAAATATTGTATTTTTAAAAATACTAAAGATACTCATTTTTTTCATTTGAATATTGTTTATATTATTCTTATAATTATAATTATTATTATTATTATTTTATTAATAAATATTATTACATGCCCAATCCAGACTGGACCGGCCCATTTACAAAAGACCCAACTGGCCCAAACCTAACCCTAAAACCCATTTAGGGTTTGATCTCAACTTCAGCCGCCGCTCATCTCTCAGCCGTTGGATCAGATCTTGATCCAATGATCCAAGGACCTCCATATATAAACCCTAGGGTTATGATACCCTAGGGACCACTCGGCCGCTGTTCGTCAACCTCTGCTACCACGCTGCCACGACGCCAACCGAAGGATCCAGAAGGCCTAGCCATAGCCGCACACGTCGCCTTCAACGGTGAGTCACCACTGGAAGTTCGGTGACTCACCAAGCTTCAAACTTTTACCCAGTCCAAAGAAGATACCGGCGAGGCTTATAAAAGTCGACCACCTACAAACAAGAGAAGGACAGAGGGCAAGAACAGAGAACAAAAAAAAAGGAGACAGAGAGAGCACAACAACCAAACCATCAAAAGATCGAAACAAAAAATTAAGAGAAGCCTTATCGAAGAAGTTGCGACGCCACCGGAGTTCATAGACTGCCGTAGAAGCAAAATACCGAAGGTATTATTCTTAGATCTAGGCAAATACGGGACGTTTTAAGGAAAACTAAGGACAAAGTTAAACGTAGATCACTCGGATCTATCGTTCGGGAGGTTTTTGTTTTTCCGGCCACCGAAAGCTGTGGCCGGCGGTGAGTTTATCGGCGGCACAAGGCTGCCGACCGGTGACCGGCTTCCCTCCGATGAGGGAAGTTAGAGAGGGACGAGAGAGTTTAAAAACTATCTCGGAAAGAGAGAGAATGAGAGAGAGGAGAAAATGAATTTTGGCCGTAAGGCCGTCTGGTTTGTGGCTTATATACCCCTCCCGAAACGAAGTCATTTTGGGGAGGGGTCTGTGTGTAATTAATTAAAGGACAAACCCTGTCCGCAACCCAGTAACTTTGTAATTTTCCATTATAGTCACTGAAATCAATTTATGATCGTTTTAATTTGATCTCTTAATTTTATTTAACTTATAATTTAGTCATTAACATAAAATATATATTTTAATTAAAATAACCGATTTAGTCCTCGTAACTTTATTAATTAATATTTTAAACCCCGAATAACATGTTTTAATTTCTTTTAATTTGATATACGAATTTGATATAATTTTAATCTAGTCACTAAATTAATAAAAGGGTAGAATAACATATTTAGCCACTGAAATTTTAAATAATTAATTATTAATTAGGAATTTAAATATATTAGGTTATAATTTAGTCACTAATTTCAATTTTTATTTATTTTTTACAAGTTTTATTTATTTTAAATATATAGTTTTAATTTTGTTCATTGTTTAGTTATATGTTAATTTTATATGTTTACTTTTAATTATTATTACTATTATTATTATTATTTAGCCATAAATATATATATTTATATAATAAATAATATTTATTTTATTTATTAAAATCTTATTTAATTACTTTTAACTTATTTTAATCCTGTTTTAATATTTATTTATTTTTCAATATTAAGAAAAGGCAGTCTTAAAACAACTGGATGTCCATTTTCTGATATTTTTAAATAAATAAATATCCTATTTTATAAATTATATATTAATTGTTTTAATTATTTATTTATTTTTTAATATCGAAGAAAAGAGCTGTCTTAAGGCACCTAGAAGTCCTTTTCTGATATTTCTAAATAAATAAATATTTTATTTATAAATATATATAAATTAATATATATTTTTTCATAATTATAATTTTGAAATAATAGGATTATAAATTAAATATATTTTGAATTTCTAAATTTCTAATAATAGAGACAAAATATAATTAAAAAGTACCAATTTTGGACGTTGTAGGGGTGCTGATCCTTCCCTAAACGTAATCGACCACGAATCCTTTTTTATTATTAAAAATAAAGAATTTTTGGTTAAAACGCAGATCAGTTTATCTTTTAATCGATGTTTTCTTAAAAACTCTTTTAAAGGATGGTTTTTAGGTATTCGACCTACTTGACCCAAAAGGCCGATGACGACTCCCAAATTATTTTAAAAAACATTTATTCACATCACTTTTCCCGCCAAGTAAAAAATTTGTGCCCGGACGAAAACCGGTTACGACAGCTTGGCGACTCCACTGGGGACCTGGTCAAACTTTAAAATCAATTATGAATTGTCTCTATTAATTAAAAAATTAAAAATTAAAAATTCATATATTTAATTTTTAATTCTTTCTTTTCAAAATTTTTATATATACCTATTATTTTCATAATATTTATATGCATATTATTTTATTAATGTTTCATTTTATTTTTCAAGTATTTTATTTCATTATTTATCTGTCAGAGGTTTGAACATTTATCCTCACACACAACACATGCACTGCATAAACATAATCTCTATAACTGATATTTGTCCCTTTTAAGTAGGAGTGAAAGCGACGTCTTCGTGAGAATTTATTCTCCGTGTCAGACCTAGTAAGTAGCTTTCGTGGTTCATATGCTCTATGTCTTCATGAGAATTTATTCTCCATGTCAGGCATAAAGAAATGTGTCCCCTCGAATTGAACTCGGTCTGCTTAAGTCTGTAGTGGACTAGGATTGAGGGTTGGCAGCCCAATGGGGCATCAACAAGGACAATTCGAGTACCTTTACTCCTAGAACTGAAACTCTGCATATAATAAACCCTAGAAATTCACCTGATCTAAGATAGTACTGAACCTCTGTTCATAGGTGTACACAAAGGAGAAATAAGTTCTAACTATTTGTCTTTTGATTTATTTAATTTTTTCCTTTTTCTGAATAAATGCCTGCGAACTAGAAATCATGCGGTTAGGTTAATTTTTCCAAACAAAGCATGAAACTAGAAAGCATGAGGTTAGGATTTATACCTTGATAGATATAAATTTTTTCTTTCCATTAGTTGGTACTAACTATTCTATTTTTTTCTTATTTTTTTCATGCATGTTACATTGCTCTAAACTTGTTTATATTGATTTCTTTTGTTTGCATTGCACGATCATGGCATAATCAAAAGGTGTTGACTTGAAAGACTGTTCATCATATTGGAAAGAAATCATAAATGGACAAAAAGTTTTATGATCAAACAAAATATGATGCGGCCAAGAAAAGGCATCCTGAGGGAACTCCGAGGATAGATGAGAGCTATGCACCCAAAGATCGTATGCTCATTGAAGAGCAAAAGGAGATACGACAAATAAGAGAGCAGATGTCCAAAATAATGGAAAGAATATATGTTTTGACCAAAGGAAAAGAGATTCATGCACAAAAAGATATAGAGATCAATGAACATAATCTTGCAATTTCAGATATACAAGGGACTTCTGATCCTAATCAATTGGAGAAGTTACAGACAATCATCATTCGTATTCACAAGTCATCTGGAGATACCAAAGAAATGATGACAACTGTAAAAGCTCCCAGAGAAGAGAAGAAATCATGTAACCTGAAATCATCGAAGTTTAGTCTGCTCCCGGCATCTAAAACTCAGGTTCAATCCAAGATAAAAGGCGGTTCTCATGTTGATGCTATACCTATATCATATAAAGAGTTGTATGAAAAGTTACTTGAAGCACGAGAAGTGGCTCCATATTACATAAAACCATTCCAACCTCCGTATCCAAATTGGTATGACATCAACGTTCATTGTGAATATCATGCCGGAGCTCAATGACATACCATCGAGAATTGTCTTGCCTTCAAACGTCGAGTCCAAAGTCTTTTGGATCATGGAACCTTACAATTTATGGTAAATGATCGACCTAGTTTGGTAACCAAAGGTCCTGCTAGATTAATACCAAAAGTCTTCAAAGGTAAGAGAGTATCAATAGGGGCGCCCAGAAAGAAGAAGATTTACTGAGGTTCGAGGCTCAAATACGTCATTTAAAGATGGAAAACAATAAATTGAGCACCAAAATGGAAACCATGCAGGAAGATTTCTAAAAGATCAATCAAGCTTTTCGAAATGCTACCATAGGAAACACCCCAGAAAAGTGGATAACAGGGGTCACCAAACTGAAAAAGAGTTACAACATACATGAAGATCTTGTCCAAAAACTTTTTGAACACAAATGTTCTCTCGCAAGGGAAAATGAGCAACTCCGAGAATTGACATAGGAGATGAAAGAACACCAGAATGTCATGGAAGAAGCTGCAGTCCAGACAAGCAATATGGCCCATAAGATGATAAACTAACTTGGTTTTAGAGAAGAAAATGGGAAAGTTATTCCCTATATGTAAAGTTTTGTTGAAGTTAGGACTTAAAGTTGTCCCCTACATGTAAAAGTTTTGTTTAATGCATGGAAACTTTTATGTTCAATGAAATCTGTTCTAAGATGATCACTCTTGAGTAACACTTTTTCATACATGCATTTGCATTTTTGTATTTTTTACGTTTGTATTTACATTTACATCATGCATTAAAACATATTTAAATGTTTATTTATTTTCAATATCAAAGAAAAGGGCAGTCTTAATATAACTGGATGTCCTATTATGGTATTTTAAATAATTTACATTTTTTCATTTATGCATTTTGCATTTACATTTTTTATTTGTTAAAGTATTAGTATATACATTAATTATAAAAACATAAATAATTCATGAAGGGTTCTGTAACAGTAAAATCAAGACTATTCATTAATAATGTACCATCATCATGAAAACAATGGAGCAATCTTATGAGGGAGCAATCTTATGAGGGACTACAAGATCAGGGGACAGAACAATTGACAGGGTTACCTCAGGATATAAGAAAAGAAGCATCAGATTCAGTACCAGATGGATCAAATCAAATTATTCAGGGAATGAAATCTGATAAAGAAGAGATAAATGCTAAAGAGAAATCGTGCTATCGGATTGAAGAGTCGAGAAAAATAATACACCCTAGGTCATCCCACTCAAACCCAAAGAATAGCCTCATTAATTATTCACAATATGAGGAGAGAGTTAAGAGGGCGGAGAAAGAAATCAGAAACATGAAAGATGTTAGTGCCCACCACAAAGAATTAGAAGCACGAGAGCTCAGCTTGGTTCCAGATTTGGTTATTCCCCATGATTTCAAAATGGTTGATTTTGAGAAATATGATGGCACCAGTTGTCCCTTAATCCATTTGAGAATGTTTTGTAGAAAAATGGAAGGATATTTAAGTTCTGATGATCTGTTAATTCACTCTTTCCATGATAGCCTTGTTAGCCCAGCAGTAGTCTGGTACAATCAGTTGACACAAGAACAGATCAAGAGATGGGTTGATTTAGCTGATGCATTTTTGGAACAATATCGGTATGTTAAAGGCCTAGCTCCAACACGTATGAATCTTCGAAGAATAAAGAAGAAAGCCAATGAAAGATTTCAAGAATATGCCTTAAGATGGAGAGGAGTGGCAGCACAAGTTCAACCTCCTATGTTAGAAGAAGATATATCATGTATGTTTCGTGATTCCCTTCCAGCGCCTTTGTTCGAGTTAATGCAGGCAAATCCTACGAAAGAATTCGAGAATATTGTGACAAGTGGAGATTTAATTGAGAATGTAATCAGTGAAAAAAACTCAAAAGTCACATCCAAGAGCCCGACGGATCAAAAAGCGAAAGCTGATGATGTAAATGAGTGTTGTATCCAGAGTTCCCGCAATTGCAAAAGAAAAAGAGCAAGTAATTATTCGGATCAACCAAAGAAAATCACACGATCAAGAAAAACATTGGAAGTGTTTCAAACTTCCATTTCAGACTTATACCTTCATTTGGTTCAAGGTCAGTACATTACACCAAAACCAATGAAAATGTCACCAAACCCTTCTGCTCATAGCTATGATCAAAGTAGTGTTTGTGATTTCCACTTGGGAGTATTTGAACATTCCACGGGCAATTGTAGGCAACTGTTAAAAGAAATAGAGATGCTTGTTGACAAAAGAGTCTTGACAAAAGAAATGATCAAGAAATAGGGGGCAAATAAGGATGAAAACCTTGATCCAATTACACAGCCAACATTATAGAAGTAATGTGGCATGATAAATAAACAAGTGGAAGTTGTTATCTACCATTTTAGTACTTTCTATTTTCAGCATCTTGTTTGAACTTGTTTTTTGTTCCTTTCTCCGCTTTTTGTGCAATAAATAAATTTGTTTTGCTTTTATGGTTATGAGCAAGGAATCAAGTTATAATCTTGAGATTATTGAGTATCAAGTAGATTAAATATTCTTTTAAATTTTCAAGAGTTATAGATCTTTGGCAAGTGGTAAAATTATATCTTCCATATCTCATTCAACGCCAATTACTCGACCCTTACCAAAACCAAATCCTAACACTACATTTATCTGAGACTCTGAAGTAATGTCTCCACCTGTTTTTGAGACACCAACTCTAGATGTTTACTTTTTCTGGTAGAGTTGATCGATTCATTATACTACCTTCCACCATATACATGACTTTAAAAGTCACACATTTGTCCTTCCAAACACAAAACCATCATAAACCAAAAGACCTCAAAAGAACCAAACTTTCAATTATCCGTGAATCTTACTACAAGAAGAGACGAGATGAGGCATCATGGACCAACTCATTGAAGATAATTTCGAGTGATTAGGGCATACTCAAGAAGAAGGAAAAAGTGATTAATTGAAATAAATATATCATGCATTAATTACATTTTTTCATGTAAGTAAAGTTAATCTTGAATATTCATCCCCTTGGAGATACCTCTTTTTACAAGGACTTCTATGTATGAGATGACTAAACTTCGCGCACAGATCAAGCACGCCAACTCAGTGTCATATCACCCAAAGATGAATGGGGCATTTGCAGGAGCAAATAAAAACCTTAAGAGGATCATTACAAAGACCACTGAAGCTTACAAAGATTGGCACGAGAAACTAACTTTTGCCTTATATGCATATTGAATTACTGTGCGAACATTTACTAGGGTAACACCTTATTATTTAGTCTATGAGATGGAAGTAGTATTACCAATTGAAGTTGAGATCCCATCATTTTGTATCCTAAAGGAGGACAAATTGGAGAAGACTGAATGTATCCAAGCTCGATTTGATCAATTAAACCTTATTGATGAGAATCAATTGAAAGCTATTTACCATGAGCAAATGCATTAGAAACGGATAATGAAAGATCACATCCTAGAGAGTTCCAAGATGGTGATCTAGATGTGATCTAGTGCTTAAAAAGATCTTGCCTATACATAAAGATTTCCGTGAGAAATGGATGTCTAATTGGGACGGGTCAAATATTGTAAAAAATAGGCCTTTTCCGGAGAAGCATTGATTTTGGCAGAAATGAATGGGAAAGTTCTGAGAAACCAAATAAACTCAGATTCTGTCAAGAAATATTATACTTGAAAAAAAACAAAAGGAAAAAAAGGAGAAAAAAAGGAAAAATTGAACCAAGATGGGTGACTCATGGAGCCTCAAGTTACAAAGTTGATCAAGTACAATTAGTTCAAATATTCATATTCGACAAGAAGAGCAAAAAAATGTTGAAGATATGAGAAAATGGGAATGGACCCAAAAAAATTGGCAGTCTAGAGGGATCCAGATGATAGAAAAATCCCCAGCAAAGCAGATCCAAGTCAAGCAAAACAAGATTGAAGGCATCCAATTAAGAGAGAATATCTTCAGAATTCATTCCGCCTCTCAAGATTGATTTTTATTTGCAAAAATTAGTTTTTAAAATCCTTAATGCATGATATGAAAAATGATAAAAGGGGGTTCAAGATGTAAATTTTTAAATAACATCTTAGAACCAAAGGAGGATTCGAGTTGAAAACCTGAAAAGGCGGCTCGAATATTGAATGGTGCAACAACGACATAAGAGACGATCTTAAGCTCTTAATGAAGCACCACACATCCCAAAGACGTTCCTGATATTCTGGAATCAAGAAGTATCTCTACGAGATGAGCATAACAACCATTTCTTCAAGTTAATGGAAGCCCAAAGAGATATATATATGCTTAATTAACCTGAGAGACCTTACTTTACCAGAACTAACCTACACCTCAAATCAGTCAATAATTTTGACACTTGCCATAGGACTATGATTTTTGAATGATTTAAAAGTGTAGTTGATTTATTTGATATTCATTAAACTTATTGTTTATGATTTGATTATATTGTGAACCTGAAAGGGGTAATACTTTACAAAATTCTTTCATTCTTCAATAAAGAAAGGAGAAAACCCATTTTCAAACAGGACAGTCTCAAATGAGGAAGGTCTTTGAAGCAATTGTTGCTTATTCTACCTCTGTTGTAGAAAAAGAATGAATGAGGCCAGAATAATGAAGTACTTCACATTTTTGAAGGCAAGTGGTCCAAGAAGCCAGAAAGTCTAGAGAATTGAACTTGTGACACTCTCCTATGACATTATTAGCAGCTCATCAAGAAAGATTATCATTTATCTCATGCTGAGGTCAATAAGCATCACCAGATAAATTGTTTTCCCCAGTCATCAATTCATGTTTTCTAGAAGATTACATCATAGAGCCATGAACAAGTCACTACCTGCACTCTGGTTATACCGTGATGCTGGCTCAAGTCTTGATACATCATTGCTACTTCTTCTATGCTGATCATTTTCTTTGTCAAGATGATATCCATTATGTCCTTTAGAAGATTGCTAAATTTGAATTTGAGGACTTATGGCACAGAATAAGACATTGGAACAGAATCTGCCCTTATAGGCCTTTTATATAGGGTAACATTGGTTACAGGATTCCAAAAGTTGAAGATAATCAGTTTTACCGTCAATTAAACTTTTCCATGGTTCAGTAAGAGTATGATATATCTTGGAGTAGCAAAAGAGACAGTCGTTGTAGCAGTCATTGCAAGTAAATGCACCAACAAAAATCTTGTTGTTCATCCTGATGATGTTTATTTCTTCCAGTAAGGTTGTTACGCTGGATGCCACTGACAACAAGGTCAAATTCGACAAATCTACTCATCAATTGCTTCAACCGATCATCATTCAGTTCTTGCACATTTTTTTTCAAAGATATGCTAAGACAGTAGAAGGCGACCTCTGCATCACTGAGCCCAGAAAAAAAAAGACAGGACATTGATATCACCGGAGGACATGTCTCTAGCAGCTCCTCATGTATGGTTTTTAGGGAAACCTAGAAGCATTTCCACCTCATCAGGTTCAAGTGGAACAATTTTATTCCTTCCAACCCATACCAGATTCCATTTTCAGCACTCATCAAGAACATACTTCTGGACACTCGAAGGTGGCTCATCGTCATAAGCTTCAAGAGCCTTACAGATCCTTTCTGTCAATTTGGCACTTCCTGTACATGTTTGTAAATAGTTCAACTTTGTTCTTGGATCCCAGGAAGGCACCATTTCTTTTTCAATGGAAAAATATCATGTATGGTGCGTGGAGTAAGCAAAATAAGAAGAATTTGTTCTCTATTGGCAGGTTATGAATATAGCCCCGTTTCCGGGTAGCAGCACAAAAATGCTTCGAATCTACAAATTCTGGCTCTACATCGAATAAGTATTGTGATATTCCAGTCCAAACACCAGCTGGAGCAAGTGCCACATTCTCATAGTAGAAATAAGGAGACCCAATAGCATCTTCTGAAAGTGTTCTTTGAGTTATCTGATCTGGTTTTGTATAAACCCCAAAACCAATCATTGGATTTGGAAGATGAACGACATGATGTTCTTCATTAATAAGCTTTTTTCAAGCTTCCTCTGTTTCTTCCTTTTCCAAAAAAATCATAGCCCGAGTTTCGCCTTTTCTTGTAATTGGTGTCACTGCATAATGGCTTCCTATCTTCTACTGGAAGAAGTGCGTCAGCAGCTTTAGCCATTTGAGCAGCACATATAAAATCTGTCAACTCTGCAATTGATGAATCCGGACCACATCTCTCCATGACTATTGAGGCCTCAGCCTCTGAGTACCCCATTTTTGTCAAGTATAACAGTTTATTCCCCTCATCAGAATTAGAATTCATGATTTCCTCGGTATCAGAAGAACTATCAATATCTGTGAAATCATCCTGAAAGATCGCTTCATAATCAGATGAGTAGCTATCAGAATCAACATGTTGCATGGATGCGTACTTTTCAAGAGGATTCACTGAAAACAAGGTTCACTGTGTCGGTCTGGAATGAATTACCAAGCGATTTATACCACTCTGTCCGACTAGGTTCCTCCAGATCCAAAAAATGGGCAATTCATTCATAAGAGGCACATATCTCAGACATTTTCGTCAGAATGATTGATTACTTCTTAAACAACATGAAAAGAATTCCTCAGGTTATATGACAAATATTGTTTAATGACACTAGAATGAGAAAACAAATTTGGGGCACGAATAAAGCCACAAGTACCCACCATAATACATTGTCAAAATTGGACCTCGTGATGATCATGATATTAAAATCAAACAAACACTAAAAGTAAGCCTTACAGTTTTGAAGGCCCAATTCAGACATATCCATGCAGGATATCTTGAAAGCACATTTCAACCAGAAAAAGAATGGTGGGGCATTTTGAAAGCTCATAGTAATACAAATATTTACTCATCAAGAAGTAATGTTGAGCACACTTTTAACATCTTTATTAACAAATGTTGGGGCATTTTAAATGTTACTTTAGACAGATTCATATGGAGCATTTTAAAGGCTCAGATTAACAAGAAGCAAATGTCGGGGCATGTTGAAAGCCCATTTCAATCAAAATTAGGACTGTTGATGCATTTTTAAAAGTTCGTATCAACAATGCTGGGACATGCTGAAGGCCCATATCATCATGTGTTAAAGATCATTGATTTGAGAAAATATTTCCAATGAGACAGAAAGATATGAAGAATGAAAATGATAAAACAGTGACAGCCGAGCTGACTATACATAATTGCTTCGTTCATCAGGCAGTTGCATTAGAATCTTGTTGTTGAACAAATATCTACTAAGCAAGTATGGTTTTAAATACCCAATCTTCTTAAACCATGTGTCACATGGCAGTGTGTTCTTTGTTAAACTATATCACGGTTGCATAGATAAAGATGGTCCTCAGGCATACCATTCGATCTAGGGTTCAGTTCCTCAAAATCTCGACTTTGAATTTTGTATTCCGTGTGTCGGTGATGATTGGAAATATTTCTTTGAGATTCTTGGCAATTAGTTTCAACCATACTGTTAAGGTTACGAAGCTGCTTTACACATCAGTTCTTGTTTGAATTTTATCCTTATTCCCGTTGTTATTGGGGTTATCATTGCCAGCTAGGCTGAACTGAGTTTTCATCCATTTGGTTTTATCATGTGCGTTTCATCCCCAATGACAAGAATTCCATGGATATCGTTCTGTACATGGCTCCTATAGCTTATGTGTTTCTACTTCCTACAATGCTCGCTATGGAAGAAAATGTGATCAATATCACCCTTTCCCAAGACAATATCAAGATCAGTTGGTATCTCTTATTCAATACAACACTAGCATATTTTATGAATTTGACTAACTTTTTGGTCATAACAGCAGCTCACTTATATTCCCATTGAGTTTTGTTCTCAAGTGGTCTTGTGATATCATATAAAAGTTTTGAACAATGTGCAAAGAGCTTCCTTGACCATAAATTTGTGCATAAGCCACATGAAAAGATGAATGTGTTATTAAATGTTTTATGAACATCTGGGCAGAAACCGCATGAGAATGATGAACGTGTTGTCAAATGTTTTACGAGCCTCTAAGCATAAGCCACGTGAAATGATGAATGCATTGTCAAGTGTTTTACGAACCAGTAATTATGGTGCTGAACCAATGTTGCTATCATATGGTGTTTCCATTTATTGATCCAATATGAAGTTTGTATTCTTCAACCACAAGGTTAGAAGTGAGAAATGATGAAGATTTCTTTCCACAGAAGGGAAGCTGAAAATTTTAACAACAAGAAACTAGTGGAGCCAACTAAAGTTGAACAACATGTTGTTGTTAAGTATCTCGATATAATATGGTCCAAGTTGCCTTATTTGAGATTTGATTAAATGTGTAGACTTGAAAGGAATTAGGATAAATCCTCTTTGTGATGTGTTTCAAGAGTCACATCAGAACAGATATTGCTCTCCTAATTAATCTCTGATGAATTGGGCATATCTACATCTACACTCTTCAAAGATGATAGATTCTCTCTTCAAAGATGATAGATTCTCTTTTCGAAGATGAAAGCTTTATCAGATTTTTACACAAGTCCAAGCAAAGAAAGTTGGTTTTATCCAAGATAAAATGGGCATCAAAGTCATAGTTCTGACTACGGAAAGAGTTCCATAAATGAAATATTTCTTCTGAGACTTTCATGAAGCAAAGAAAACACGAGGATATAAGTTGATCAAATGGTTCTTCAGAAATACAAGCTTGATAGCATAGGTTGCTACACTGATATCCAAAGGTAACCCTGGCAATAAATAATGAAGTGAAGGAAGACCAAGTTCACTACTTTGAAGTCAAATGAAGATTGCACAAACATTCATGTATTCATAAGAACATCATTTGCATAACAGAAAATGCATTACATTGCTACATTTAATTGCATTCAAACATAAGGTTTTACAGATTTTCATATGAAAAAGAAGATTCATGGTGAAAAATACCTTACAAGAAGAATGTATTCAAAACCTCAAATGCAGGAATCACGCAAACATCTGAAGAATAGATGGATGTAATCCACAAGAATGAACATTATCTTTATTTTGGGGCATGTTACCCAATCAACAATTTATTTTAATGAGAAAACGCTTTCCAAAGTTTCTCATTTAATCTTTTCTAAAATGAAATTGTTAAAAAGTAAAAAAAACGATTTCTATAGTTTTTTACTTAGTAAACTATTTCCAACATCCGTAAGCCCTGCAGTGCAGGATGTTTTCAAAAAGCCTTCGGGAGCTTTTTGATGTTTTCAAAACCCTCAGGGTTATCTGTAAGACCTACAGTGCATGATGTTTTCAAAAAGCCTTCGGGAGCTTTTTGATCTTAAAGCCTCAGGGTCATCTGTAAGACCTACAGTGCATGATGTTCTCAAAAAGCCTTCAGAAGCTTTTTGATCTTAAAGCCTCAGGGTCATCTGTAAGCCCTACAGTGCAAGATGATAAGACCTCAGGGCCATTCATAAGACCTCTGGGCAGAATGTTTTCAATATTTCCAGAAGAGTTCATAATGAGAAGAACTCATCTGAAGAGGAAGGAAAAGTTCATAATGAGAAGAACTTGTTCAACCTTTTGCTCAAATTCATCACCCGATGGATCAGCGTTGCCAGAGAAAGTTCATAATGAGAAGAATTTATCTGAAGAGGAATAAGAAGTTCATAATGAGAAGAGGTTGTTCAACCTTTTGCATGAATCTATCACAGAAGGAGATAGATCAACACCAACTTTTCCAAAGAAAGTTCATAATGAGAAGAACTTATCTGAAGAGGAAGATGAAGTTCATAATGAGAAGAACTTGTTCAACCTTTTGCTTGACTCCATTTCCAAAAAGAGATAGAGCAGCAGAGCTATTTCCAGGTGAAGTTCATAATGAGAAGAACTCATTTAAAGAAGGAAGAAGAAGTTCATAATGAGAAGAGCTTGTTCAACCTTTTGCTCAAATCCATCACTTGATGGATCAGCTTTTCCAGAGAAAGTTCATAATGAGAAGAGCTTGTTCAACCTTTTGCTCAAATCCATCACTTGATGGATCAGCTTTTCCAGAGAAAGTTCATAATGAGAAGAACTCATCTGAAGAAGGAAGAAGAAATTCATAATGAGAAGAATTTGTTCAACTTTTTGTTTGAATTCATCACTCGATGGATCAACTTTTCCAGAGAAAGTTCATAATGAGAAGAACTCATCTGAAGAAGCAAGAAGAAATTCATAATGAGAAGAATTTGTTCAACTTTTTGTTTGAATTCATCACTCGATGGATCAACTTTTCTAGAGAAAGTTCATAATGAGAAGAACTCATCTGAAGAATGAAGAAGAAATTCATAATGAGAAGAATTTGTTCAACTTTTTGTTTGAATTCATCACTCGATGGATCAACTTTTCCAGAGAAAGTTCATAATGAGAAGAACTCATCTGAAGAAGGAATAAGAAGTTCATAATGAGAAGAGCTTGTTCGACCTTTTGTATGACCCTATCACATAAAGAGATAGATTAGCATCAACATTTTCATAAATGTTCATAATGAGAAGAACTCATATGAAGAACAATGAACAGAACTTATTCGACCTTTACATGATTATATTACAGAAGGAGATGAGTTGTCATCCCCAGTGGAAAAGTTCATAATGAGAAGAGCTAATCCCAAAGAAGAATTATTTCAACATTCCCATCATAATCAAGTGAAGTCAAATGAAAAAAAAACTTATTATCTTTTCGTCTTTGCTTTATTCTTGTTAACACAAGAATAAGCAAAGAGGGGCAGCTGAAGATACTCATTTTTTTCATTTGAATATTATTTATATTATTATTATTATTATTATTATTATTATTATTTTATTAATAAATATTATTACAGGCCCAATCCAGACTGGACCGGCCCATTTACAAAAGACCCAACTGGCTCAAACCTCCCCTAAAACCCATTTAGGGTTTGATCTCAGCTTCAGCCGCCGCTCATCTCTCAGCCGTTGGATCAGATCTTGATCCAACAGTCCAAGGACCTCCAGATACAAACCCTAGGGTTATGATACCCTAGGGACCACGCGACCGCCGTTCGTCAACCTCTGCTACCACGCTGCCACGACTCCAACCGAAGGATCCAAAAGGCCTAGCCATAGCCGCACACGTTGCCTTCAACGGTGAGTCACCACTGGAAGTTCGGTGACTCACCAAGCTTCAATCTTTTACCCAGTCCGAAGAAGATACCGGCGAGGCTTATAAAAGCCGACCACCTGCAAACAAGAGAAGGACAGAGGGCAAGAACAGAGAACAAAAAAAAAGGAGACAGAGAGAGCACAGCAACCAAACCATCAAAAGAACGAAACAAAAAATTAAGAGAAGCCTTACCGAAGAAGATGCGACGCCGCCGGAGTTCATAGACCGCCGTAGAAGCAAAATACCGAAGGTATTTTCTTAGATCTAGGCAAATACGGGACGTTCTTAAGGAAATTACTTTTAAGGTAACCAAAGTTAGAACTAGACTCTTTAATCTTTGCAACAAACATCAGAGGAGTTGGTGGAGCAGGTGGTGGAGGGGTGGAGGAGTAGGTGGTGGAGGGGTGGAGGAGCAGGATAGCTTCTAAAGCCCGAAGAAATATTCCTTTATCAAGTACATGTATTCCCTGAGGCGTAGGTATTCCCCTCTGTTTCGAATGAATAGAGGTTTCAACGTTCACTTCTTACTAGCGGTCCTTCTGAAACTCTTGTTGTTCAGTTGCTCTCCTAGGCATTCCGGATTCAGACATTACTAAATGTAAACAAAGCAACATCCCACATATAAATACTATATCATATCAATTAATTTTGACATTCTAGTGGCATGTACTAACTTTTAACAATTAATGACTTCGGTTTAGACAGAGAATCAGCTAAACATGTAGTTCTGATACCAATAAATGTAACACTCTTAACTCACATACTACTCATACAGTCAAAGATTTCACATCAGTCATACAAACAAATATTATTCAAAAATGGAAAATATTTTATTTCTTTTAAAAGTTAACTAATATAATTAAAATATAATAAATAACTAGTCAATTTAATATTCATTTAAACTAAAATAAAATATGATTTAATAAATACTATTCATATATAATAAAAACTAACATATATAGATTAAATCAAAAAGTATTTCAGATATATTGAATCAGAGCATCAAAATATAAATATGTAATGCCAACTAAGAAATATCAAAAATATCAGAAGATGTCATACTAATTTGGTTGTTTGATCTGGATTTCAAAATATGGGATGTCTGACCTTGCTCCTTACTCCCTGTCAACTTCCCTTACATACGTGTAAAACAATCACACGCTAAGTTTTCTACTTAGTGAGGCACATAAAAAATAAATAAAACTTTTAACATATGGAACAAGTGAATCATATAAAAAAAATATTATCAAAATTAAACTTGTATAAATCTAATTGCGATCAATAAAATTATTTTCATATACTGGAAGTTATAAATTTAACTGTCAGTTCAAAACCTGTAAAAAAAATTACTTAAACAATCTGACAATCAACAATATTGTGTCATATCAATTTTGTACTACTCTATTTCAATTCGTATTGTTTTCCACTGTATCATCATGAGAATATATGGTACGCGAGTCACTAAAAGAGTGTGAGCGCTATTTGTAGTTTTATAATCAGTAACAGTAATTTACATGTACTGTAAAACATCACTGTACCAGTAATCCAATATGGATTTCACAATGTCACAACATCGTGAACCCACAGTGTACATATAGTACCAGTATCAGTAATCAGTGAATAGTAATTAATAATCACATGCTATAAAATAAAAAATATTAAAATATTGTATTTTTAAAAATACGATTTAAAAAGATTTTCTTTTCAGATCGACTGAGGTTGACTCATCGCAAGTCATCCTCGTATCATTTTATATAAAAAGTTAGTTGCAATCACATGTTGCCTCACTAGCTTTAATATTACGACCACTTCAATCTCGGTTTTTATCCTTTTTTTTAATTCACTTTAACCTTGCTTTCGGTCACTATCTAGACGTCAATCGATTTCCCGACATATACAATTTCAAACATATATTAGTATTTCAACTAATATACTAAACTCAAATTTGCATAATATTTTAGAAATGCTATCGACTTAAGTTCGATAAAAATTTTAGTCACCCACTCAAGAACTAACTTTAATTCTATCAAATCCTTGAAATATCATTTATCACAATAATTTCACTTAACTTTTCAACCATTCATTTTTAGTCACCATTCAAGCTTTCTTTAAAATTAAACTCAACATTTCACTACATTTAAATTAATTCTTTGGTGATCGCTTAATCCAAATCAACCATCACATTTAAACAATTTCACAATACTTTCAAAAAATACTTCAACATTGCCAAATTCTCATTTCATCATTAATCTTTCCAAAACTTGCAACTTGATCACTAAGATTTATTTAAATTCTAAATCAACCCAATACAACATTCCATGTTAATCTAGATGCTCCATTTCATCAATCCAACCATAATTTCCAGCATGGTACTCTAGTTTTCCAACAATTTCCTATTAATCCTTCACTTTTCAAACCATGCACAACAGTCCTTAAAACCCAACAAAGTTCCAATTTGATCCAAAAAAAAATCAATTTCCAAGCATCTAAGATCATTCTAAACCATCCACATATCAAACTGACAAATTTTTAATATCTCTCCATAATACCCCATCATAGCCAAAACTTTAAATTAAGTCCCTCCTAATCATTTCCAATCAATTTTTATACTTGTTATACTTCCATAACACTCCTAAAGTTAGATTACAACCTTATCTAAATCAAATTCAACTTTCTCTTCAACCACCATAAATACCCACTTCACCATTTAAGCATGAAATAATGAAATATCTATACCAATTTGTAGAGAATTAAGTGTAGAACATTTTCTTATTTCACACTCTAGTCCGAATTCTCACTAAAATGGATCAAAAATGAAAAAGAAAAACTTTGCTCACCTTGGCTATGGAGTAACAGCAGAATGGAGAAGATGAAAGGAGAATTCTTGAGTTTTCCATACAAATATCTCTTAATTTATCTTAAAAACCCAATTAAAAATTCATTTTAGCCTAAAAGTCAAAATTACCCTTAATGAATCCTAATTTTTACCACCATGCCATCCTTTTATCTCCATTTTAATATTGTTAAATAAATATAAAAATCTCATTTATCAATTTCCATCTTCACCCTTCCAATTTTCCAAAAATTCAATTTAGTCATTAAATTTAACTATCCCACTTTAACATGGAAATTCCTCCAAATTCCACTAATTCACATCAAATTATACTAACTAAAAATATCAATATAATTTTTCTAACCTCAAAAATTCTTTCCTTCAAATTTTGTAAGCTTCCGATTCAATCCGATTATCCGAATATTTTATTGGACTCTATCGCTTAATAAACTTTTATACCAACTTCAAATCAAAAATCTAAAACCCACTAAAATTATATTATTGGGTTGAACTACTCAATTACAGACCCAAAATATAACTTTTGAAAATTTATATTTTAATCCTTGGACTTTTACAAATTTACACTTTGATCCCCATACTTTTGAAATTTACTTTTTAATTACCAGTCCAAAATTTTGAATATTACAAACTATGTTAAGTACGACTTTGTGTGATGTGATCTTTGAAGATTATGAATGTTATATTGTCAAAATTGTAAGAATGTGACCAAGCATCAATCCATGACTAACAAGGTGAGTTTGGCATGAGATCATGCATACTACAAGATAAAATGTTGATTGATATTCAATCGATAAGTATGCTTAATGATCTTAATGAATCAAATGTGATCGTTGTACGTTTGAAGCATGTTTTGATATGGATCAAAATAGTTGGGTGATATATGATGATTTATGATTATTATGTTGGGTCTAAGATAAGTTCAAAAGAAGGTTTTTACCATTTGGTGCTTTTTTTATCAGTACTATACATATGGTATCTTACCAAATTAGTAGGAAGTATCCAACTATGAGAGTATCTAAATGGTATTGTGGAAGTAGGAAAAGTGGAGAGTGATTTTAAAGATAATGAGAATGGCGTTTATAAGGTTGGATTTGACTGGGATAAATGGATCATTCAGATTCATGAGTTCATACTCGAGCATGCTTTAATTTGGATTGTTTTAGGTAGGCATGTGTTTGTTTGAGTTTGGGCCTAATCGGCTTAAGTTTAGGTTACCCATATCAAAATTGTTGCTGACATACCTCTTTGTATTCCCACTTCAATCAAAACATGTTACATGTCACACTAGGTGGAAGATATAACTCATGTTCTCCATCGATGCCCGCTTGCTTTTGATATTTGACGTAGATTGTTAGATGATGATAAACTCTGGTCTTTTATGCACATGTCACATGATGAATGGCTCCCTAACTAATGTGAAAGGACAAAGAAATTTTCTGGTTAATGCAAGGCACTGTGGATTGTTATTTCTCATCACTTGCTAGAAAACCTAGAAGCGCTGCTGTCGTGTGTTGCTTCAGATTAACTATGCCGAGTGGGAAGATTTATTGGTTCAAAGTGTGCGGTTCAAGAATGGATAAAAGGAACCGAGGATTCCCGGCCAAGAGATTAAAGACACAGTTCGAGTTATGAAGTTTCAAAAGAATTTATTGTTGCATATTTTGATAGTGATATTGAAGACATGCAAAAGGAGATTTGTTGCAATGAGTTTTTAATTGCAGTGGAAAATTCTCAATTGATCTAATAGTACTTCAACGGATATTACGTAAGAATTTAAGTTGATGAAAACTTAACAATGGAGTTTCAATGAATATTTTAACTTACGTAAGAATTGAAATTGTTGAAGATTCGAAGATAAAATTTTTAATGGAATTTGTGTCAAGGGAAAGATTGTTGGATATAACTCAAATTCTAATTGGTATTTAAGTTGGATTTTTTTTGAAATTTTAGTGGTTGAAGATTAGTTGGTAATTCAGTTTATTTAATAAGTAAATGCTTATTTTGGACAAGAAATCTTATGGAATTAGGTTTCTTGTGACCAAGTATTTGATTCTATAAATAGAGAGTATGTCTCGACCTTTAGAATTATGAGAGAATTATTTTGGAGAGATGTAGTCTTTTTGTAGTCTCTGCAACTTTGAGAAGTTTATATTGCACAGATAGTTTTGTAGGGATATTGAGGTAGTGATTTGGTATACTCTAGGTTTCGGTATAGATATTGAATTTTAAGGTACATGTAATAATGTATTTGTACTTTTGTGATCTCTATATATGATTAATATTCTTCTCATTTGTGGAGGTGGACAAGATTGGACCACATTAAATTTCATCTCTTGAGCATATCTTATTTTATATTAATATCGTTTTTATTTTATTTTTTTACTCCAAAATTCTTAATCGTTTCAATTTAAGTTTTCTCTAAAATAAAAAGGTAAAATATAGTTTTTGGTATTAACTTTAGGTTTGATACATATTAAGAGCTATCTTAAACAGGTGGTCAAACGTTAATTAATGCTAAAGATTTTCTCCTTTCACATATGGTATCCTTTTAATAGAAATCTACAAATAAAGTATGAATCATTTTTATTGACCAGCAAATTATCCATCCTTTGTTCTTACCAAAAATAAATAGCTCTTTTGTATAATAATCCCCATTCCAAAAACCATTATTGTTTATTACATTATCCACTTGAAATCTGAAGTTAAAGCTTCAATGGCCAGTAAAGCAATTTTCACTTTTTGCCTTCCTGGTAGTTATTTCAGGTAGATTTGTGGCATCTGATTTAACCTTCAACTTCGACAACGAATGCTCATACTCGGTGTGGCTATCGTCCAATCCTTCTATCGGCGATGACGATTCAGAGAGAGCACCGGGCACATTGGAAATATTCTCAATGCCGGATCCTTAGACCGGTAGCCTTTGGTTACAGACGAGGTGCTTGTGGGATTATTTCATGGTAAACTTCACTTGCAATACCGGGGACTGCAGGTCTAACTCAGAGGATTGTCAATCTCCACCAGCGAAACCACCGGTGATATTCCTCAATTACCGTGCCCCCTAGTCGCCTGCACTAGGAATATAATAGATGTATGTCCTTCATCCTTGGCGGATATAAACAAAAAAGGAGTGTATGTGGGATGCAATGGTCCATGCGTTGCATTGAAAGATCCTAAATCACAGGAAGCTTCGCAGGACAGGGTTGCCAGCCTAATGAATGCTCGGAAAACTTCAAGCAGCTTTGTCCATTGGCACATACATATCCGGGAGACACCACCGATCCCCCAATCTACAAATGTAGTGGGGCAACTGCTTACAATATTACATTCTGTCCTTCGTAAGGTTCTGCCATCTTTGTCATTGTAATAAAATCTTGTTTTTGTACTAGGAAGTTTCCGAAACTGTTTATTTTTATCAGTATTATAAGATAATATATATCAAATTTTCTAAACCATCAATAATATCACAGTTATTTAAATACTGATTTACTCTCTTTTAATCACTTCTGAAACTGTTAAAGCATTGGGTAAGAAAAGAGAAAAAATAAAGGCACCAAAGGTGGACCATTTCAGTCGAAATCCTCACGTAATTACTGGTAAAGGATTGACTTCAAGACTCTACAGATCAGATAATTCAATGCCCTTTTTCTCTTTTTAAATCTAGGGTTCCTCTTGGAAACCATTTCCCCTTTATTTCTCTAACATACGGGTTAATTGTCAACACCAATGGCAAAGAAGAAGCAAAAGATTAAGGAATTGAATCAATTTGATGATGTTCCGAGGTTTACTAAGCTGCCCAGAAAAGCTGAACCTATGGATAAACGCTCTTCTTCTTCTTCTTCTTCTTCTTCTTCTTCTTCTTCTTCTTCACCTGCTTCCTCATCAGCTCCAGGTATTTCAATTCCTCTCTCTTACGCGTATTCTACTAGTTTTTCTTCTTTTTGGTGTAATTGGGTATCTTTATATGTTGCTGGAAAAAGAAGAACAATCAGTCTTGCTTACAGAGAGAATTGTTCCTTAAAGCTGCAAATGACTCCAAATCGATATGTTGGATGCTATTTCAGGAGAAATGTTGAAGGCTGCAGATTTTAGTGCATCCATATTCCATCATGAATAATTCTGTATTGCATCATGTTCTTAATTTATATGGATAATTATGTGTAACTTAATAGGAACATAATTTGTGAAGTTCTGAAGTTCTTTTTAAGCGCGTTGTATGTTGTTATTCATTTATTCTGTTATCACTTTCTTTGAATCTCTGGTACCAATATAGAGAGATTGTTATGTGTTATCAATAAAGGAAAGCATTTTGGTGAACTATACCTTAAATCTTGGCAATATTTTGCACAGGTTCCTTACAAGAATGCCCCTATGATAGAGATGAAGCTTACAGTGCGACCTTAACTAATTTTGATGATAAAAAGGATGGAAGGAAAAAATTGCAGAGCTCGGTTAGTTGCAGCAAATTCTGTGATAAAAGACCAGAATCCATGTTGAATTTCTATGAATTTTGGACGCTAGAAGCTGAACCAGTTGCTCTGGATAAAGCTAGTGATCCATGCAGTGGCAGAGTCAGCCAGTATGTATAATGCTATGTCCAGTTTTCATAAGGTTGTGCACTTATGTTATATACATTGTTTACTCAAGAACTTTCTTGATCTTTCTTTTTTCCATTGAAATAGGAAAGTTGTGGAACAAAACGGTGATGTGAAGAAGCTGCAAGTTAGAGGAAGCAATGGTGTTTGCATTACTCCGGGAAATGCTGTATGGGCCAAAACAGCTTGCAAAGTGTGGTGGCCTGCTGAAGTAGGATACTGTTACTTTCATGTTGTTTCAAAATAATTGATTTTGGTTGTCTTTCATTTCTGTTGATTTTTTTTTGCTTTCTGGCTGTCAATCTGCATGTATTTCACTGATAATCCTCTCTCCTTTTGACTATCAGATAGTCATATAACATCAAGTCAGCTATGTTCTATACCTAGAAAATAAAAGAATTTTGTTGGAATCGTGTAGGTATTTCATTCAATCCTATTCCTAATTTTCCGCAGACCGTGTTGAAATTCTTGCGCCCAATGCCAGTGGCATTCGATATAGAAGCTAAAGGTTTGATTAACTATGAAAGAAACTTTGTATATGGAAAAAGTAAAGCAGGTTTAGTCTTTTAAAGGTTCAACCAATAACGAACATTTCTAGCCTAAGAAAACTTACTTTAATCCGTTTTATGGTTTCCCTTTTGACTTGAAACTTCTTGTTCTCTTCCAAAATGAGCTTATTAGAGGAGGATTATTAACTCTTTCAGCACAGAACAAGTTTTCATTCCCTTCAGAAATGTTCTTGAAAAGATATTGACATTTACAGATCATCGGCGAAGGGTCCATTTTTGCTGATTCAAGAATCCAACAAACTGAGGAACGTGTTCTAGTTAAGTTTTACGGGAAACAGAACAGGTATAGTTTCCTTTCGTAAGCTAATCAAGCTGTTGTCTTATAACTCCGAAAATTTTGTTCTTCTACTTGATTATGATCTTAATATTAGCTAATTCTTTTCAGTTTGTGGGTTAATTCAGAAAGAGATCTTTCAATGCTTGAGGATGTAAGTACAAACTTTTTTCTAGCAATGCTAAAATAATCAAGATTGATTATCGATATAGTCTATACATGTTATCGCACCTTAAAACTTTCTATAGAAAGAGTTTGCTTCTGTTCCTTCTTTTATTTTGTTCGTTCTTTCCACTTTGTGATATTCATTTGAAGTAGGCTTTGAAGGGGAATCCCTCCTCTCCTTTGTCTGTGCAATGTGGATGGGAGTTTTTTGCTGGTTTTGCTGGTTGCAACTGAAAATGATTACAGAAAATGATGGTTTTATGATATAAATCTACGGGAACTTAAAGTTATCTTTAATCAAGTATTTTTTTCAGCATATCAAAACATAGGTTGTATGATGTCTACTTTTAACTATTTCCCCCTTTTTGCCAGTACTTTGAAGAAAGGAGCTGCAATTCAATGGAAAATTTCCAAGATGCTTTGAAACAAGTACTTGATGATTTCCATGAAATGTGCCATTTCTTTCCATTACTTAATTTTTTCTGCAACTTAATTCCTGCCTAATTGCAGGCAATAGTACAGAGGAAGAAACATATAAAATCGTGTAGGCAGTTGCCTGGAAGCCTTTATTCTTTCACTCAATCTGCTCAGCAAGACCAAAAATCTGGTATGTGTTGCATTTATCTTTGTGTTACACTTTTAACCTTCTTACATACTTGAAAAACAGAAAAGAAATAAGTTGGACTGAGGAAGACACATAATTCGAAAGTTGAGGATAGATAGTTCATCAATGCTTCATTCTCATTATCTCCTATACTTATTGTAGATCAACCTCTTCGTGTCTTCTAAATCTGAATCATACTTATTTTTTGATGAATACTCTCTAGTTCTAAGTTAGTTGCAGCTGTAAGTTATTTGTTTAGTTGCGTTGGCATTAAGCACTTAGGCTGTCCAATTCTTGTTGTACCACGCTATTCTTCAATTATAGCTAGAAACTTGATAGCATCTGTGGTTTGGGCTGCAGCCCTCATTACTTTTATGTTTAGAAGATCTCCTGTTAAGTGCTTATGGCGTTTGCTGTAACCAGTTCTTATGAAGCTGCAAAGATTCACCCTAATATGTTCTCACCTTCCTCGACAGTAAATATTGATTACGTTTTATTGCCTTCTTATCACTCTGAGATTTCTTTAGTTTCTTGAAAGAGACATTTTCTTTATGCATTCAGGTTATACTTAAGCCTTTTACGCTTTTGAATTCCATTGATTTTACTTGAGAGAGAACACTTTTCAGTCTTTCAGCCGTTGCTTTATCTTGAGCAGGTAAACGTGCTTCATCTATAGCAAGCAAAACTGGTAGTAGTTCAGTGAAACAAGTAGGTAATAAGAAGGAAGACAAGTCAACGATTCGACCTAATGTGAGTCGCCACTCAAATTCTTAGCCAACTTACCTTGAACTACTGCTAATGGTTTGATAACATGGTTTTTGTAGGGTACTAGAGCTCCATTGAAATCTGGTGAAGGAACTCGCCGATTAAAGATAATGCGGCATCTCGGTCTCACAGCTCCGGTAGGATCTCCCTTCTAATCGAGCACTCATTTAACACTTTCCCACAAAAAGAATGTAAAAGTTTCCAATTTTTAGATCATATCACTACCATGAGAAGTCCTTTTTTTAGTATTTAGTTTTGTTAGGTCCATTATTTGTTGTTGATGAATGTATTTGATAATGCATAGGAAACTTTTACCATATTGAAAAAGAAAATTTGTGACACTTTAATTGTTTTAATTTGTTTGATATTACTTGTGAAAAAAATTAATAAGAAAGTGTCAATGCAGATGGGAAGTTAGTTTGTTAATATCAACTAAGATTTTGTAGAGGAAAATTTATTCCTATGCATGGTTGAGTGTTTTGGTGTATGATCTAAAGTTTAAGGCTATTTTTTTTTTGAATAATCTGGAGGGATTATAAGATAGTATTTGTTCAGAATTTTTTTTAACTATTCACAATACACACACATCCTGCAGACGCAGTTGCTCGAACCTAGGATCTATAGGGAGAAAAACACATTTTATTTAACCACTAAGGCCACTTGATGGATACAATTCTTTGAATAAGGCTCGATGCTGGAATATTTCTCTGATAAATCTCCTCGTTACTATTTAATCTAGTTTCATGCGAATGAAAACATTCGAACGCTGAGTTCGACAAATTTAGTAACACACAACTACACTATGATGATTCATGCAGTTAATTATATAAACATGTGATAAAAGTAAAGACACGGATTTATGGTAAAACGGACTTAGATCATCTAAGCATACATCACATAATAACAACATATCATGCATCATTACTATCAGGAATATTACACAGCACAACATAAAAGTAGATGGATCATAGGATCTAGACCACGTAACATTAGACCAATAATCAATGCAATGCCCAGTCCACATAGCATTAGGCATTAGATCAGAACATTATTTGGTCTACATAGCCTCAAACATTAGAGAGGTATGGTTTCCGGACCACATGGTCTCAAACACCCTCATACGACTTTTCACATAGTGCTAACTCGGTCCACGTAGTATTAAGTAAAATCACAAATATCCGATCACTTACCTTACACCATACATAGTTGGATATCAAATAAGGCTATGTAGCTACAACAAGAATCTCCGTGAAATATGATTAACCCTCGATCATACTCTCATACAAGAAATCTTCCGGCAAGTATCCTCTATCGGGCAGTCTTCTGCAATGGAGTCCTCCACACTATGATAATCATGAGCTTATTAGTTTTGAACAATTTCTAATTGATTAACCATAAGTATAATGTCTCTTGGGTTAATGAAACATATCTATACTTATTGCTCATTTCTTATATTAGATCAATAGTAGACTATTGAGCTTGTAAAGCTCAACTTTCGGATGTTTCGGTTTGCAAGTTAGTAAATCATAATTGCTCGTGGAACTCCGATACTGTAGGATTTACAACATCTATATCATAGTACAATATACGAGTAATTTAGTGGACATGTATATCTATAGAACCTGTGTGTTTCGTATGTAACTTTATTTATATTTTGAACTTATTTTGATTTATAATATGTATAACGAAACTCTGATATTCGTAAGAATATTTATGATTTTTATGGACATTAATGTTTTGGTATTAAACAATGATTTATTATATTTTAACTATGAGAAAGGAGAAATTTTAAAATAACGATCGTTTTAGTGATCCAATATAACACACTAGTCCTATTTTGTAATTGACCGACTTTAGAATGTTAAAGTTACTTTTATATATTTTTTAATCACTAAGTTTTAAAAAATGCCATTATAATTTAATTATTTTAGAAACAATAGTTAAAATTTGTACATATAATAATTTTGAACATAACTTTATTTATATTTTAGCGTTTACATATAATAATTTTGTACATAACACAAATAACAAAACTTGTTTAATAATTAATAAGTAAAACGAAAAGAAAATAACAAGATGAGGATTTTATTAGTAATCAAGATTCATGACATTAATTTGTATATTCAAAATTTATGAGAAATAAATAGCTGAAGCACTTCAAGGGCAGAAAGTTATTAGATAATTAGCTCCACCGCTGCATGTAAATGTACTACTCTTATCATCAAAAGCGTAACTATAAGCCAGAGGGCATTGTCCCTTAAAGAACTTTGAATACATTGTCGGAACGCACTTATCCGGCGAGCTATAAGCGCCGGTGCAGCAATATTGCGGTTGATTAAAGGCCAAACACGCACTCTTGCACGCCACAACACTACCGTCCGATCCCTTAACCTGCAATTCCGGGAGACAAACTGCATTCACATTTGCAGGGCAACTCGTGGTCTTGCAACCTGCTGATCCACCTTGTGGGGTGATCGAAAGAGGCAAGTTAAGCCGTCGACGAGGCTGACATCGTAAAAATCTTGCCCGCCGTTCGCCGCGAGGGTTAATTCTATCAGCGACGCTGGTGGGATTCCACCAGCGCCGTTGCAAGTAATCTGACCGGATCCACAGTCCGCGGTGGTGCACTGGAACTTACCGGCTGTTTCTCCGCATTGAGTTCGACCCCAAAAGCGACCGGACCATGGGGCCGGAACGTTTAAGGTTGATGAAGCTTTCGTGGCTAACTCGAAACCGGTCGAGGATAATTGAGCACCACCACCGCCTGTTAGAGTTCCTGGCCAAACTGTATAAGGGCAGTTGTTTGTAAATGTAAATGTAGCTGAATGAACCCTGCCGCAACAACAACAACAAAATAATACTCATCAGCAGGAACAAGTGCATAATTTTATTCTGAAAGACGAATTTATAAAATTTTAAAGGCAGGTGTATTTTAGTAAAACGACGGCCTTTAACCCTTTGGTCCATCCGAAATTGAAAACACATGAAAAGAAGTGAAGTTATTTACCATAGAAGAAGAAAATGGCCAGGGAAATTGAGAAGATAGCTTGAGCTTCCATTACAATTTTTTGGGTTTTTGTTTTTGTTTTGGCTTTAAAGTTGTTTTTTGATTATTCCATTGGAGAACAAATGGTGGTTTATATAGGCCTAAATTGGATCTAAAATTAAATGACTGCTAATTATATTTAATTTGCATCCCCATATCAGTATTGACTATTGAACAATGATGTATTACCTTTTCAGTTAATGTCCCTCCAAACACAATAAATATTAACAGCTAATTTATTTAGATTTGCATGTTGGATTTCCTTATTTATTAAGGGCAGTTAATTAAGGATAACAATAATTTATTGGTTCATTAAGATATTAAATTTTTAAACAATATTTTAGATTTGAATTTTGATAGTGTGAATGAAATAAATTGGATTAAGATATTGCTTTGTTGAGTTACTCAACTATTAAAGTTAAAACATGATCCTCCGGGAGTTGCTTTATTTAGTCGCTTAACTATTAAAAGTTATAAAATGATTACTCAACTATTCATTATATTTCAAACTCGTCTTTTTTCTGTTAAAAAAAATTGTAGTCTGAGTTAAATGTTAACATGATGACTAAGATTGATAGTCGTTTTAGATTATGAGATCATATTTTATCACATTTCAGTCAGTGATTAACATCCAACTCATACTGCCATCAATTTTTAACAAAACACAATGAGTTTGGAACATAATGAATAGTCAGTGATCGTTTTGTAACTTTTAATAGTCGAGGGACTCGACAAAATAACTTTGTATAGTCAGAAGATCATTTTATAACTTTTAATAGTCGGCAGACTCAATAAAGCATTATTCTATAGTTAGGTGACCATTTGTGTACTTTCCCCAAAAAAAATGAGTAATGCTTAACCTTTTATAGAACAGCATGCTAATAATTCAATATGGAATTATATATTTGGTAAATTACTCATGGGGTTACTAAGTTTAAGTACATTTCTATATTTTCATTGGTGTTTGAAAAATCAAATCATGATCATTGATATTATCAATTGATCATAAAACAGTCATTTAAACTTTTTTATCAGTGTGAAGTGATGACAATGTAGTATATGTACTTCATAATCTTTCTTAGTCATGACAATACATACACTACTAATGAACTATTAAAACAATTACTAAAATTAAAATTGATGATTATTCTCGAACTATTACTACTTTGAAAGAAAAATCAAAGACTTAAAGAATTTTTAAGAGATTTCATAGTGTGACCGAGGCTCAATTTAAGAGTAAAATACAAATCCTTCAAACGAATAGTGGGAGAATACTTTATCAAAACTCTTGAGTCTTACCTTCACGAAAAAGAGAGTTCACATTACCTTTTTTGTTGATTTACCCAGCAAAATGGAATAACTAAACAAAAAATAAATATTTTAAAATTTAACTCGATCTTTATCATTCTCTACCAATGTTCCAGAATATTTTTGGACAAATGTCATTCTTACTACTATTTAATTTATCAATAGGATGTCTACCACGCCTTTAAACCTTAATATCCCAAGGAACGTCTTTCTAAATAATTTCTCTTATTTTAAACCAATTTCTATAACTCTTCCATTAGAAGTCTTTGGTTATGTTCATATTAATCAACGGTTAAGATTGAAACAAGGTCTTAAATCTACATAATGTTTTTTTGGATTATTCTTCATATATGAAAGGCCACAAATGTTACTCTCCTACCACCGACAGTTCTTATGTCTCCATGATGTTTCCTTTTTCAAAAACAACCCTTACTATCATAAAACTGAAATTCAAGGGAAGGCGTAACAAAATTTTAATTTCTTAATAATGTTCAACATCTTCCTTCATTGATGCTATATCACATGTTGCACCTTCACTCGAATCAGCATTGCAACTTCTTTCACCTATTGTATCTGAACCAATACTTATATTACAACCAAGGTTCAATCTACTTAAAAATCCAAAACCCACTTTTAAGAAATAAAAAAAAAAAGAACCCAGTGTCAACAAAAAGAGGGAAAAACTCATTTCTAAAACAATTTTACAACCTAAAATTTTTTCTAGAACTTGACCTTAGTCCAACTTCTCCTTAGAGTTTGGAAGGTAACGAACAACTTAGTAAGGAATTATTTCTATATGAAAATTTTGTTTCTTTTATTGATACTACTGATATGTCTATTGCTCAAAGAAAATGTGAGAGAAAATATACAAACCATCCAATCAACGGTTTCCTGCATATGAAAACTTGAAACCTCTTTATGAGCATCTACTAAAAAGATGGGTAGTGTTTGCATTCCTAAAACAATGGAAGAAGCTACAAAAGATCCTAGGTGGAGAAAAGCCGTCACGAAAGAGATCGATACACTCTAAAGTAACAAGACATCGACCATAACTGAGTTATCATATGAAGAAAAAAACAAGTTGTCAAGAAAGAGATCGATACACTCTGAAGTAACAAGACAGAGACATATATATGAAGAAAGAAACAACGGGAGGCAAGTGGATTTTTACTATAAAATACTATAATAATGGGAGTAAAAATGTAATCCCTATACCCAACTTATACGTTACGATTAGATCTAGGGGATTACATTGAAATTTCTAGAACATTCTTTAATACTCTAAAATCAAGGTATTGTCCAAACTAGTAAAATAAGTGTAAAATAACATGATAAATACCAAATAGTAAATAACCAACAATAAAATAAAATAATTCAAACAACATCAGTTAAAGTAATATACGTCATAAATTATGTAACTTAAAATATAGGCACATGTCACGAAATAAAGGCATTCTGGAAGATAGAAATATTACAACAAAAGATACTGTAGATGATGTGTCGTTCCTCCAAGTGCCAAGTTAGGAGGTGCCTATCCAAAAGTATCTGAAAGGAAGAAAAAAAATTTGGAGAGTGAGCTAGAGAGCTCAGTATGTTCCAATAGTGCAAATAAAAAGAAATGGGAAAAATATTCAGAAGGCAATTCAATAAAGTATCATAAAAGTCATAGTGAAGTTTATAATTTAAAACTCATAACTACCTTCCTCCTGTACACCGAAATACAGCTTCCCAGAATTGCATCTATAAGGACTTACCTTATACCCATGGGGCATAGAAGCCAACTTAAGGGAGCATTTTGGGGCCTGAGAGCCTACCCAAGAAAGTTCTTGGGGCCTCAGAGCCTACCTAATCCATAAATCAGGCATAATCATATTTTCCAATGAAAGTAGGTAACCAGGGAGCATATATCAAGCGATCATAGTTCATAAACGGTAAATCCATAAATCAGTAAATTAAAATATCGAACAATTAAAATATTCGTAAACCAACCAAATAACAAATCATATTTCAAAATATATAAAACAATCATATAGCACACAAGGAACACACCTCACAAAAAGGGATCGATCTATGAGTCTTTGAGCACATGCCTTTACGCTCCACAGCAGTGCTCTAACCTAGATCATAATAAAACAGAGTTATTATTGAAGTAGTATTTTAGTCTAAATAATTTTAAGGTTCACGGATAATATGGGTAATCACTGACTACGAGGTCAGGCGGATCAAGATGAGTTGGATCGAGCTGTTGAACGGTCAGAAGAGTCACGAGTACCTTCAATAAACAACACACGAATTAATCTTTGTCAATAATTTAAAATGTGCTTAAATAAAACACTTAAATACATACGCATGTTCGGATTTAACGGTCAATTCGGAGGCTTTTGGGTTCAAATTTGGTCAAACAAATTTCGGATTCGGACTCAGGACATCGAAAAACATAAAATATGACTTTTCTAAAAATTTAACTTTTTGATCAATGTCAAAGTCAACTTTTGTCAAAATCAAAGGTTAGGTCAATAGTTTGACTCAATTCGAGTTGACTCGATTCTGTTGACTCAGCTTGGACTGATTTGACTCGGTTTGATCTAACCAAATCAATTTGGGTCTAAGCAAATCGGTTCTAGAGGCTTCATGGGACAAAGAAGCCCCACGCTCAGGGGTGGCGCATGACGATGCGTGCGGCGGTAACAAATGTTGTTTCGACAGTCCGTTTACTCCCGGTTCAGCTACACACTTAAATAAACCAAGAACAAACCGAAATCACACTAAAATCGTCGGTAAAGTGTTCGAAAATTCACCTCAACAACAGACGAAGGTGGCGCGACGACGAGGGGAACAAATCCGACTGGTTTTTTATCGCACAACACCGGGGAAGCCAATGGACGTGACAGTGAGATGAAACGACCACTGGATTGGCTGAAAAAACGACAAAAACAGTGGTGGGAGTTGATTTTTCCAACAATGCTTCGAACGTTGATTTACGCCAATCGACAACGAATCTCGATGTGAGGGTGCTCAAGTTTTGGTCGGAGCGAGGCGACGATCTCGGTGGGGGTAATGGTACGCACCACGTCGACCAAACCATAAAGGATTTGGTGGAGGAATGGGAGCAACGGATCAGAGTTGGGATTTGGGAATTTGGCGATTTGGTTTTGCAATCTGATCTGGGGAGAAAATGGGTTGAATATTTACCATCTGATAAGTTTAACTTTTTTTTTATAGAATAATAGGCCTCATTAAAAAACTCCTTCATACCCTCCATATTACATTAGTAACATGTAGAACATTGAAGGAGGAAAAGAGTACCTATGGCTTTTATAAATCTGAACGATAAAACACTGCCAGGCCCTGACATCCTGCTGAAACACCTTAACAAAATTACATAAGACTGAAAACATAACTTCCTACATAAATGTAAACATTTCCTACACCTCAACACAGCCAACACAAGGCAAATAATCAACTTATCCCATCTTTAGCTAATTTGTCAGCTTCCCAGTTGGCAGCCCTCAAGATATGCCTTAAAGTAATATCCTTCCCTGCCAAAACAGAAATTATATCCTTCACCAAGGATAGGAACAGAGGGGTGCATAAACCCGGATTTTTTATCCACTTCAGAGCATTACTTGAATCCGATTCAAGAATAATCCTCTGATTAAGAACAGAACTTGATTCTTCCAGAAGACACAACACCCTCTTAATCACCAATAATTCTGTCAAGATAGGAGGTCCACCCCCAACACTTTCTGAGAACCACTGAAGCAACACACCACTGTTGTCCCTAATCAGACCACCTATACCTCCTTTCACCATCGCTCCATCAACATTAAGCTTTAAGAACCCATCCGGAGGAGGAACCCAGCAATTTGGTTGAGAGCAGCCCTTTTTCTGTCTACCCACCGAATCAGCAAGTTTTAAATCACCCACAAGGGAGTCTAAAGGGATATGCACATCATTGAATCTAGCAGCAAACCAAGAAGCTATTCTAAATCGAACAATAAAGAACAACCTCACCACATCCAACTTTCCTTTCTCAAAAATAACCTCGTTCTTACATTTCCACACTGTCCACATCACCGCCCTTGGAATAAATTTCCAAATCATGTAATTCGGAAGTAGATCATCCCACAAAATGAAGAAATCAATTATGGTTTTTGGAATCACCAAAGACACATTCCACATATTCAAAAATCTAGACCACAGGCCTCATACTACCTCACAATGCAAAAAAAATATGTGAAACTGATTCCACCTCCCTACCACATAGTGGACATAAGGGATCATCAATCCCAACCACACCTCGCTTCAACAATTCCTCCCTAACCGCCACTCTCTGATGAGCAACTTGTCAAACAAATATTTCCACACGGAGAGGTGCAAGCCCTACCCAAATATGCCTTTCCCAAGTATCATGTCATTCCCTAACCATATCCAGCAGTCTTCCTCAGAAGCTGACAGGGAGATATTATTCAACAGGGAAATCAGTTGTAGCCATTGTTCAACCTCCCAATCCACCAGATTTTTTCTCATTTGAATATCCCACACCCAACCAGAATCATTATTCACCCTAAACTCCATCACTTTACCCATTTTATCATTCGAGAGAGCATAGAGTCTAGGGAACTGATTTTTAAGGGGGACTTCTCCCAACCATACATCGTTCCAGAACTCCACAGATAGTCCATTCCCAGTTTTCAAACGCAAATTCTTTCTAAGACAATCCCCAAAACCATCAATAGAAAAGAAGTTTTTAACCACTCCTCTCCAAATCCAAGAAGCACGAGCTGTCCAAGAATTCCCCAACATTATGGAATTAGGATCCAAATTGTACATGCAACACACCACCCTCTTCCACCAAGACCCCTTTTCTGAAGCAAACTTCCATACCCATTTCCCCATAAGAGCTCTGTTCAAGAGTAATAAATTCGGAATCCCTAGACCCCCAACTTTTTTGGCTTACTAACCAAATTCCAGTTCACCCAGTGGATACTTCTTTTATCTATTGAACCCTCCCATAGAAATGAAGCCATGATCGAATTTAATTTCTTTAACACAGGACTTATATGATATTTTGATTATTTTAAACGCCACCAGCGGCTTAGCCTAGTTGCTAGGGGAGGGTCGGCCGTGTTGTTCAACAGGGGTTCAAACCTCAACAACCATCCATTTTTTTATCAGATTTTTATCATCTGGTCAAATAAAATGGGAAAATTTGAGCTTAAGGCCCTGGACTACCGGGAGTTTACGAACATACCTCTGAAAAATTCAATTTGATCCCAAAATAAATTAATTAAATTGAAAAGATTTTTAAATTATAAATTTAGGGGTGTGACAAGAAAGATTCAAGACACTAGTAGCTAAAAGATTTACACAATCATATAGGATAGACTATCAAGAAACATATGTATTAGTGACGAAGCTAAATTCAACAAGGGTAGTGTTATCTTTGACAGATAATAAAAGCTGGAGACTGCATCAATCAGATATAAAAAAATGAATTCTTGAATAAAAAGTTAGAATAAGAGGTTTTAAAAACTCATAATCCTAAGGATGAACATCTTGATGCAATTCACATAATTAAGGTATTTAAAGAAGACTCTTGGACAGCCTAATATTTAAGAAAAGTGAAGACAAAATTACGAAATCTTCACCGATTCTAGTTAGATATTGCTTTATTTGGGGTAACTTAGTTACATAGAGAAAAAGGGAGCAGTCAGTTGTAGCAAGGAGTAGTTTTGAAACTATGTATAGAGCTTTAGTACTTGAAATTTGTGAAAGTATTCGACTGAAGAGGCTACTTACATAATTGAGACTTAATCAATATGAAAACATTGAACTCTACAATAATATCAGTCAACCATTTGTATTATCAAGAACTCCTATCATGATAGAACTAAACATGTGAAAATTGATTGACGTATCATCTCAAAAATAGTCAATCATAAAGGAGTAAAACTGTTGTTTGCTCCTATCAGACTATACAATAGATACTAACTTTGGGAAGTGTAGATTAGAGGTGTGAGTATTAGTTATAGAATAATGTTTATTTTGTATTTATCTCTTTGTAGTTTGTCTATCTCTCTTAGTGATTTAATATTACTCTAAATCTTATCTTTAGTGTAAATAAAGATAATATCTAATATCTAGTGTAGTTCTAGTTAAAGTGAAATATAGAAGTGTATAAAAAAATATGTTGTAACCAAATTTTTCAAATGAAAATAGAGAAAAGCTTATAGTTTTGTCTTCATCAGAATCTAGGTTTTCTACCCATTGGCCGACCTATTGACATTTTAAAAATAATACTAATAAATTATAGAAACCCATTTTAGTATTCTTTCTGCACCGTGTGCATATGCAAACTGGTCATGAAAATTTCTCAAAATTTCACTTGGATGATGATATTCATATATTAAAGACAGTTGAGGAAAAATAAAACATAAAATACAAAAATGAAGCTGCTTCTTACTTGAAGCAGGAAGAACATTATTCTGCAAAGCACTCTAAACCTTGAAAATAGGGAATAAAAGTTTTGCCCATCTTGGAGATCAAACGTGTATATCAGTTCTTCTCTTCTGTTTCTTCTTTTTCCGTTTTTCTGTTTTGGGATCTGATCTTGCTTCTAAACGTTTCGACTGCTGAGAATGAATCTCTAACAAATTCGACTTTGCATCTCGAAATAGAGCATCCGATCTTGAAGCCATCAATTGCTGAAATCAAATTACATGCAACGGTTGGAAAAAACAGAGGTTTTGCTATTATTTTGTTAGAAATTTGATTGATAATATTGGCAAATCCATTTTACAAACCTTTAGACGATCCATTGCAGAAAGGTTGAAACCAAGATTATCTTTGCATTCCTTGGAAATTCAAAGGTTATGTCATTGAAATAGATCCTTAAGTTTTCCCAGATCTAAAATTTATTTATGGATTATGTGATCATGTTGAACATAAATTCGATAGTAGAATAAATTTTTTTTTAAAAAAACATTAATGGAATCTGCAGGTTTAAAACTCCATACCGGACCAGACCAGAATAGGGCTATATACATTCTCATTATGAGAAGGGGTCATTTGAATCATAATCTGAAGTACATATTTACCTTAAATCGAGCACAAATAATCTCCTTTAGAACAGCCAGCACCGGTCTGGCAGATGAGGTACTAATTAACTATGGTGTGTCTGCAACAAAATTGAAACGATCCTGCAAACTAGCTCAACCTGTGAAAATGGTATACATTGTAATAACAACAATAAGTATTACACAAGTCCAGCACTCAAATGCATAAAACATATGCTTTCTTAACATCAAACGCTTTAGTGTGTCAGAGAGAGAGAGAGAGAGAGCATGGTGTACATGCCACACATCTTTTTACCAAAACATCTGACCAAAAGCACATTTATAAAGCGTAGACGCCAGCCTTGTCAGGATTTGAAGTCCAGTCCTTCGTATAGGAGAGCAGCTTGAGTGCACCTGAGAATGGTAATGCCTGGGCATAAAATAACTTGGACTCAGATATTGAGATAAACAATAAGATGCCTAAAAAATGACAAGATCCTATCTGAAGACTGTAATCTGCAGCATAGCATCATGCAGTAGAATCCAGAAGACAAGTTAACTACTAGACAAACAAAGATAGTCCAGCCTCCATATTTGATTTTTTTATAATAATTGTCACGACCTGAATCACTAACTTGGCTATTAACATGGCTGGAATAAGAAAAAGAAACTCAAAAGTGACTAGAATTTCAGTTGATGAGTGGTCTTTGGTCCCATTATTAGGAAAATAATTGACTAAACAATAGAAGATCACGGATTACAATCTTAAGAAAACAGTCGCAATCAGGTAGATCAGAAAAAGATAAGTGATAAGAGGTGCATATCCAGAAGTTTCAATTATGAGCTTAATCCTCATAGGCTTGATTTTGGGTGTAACTGTCTCCATGAATGCACTAGAAAACATGGATGAAATACCGTATCATCTTTTCAAGAATTTAGTACTAGAACTATAGAGAATGCCACACACAATGCTCAATTATCAGTAACGTCTGCTCCATATCATCGGTACTAATATTTGAGAGAGCACGAAGGACATAGTCTAATATTGGAGGTAATCTTTGGTCCCACTATTAGGTAAATAATTAACTCAAAAATAGATCATGGACTACAATCTGAAGAAACCCGTCACAATCAGGTAGATCACAAAAAGATAAGTGACAAGAGGTGCTTATCCAGAAGTCTCAATTATGAGCTTAATCCTCATAGACCTGATTTCAGGTGTGTAACTGTCTCCATGAATGCACTAGAAAACATCGATGAAATACCATATCATCTTTTCCAGAATTTTGTACTAGAACTAGAGAGAATGCCATGCACAATGCTCAATTACCAGTAAAGTCTGCTCCAGATCATTGGTGCTAATATTTGAGAGAGCACAAAGGACATAATCTGATGGGGACAACCCAAGCATAACAAATTTGGTTGGAATTCAGCAACTTTTCCTCTGGCTAGCTCCTCCTGAAATATAACATAGTAAACATATTAATTGCAACACAACTATTTAAAAACTATCCTCTTTCAGTTTTCTTCAAGCATTTTCTGCTGCTCTACAACTTTCCTTAACAACTCTAACAAGCATTTCTGAGAGAGATAAACATCATCTCTGCAAGACTGATTTATCATATTGGCAGTTATATCTTTCTATAAGTAAAAAAAAAGGAAACCGTTGGTCTTATATTCAATATAGTGGAATGGTAAAGTAACGACCACACCACTCCCATATGGTTAATAACTTTCATTTTCTTTTGTACTTCTTCCATAGGGGAAGAGAAAATTATTTAAAAGCGTCAATCATTGAGAATCAAATACATATTTAGCGTCATTAAGGCCTTGCTCAATGGTAAGGTTGAAGCCCTAAGAACCATAATGTCCCAGGTTCAAGCCTCACCATACGTAAATATCATGTGCAGGGCCTTAGTCCAGACTTTATTTTGATTTAAGTCCCACTATTTCAACAGCTCCCTCCTCTGGAAGTTCTTCCTTTGGTATATGTCTATCTTCAAACGTACTGTCAATGCGATCCCAACGGCAAAATTACATAAACAATTAGGATTAAGAAACCTTCTGCATTCCATAGTAATTAAAATCTGAGAAAACCTGTCAGCATGAGCAAAGATGGATTTGTGGCAATCACCAAAATCCAAGCCCCAAATCCTCAAATCTTGTCTGCGGATCCAGTTACAATTAAATCTTCATTTGATGAAATATCCATACATAAGACAGGAAGTTTGTGGCCGTAGAAGGAAAATTTTGAGTGAGTCCATAAAAAGAATCTGAATAAAAAGGGAAAAGAAAATCATTATTCTCATAATAGGCTCATATTAATGCAAAACAAGCTGACTTGCATGTCCTAATTGATAATAGGATACCACAATATCATGCATGCTATTTTGAAGTCAAATCAGAGAGATATTCAGTTGGTTAAACTTCATTTTTTCCATGAGAAGCTTCTACCAGAACACGCTTAGAGAGAAGGAATCAGAAACAAACATCTTTGAAATCAACAGATTTTTTTTTTTTTGATAGGAAAAATCAACATATTTAATTAGCACATATAAGTCGATAAGACATGATTAGTGCAGTGGCATATGGATGCAAGGTCACATATAACGCTTGACCAAAAGTGAGACATAGAAGGTTCTAAACAGAGGGTTGAAGACGTTGACCAAAAGTGAGATGGAAGGAAAGGGCAATTATATAAATCAACTTTGTGTTTTACAAGTTGAGCAGGAAATTGCATGATGCTTCTGATTACAAATTATAGTAAAACAATAACAGAAAAATTCACCAAGCCAACCAACAGTGGACAAATTAAAATTCAAAACAGAGAAGGATAAGTCAACCATTCCTACCTTCACAGTGCAATCCAACAATGTAACAGCAACATATTTAACATCTGGGCTAACAGCAACCACTAAAACATCATCGTTCATTTTCATAGTCCTTACATTTGTTATAGTAAGGCTTTTGGAATCCTGAAAATCAACAAGGCCAATTCACTCATCAGTTTACTCAGCATGAAAACTACATTTGTAATAAAGGATAAGTTATACAGTCCAGTACATATTATATCAAGGCAAAGCTTGAAAAGGTGACAGTTGGAGAAAATAAATAAAATAGATATAGATACTTGAAAACTTTAAGTAGGTTGTGAAGGTATGAGGAACACACTTGACCAGGTTTTTGCTTGATCTGGTATTCCCAGAAATTTACATCATGGTCTGCACTGCTGGTAAAAAACCATTTCCATTTGGAATGGTAGTAATTGACCTTACAGAGCCACCATGAGCTTCAACAACTTCACTGCAAGTACCACTACCAATGTCAATAATTTCAATTTACACATCTTTAATGCCAAGTGTCAACCATTGCATATTTGTTATGGGGTACAATTAGACCAGAGTCCAGAACCAGAATCAATTGTTCAAAGGCAAGAACCAGTACATGGATTCCAAATCTTCACAGCATTGTGACTAGTTGACATTAAAAGACTATTGTCTGAACTAAGTGTGACACTTCTAACATCGGAACGGTGTCCTTGAAGCTCAAATAGCAAGTGTTTTCGTACTTGCACTACTTTCAATTGAATAAAAACTCCAGTAAGATATTATTCAAAGACATTGCTAAACTACCTAGTCAACTCTTTGGAGTGACTGGACAAAAATAGATGGAACAGATTTTTTTGCTGGCTCGAATATTTTGAAGAAGCTTAAAACCATCAGGAACTGTAACAACCAAGATATTCCAAGCTTCTTCAGTATCATGATTTGCTTCTACATTTTCAGTTGCTTCAACTTCCATTTTCGCAGACTTCTTATCTTTCTTCCTATTATGTCTTCGTTTTGCTTTGCGCTTGGATTCAACTTTATCCAATACGCGGAATATTTCAACCGTTTTCCCAGCTACCCGACAAGCAAGCAAATTTCCTGACTTGCTAAATCTCACAGTTGCAACCCTCCTTACTTTGTCGCTTAATTTCACCAAAGGGCTTTAGAACTTTCCACTTATTTTGAGTAAATGACTCATCATCATTCCCAATTTCAGCCCAGTTACATTCACCATAGACTCTCCACTCTCAAGCTTTACATTGTAAAATATGAGTTCAAGATCTGCTGAACCACTGACCAAGTATCTTTCATCTGGGTCAACATCAATTGACCAAATTTCACTATGATGGCCACTGACTATTTGCATACAATGCTGAGTTTCAAGATCCCAGACTGGCAGACTCTCAAAAATTTATCCTTGGAAGGACTAACAAGTTTGTTACCAGAATCAAGGAAAACAAGGTCTGTTATCTGCAAGTCGCAAAATGCAAAGAGATTAAAGCATATACAGATAACAAATACCACAATACTTCCTCAACTTCAATAGAAAATTTTACAAATGACAAACCTGATCATGATGCCCACGAAGGCGAAAAATTCCTGTCTCATCAACCACATCCCACAATATAATATCATTGTCTTTACTTCCAGAAGCAAGTAGAGATCCAACCTTATTGTACCTTAAAGCAGTCACAGCCCCTTTATGTCCATTCAATGTAGTCTCACAACTTCCTTGATCACAATCCCAAATCTTTATAGTACCATCTGCGATTGTTACCTGCAATTTAAACCTTTCGCACTTATTTTCATGAAAATCACTAAAAATTCATGAAGAACTTTAAGACCTCGTTGGGTTGTTACTAATTTACTATTACAGATCACGAGTTTTTAAAAGTTCCTAATTTATCAATGCAAAAACAACATTGGGAATGTTTATTATCCAGAAAAATATATATATTTATATCCAAACGAAATTTTCAGGTTTAACTTCAATCAAAGGTATGAAATAAAATAAAACAGAGAATAAACTACAATAAATTATAAAGGAAGAGAAAGAAAGGAAAAAAACTTTTACCAGTGAAGAAGGGGAGGAGGCGACACATGTGACGGCGAGAGAGGGGCCGCGTAAGGAAACAGAAGGAGATAGAGTTTTGGTGCAGACGCCTTGGCGGACGTGCCAAACACCGAGCTTTTCGAGAGCAGGGGCGAGAAGGTGTTTGCCTGAGCTGTCGAATGTGATGTTCGATTCAACGGATACAATTACACCAAAGCAGCCGCCGGCTCGTACCTTAGGTAGAATTTCACCATGGCCGCCCGCCGCCGCTGCTGTTGCTTCTTTTTGCTCTGGCGGGTTGAGCTTGTTTCAGCCGTTGAGGTTTAACCGTTTCAAGGTTTAAGCAAAGGTCTCTGTTTCCACTCTCCACCAAATTTCGTGTCTTTCTATCGATGGTCAATTATAGATGGGCTAATTTAAAGCCCGATATAAAAAACCCATTTAATTTTGGGCTAAACCCAGCCCAAATATCTTTCTTGCATCCATTTTTTTTACGGTAAGCTAATTATTTAGTCATCTATTTATTTCTGTAGTCCTTGAAGACACTAAAATTCATCCGTTAAAATTATAATATACATATATATATAATTATATAACAAATTATAATACATGTATATATTATTATTTCAGGCCCAAAGCCATTACAAACAAATCCAGCAGCCCGTTTATAAGATCCAGCAGTCCAGAAGAGGCCCAATAGCACGTGACCCAGCAAGCTAGGGTTCTCGAACCCTAGCATCCCTCCCAGCGCCGCATGGTCAACAACATACGTCTAAGAGTCCCACGGTCGAATCCTTCGGTCAACAACCCTCACCCATGTCCGAGTTTCACGGGCACCAGTCTCTCGCCCTCAACAAACCCGCATCTTCCGGCGCAAGGATCTCGGTCAGCACCAACATACCAACGACGCAAACATCAGTTTTTCATTCGAAATGAAATTCCTAGAAATAGGTTTTGCTTCTACTATAAATTGATGTAACAAGATACTACGAATTTACACAATATCAGAGAGATTACTAGAGGCAAAAATCACACATGATTCCACACGAATATTACGCACAAAATACTAGGAAAACACGAAAGAAAAACCGAAGGAAATCCAAGCTTTTGTAAAACGTTCGAAAATGCAATAAAGAGAAGGTATTTTTTTCTTTTACCTGTTCATCGTTCGGTTGGTTGCATGCGTTGCTTTCTTTTATGTTGATTTGAAAAGCAAAAGATTTGGGGCCGATAAACACAAGGGAACCGAGGTCTTTTCTCTTAGATCTACGGTTCCCCGAGGCTTGATTGTAAAAAAGACTTTGATTTTTAAACCGAGGGTACGAAGAGCTTTTAAAAAAACCAAATATTTCAAGTTGGTCGCCACCAATTTACGGCGGCCGGCGAGGCAGCGACCCATCGGATTCTGGAAATTTAGGGTCGTGTTCTTCATCCTCGATGAACAGGCGAGAGGATGAAGAGGAGAAGGGGGCCTCGGCTTGGAGAAGAGAGAAATGAGCCTTTTAGAAATTATTTTTGATTTTATACTCGGTCCATGGATCAAGCTGGTGACCCGCGTGTCGACCCTGACCTGGGAAAGATCCGCGCGTTTCTGCGCATTAAGGGGTAAACCTCGATTTTGGTCCCTTTAATTTTAAAACGATTCTATTTTGACCCCCTAAATCGAATTTGAACCCGATTTTCCTCTGAATTTGGCCCTCAATCTGGGTTTTATTTCAATTTGGTCACATACGAGTATTTTACCATTTTTTATTTCTATTTATTTTTTAAACCATTATTATTATTATTTTCAATATTAATATTATTATTGTTTTTTATATATATTATTTTATTTGTTTATTTTTATTTTATTACTTTTTTTATTTACAAATTATTATTTATATATATTTTATCTTTATTTTATATATATATATATTACTATAGTTATTACTATTACTATTTCTTTTTTATTCTACTCATTTATATGTATATATTATTATTATTATTTTATTTGTTTTGTTTTGTTTTTTTTTTCTAATATTTATTTATGTATATATATATATATATATATTATCTATTTTATTATTCTTTTTTATTTTGTCTTCTCTGTGTTTTTATTCTTGTTTTGTTCTTGTTTTTATTTTTATTTTTTTTTCGTTTTTAAATATTCACTCATATTACCATTTTATTTATTCTGTTTTATTTTTTATGTCTACTTACGTTATTGTTTTCTTTTTTGTTTTGTCTGTTCTCATATTTACATGTTTTTTTCTCCTAATTCGATCTTGTATTTCACTATAAGTATAACATCTTTTGACTTTTTAAGGATGTTTTCAAATCAATCTAAGGTAAGTAATTTTGAATCGTTATTTTACCTTTTAAGTTAAACTTACAATTTTTTTACTTAATGACAACTTGAAATTACGTAGTACCGAAAGGGAAGTTAAAGGGTGATAACCCTTCCTTGACTGTAACCGACTCTCGAATCTGATATATCACTGGTAAGACGCATATCAGGTAAGAAATAGGCTATCATATCAACCCATTTTTAATAAAATAAGTGATCGGTGGCAACTCCCAATCCACAATTTTCTAAGTCGAAGCCCAATTTCGGGCCCACCGAAAGGCGGTTCCGACAACTTGGCGACTCCGCTGGGGACAGGTAAGTGAGTCAGGCTAAGGTAATTTCCAGTTGTCTTTTTAACGAAAAGGGTAAGTTTGAATTTTAAGGTAACATTTCGATCCTTATTGCTTATCTTTGATTATATTTTCGAGTAAATAGTTATACTAACCGTTTTCTAATGATTTCAGCCTTCCAAACTCGTTTTTTCCTCTAAGGCTCTATACCTGAGCTCTGAACCCTATTTTAAGTGGGGTAAAAACAACGCCTTCGTGTGAATTTATTCATTATGCGGGCCTAGCAAGTAGCCTTCGGGATTCATATACCTTATGTCTTCGTGTGAATTTATTCACCGTGTGAGAATAAGGGAATGTGACTCTCGAGTTTAACTTAGTCCACACAAACTTGTGATGGGTTTAAGACTAAGGGTCTGGTAAGCCCAAGGGGGCACCAGCAAGGAGAACTTGGGTACCGTTTTTTAGAACCTAAACCGGGAGACTATGGAGAATTAGAGCCTACCCCGAAACCATATTCCAAAACCTAGGATATTTTTACCCTAACCATGTCTTTGTGTTTTTTCCTTTTTTTTATTTATTTATTTTCATTTTACTAACTTTTTTGCCTTTGTGTTTATTTTTTAGCATTTGCATCATAATAAGATTATTGATCCCTAAAAAGCATTTGTTACATACAAAATAATCTGAATTAATGGACAAAGATGTTGTAATACAAGAGATTGAAAACGCCGAGGCACGACTATGGTTCGAGAAGACTCAGAAAAAGAAGGGAGACAGTCTTCAGGGGAACTATGTGTCAGAGCTGGTTAGCTACGCCTCTGTCAGTCTGAAACTGAACGATGTCCAAGAGCTACGAAACATTTGGGACAGTTGGAAGAATGACAGAAAGCAGAAGTTCAGCCAACGATATGGTGATATTGCCCTCTTACTTCATGTCAAGACTGATGAGCCCCTGCTCCGAGCATTAATTCAATTCTGGAACCTGGGATATAATTGTTTCACCTTTAACCGGGAGGACATGGTGCCCACTATCGAAGAGTATACTACACTATTGCACTGCGAAAGCATCAAACTAGAGAGGGCATATATCAAACACATCAAGAGTCAGCCTTTCAAGAACGGACTGGCCAAGATTGCAGGAGTTGATGAAAAATGGGTGACTGATCTACTCCGACACAAAGGTAGCGGGGAAGGAATCGAGTGTATCCACATAAGGCAACTAATGAAGAACCACCCTGATGAATGGAAGACTATAGACCTTTTTGTAGTAGGTCTGTACGGTTTGGTTATCTTTTCGAAGACTTTGGGGTACATCGACGCAGCCGTGGTGGAACTATTTGAACAACTTCCAATGTGAGTCAACCCAGCACCGGTCATCTTAGCCGAGACCTTTCGGTCTCTTAATCATTACAGAAGAACTGGTGGACGAAGTTCATTGTGTGTGTTCAGCTCCTTCAAGTCTGGATTTACAGCCACTTCTAGAAGATTAACGGGGTTGTTTACCGCCGATTTAGCACCACCTATTCACCTTTGGGAGAGTTCATCCCAATGAAATGGTATGAAGGTGCTTCAAAGGAAAAGTTGATGAAAGTCTTTACATATCTTCAGGATCGAGATATTACCTGGAGAGCCCCTGGTTGTTCCTCGGTGACGTTCCTTTCTGGTGTTGGAATTCTGATACTATGACCTTACTTGGACTTTGGGGTACAGTTGGGTATGCTCTGTTGTTAGCACTTAGACAGTATAGGGCACATTCGTTTGTTCCAGCAACAAGCGGACTAGCTAGATCAGAGTTTGTGTATCATGGTGACAGCTATAAGAAGATGATCAAGGAAACAGCCGATTCATGGAAGAAATTATTCTGGATGGATGTTGTAGCTACCAGAGACATGCTTACTCTGGATTATGTGGAGTGGCGAAGATTGAGGAAAAATGACAACATCCCGGTGCCAGATTGTGAAGACACCCGGACCATAGAGGAACATCTCAGACTTGTCCCTTTCGAACTTGAGATAACCAAGGCAGAGTTCGAAGCTGTGAACAATGAGCTGAAGCAGAGGGTAAAGGAACTTGAAGCTGAACGTTATCAGTAGAAGCTATATGCCGACTCTTAGAAAGATAGAGTAGACAAACTGGAAAGAGAACATAAAAGAGTCCGTTTTGAGCTTGAACACTTGAGAAAGGGGTATCAAGATAAAGTCAATGATAACTCCAAGTTGAAAGTAACCTTTGAATACTAGAAAGTCAAAGCTCATAGCCTGAAAAGAAAGTTCGAGGGGCTGATGAAAGAGCTTGGAATGAACAATTGAAAACTTCTCAGAGGCGCTTAGCAGACAGTCAACATCAGAACCAGCGCTTGAGAATCCAGGTGGCTGATCTTGAGAAACAACATGAAAAATATAGAAAGACAATAGCTGAGTTAGAAGCTATTGTACACGGATTCAAGAAGCAAGCGAGTGAGATTCAGATAATGCCCTTTGACGGAGGTTTATAGTGGCATTTCCGTTGGGAGCAAGCACATCAAAGGGTGAAGGCCAGAGACGCAGTAATTCGATTTTCTGGATCAAGTACAGAAGGCATCCCGTCATCTACACGGCCTAGCACGGGAAGCTGGAGTCATTCGACAAGGCATTTAACCAGTGACAGATGAAGGCATGAGACTTGTCAACCTAATAGAAGCTATTCGGGGTCTAGAGAATTTAGTCCGGATGTACCTTTGATTGTTTTTATATCTCTTAAAAGATAAAACATTTTTGTCTGAATAAGGATTATTTATAATAATTAACATTTTTTGGATCAATGCCTCTAAATTGCATACATCGTGTATTATATTTCTTGCATTTTATATTTAATGTTTTTTATATATTTTCTATGTTTTTACATTCGTATTAACTAACAGAACATGTCTCAGACACCAAGTTTACCTCCACAAGCTCAAGACACACATCACCCTCACAACACTCGAGTAAAGAAGAGACAAATGGAAGCCATAATTGAGAAGATTGAGGAGAACATGGCAAAACTGCAAAAAGAATTGGAGGACAAAATGGCTCAGAACAGTCAAAGTACCATGGAGTCCATCAAGAAAAACCAGGAGTCTTTAGTCGACCAAATTGTGGCTAAGTTGTCTGGTTTACAACAACAGGAGGTGCACCCGGAGTAGGTGCATCTGAGGGGGTAACCATACCACCGATCCCACAAGCAATTGTCACATCCGGGATCTTACCCGGACTGCAAGGCGACTCATCTTCCACCAAAGGGAAAGCTGTATCGGTTGTAAATTTATAGACTTCTGCAGCAAATCTTGACAGTCATCTGGACGACTGGCCTATCCTGGATTTTGAAGAGGAGGATAAGGAAAAAAAGATGGAAGAGAAGATCAGAATGTTAGAAGATCAAATGAAGATGGTCCAATGAGACCATGATTATTATAAAGTGGACGCAATGAAGCTGAGCCTGGTTCCAGATTTGGTGCTTCCACCTAAGTTTAAAATTCCTGAGTTTGAGAAGTTTGACGGGAACAACTACCCTTCAGTCCATATCACTATGTTCTGTCGGAAGATGACAGGATATGGGGGAAATGACCAACTCCTGATCCACTATTTCCAGGAGAGCATGTCCGGTTCAGCTATCCGGTGGTACAACCAGCTAAGCCGATCTCATATCAAGACGTGGAAAGACTTAGCCAAATCTTTCTTAGAGCATACAAGAATGTCAATGATATGAGACCAGACCGAGTTATGCTGCAGAGCCTGGAGAAGAAACATAACGAGAGTTTCGACAGTACGCACAGAGATGGAGGGATTTATCTGTGCAAGTTCATCTACCCTTGGATGAAAAGGAAACTAGAAAGTTGTTTGTACAAACCTTAAAGACACTTTACTTCGGGCACTTGGTAGCAATTACATCGGGAGCTTTCTCAGATTTAGTTATGGCTGGTGAGATGGTCGAGCTAGTTATAAAACAAGGAAAAATCGAGGGAGGGGACTCCAGTAAAAAGTCTCCCATAAAGAACAAATACCGAGAGATCAATAATGTCAACACCTACAGCGCTAACAAAGGTGTTACGATCTCAAGTTCAAAAATAACTACAGCTGTACCATCTAGTACTTCTAACCAAGCTCAGAGAGAACCAAGGAAAGAAAGGGAAATGGAACAGTTCGATCCCATTCCCATGTCGTATAAAGAGTTATACCAACAGCTCTTCGACACTCACGCGGTGTCACCTTACCCTATGGATCTAATAAAGCCCCCATATCCGAGGTGGTTTGACGAGAACGCCCACTAAGAATATAATGGTGGTGTGCAGGGGCATTCAATTGAAAATTGTCTCGCATTCAAGAGGCTTGTAAAACGAATGTGGAACAAGAATTGGATCCATTTCAACTCCGGAGCACCGAACGTCGCCCAGAATCCCTTGCCTAATCATCCGGAGACTGGAATCAATGCAGTCACCTCCGAGAACGGCAGGAGAATCAAAACTTGTGTTTCGAAAGTTAAAGCTCCTTTGGCTTGGGTTTGGAGCCAAATGGTAAATGTGGGGTTTCTTACACCCCAACCATGTGTAGCAAGAAATGAAGGTGGTAACCATTGTTGTTACCATAACGAAGAGGGGCATAATGTGCAAGATTGCCCAGAATTCAAGTAATTAGTCCAGCTCATGATGGACAAGAAAGAGCTGAAGTTTTACGAAGAGATTCAGGATTCCCAAGAAGCAGACGTTTACACTACTGGAGAATCATCAGAAAGAGGATTTGGAAGGGGTAGTCCTTTAATAATTACCCCTAAAGCAAAGATAACGACAACAACACCACCCAAGGTGGTGATCACAGTACCTCGACCTTTTCAATACAAGGACAATCGACAAGTGTCATGGAAGTACGAATGCCAGGTGAGTACTTCCGAAGAAGGTGATAGCAAAATGGGGCAGAGATCACTAGAGCCCTTCAAGGAAGATGCGCTAGCCGTCAATGAACCTATAAAAGAGGAAGAATCTAAAGAGTTCCTTAAGATCTTGAAGCACATCGAGTACAACATTGTAGAATAGCTCCACAGCTTACCTACGCGTACTTCAATGCTAGCACTATTGTTGAACTCGGAGGCACACCGAGAAGAACTGTTGAAAGTCCTAAATCAAATATTCGTGCCGCAAAACATATCAGTCATCAAGATGGATCGACTGGTGAATAATATTCAAACTGATAATCTCATCTTATTCTCCGATGACGAGATTCCATCCGGAGGAAGAGGCTGAACAAAGGCGTTACACATTACTACCTACTGTAAGGGACATGCTTTACCAATTATCTTAATCGACAACGGCTCAACCTTGAATAACTTGAACAATAAGATGAACATATGTCGGTATGGTCTACCTGAAAGGATCATTCCGATAATGCTAAAAACTTGAACAACAAGATGATGTTGCTTGTGAACAGTTCAATATAAAGCATCATAATTCCACTGTTTACAGACCAAAGATGAACGAAGCAGTAGAAGAAACAAACAAAAACATTAAGAAGATAGTGGAGAAAAAAACTGAAACTTATAAAGACTGGCATGAGAAGTTGCCTTTTGTTTTGTTCGCTTACAGAACCTCGATACGAACCTCGACTGGGGCAACTCCATTTTCACTAGCTTATGAATGGAAGCAGTGCTACCTATTGAAGTAGAAATTCCATCACTCCGAGTGTTGACAGAAGTCAAACTGGATGATGTAGAATGGGTACAATCCCGATATGATCAACTGAATCTGATAGATAAAAAGAGACTGAAAGCCATTCACCATGGTCAAATCTATCAGAAGCGAATGATCCGAGCACATGACAAAAAGGTACGCCCGAGAATATTCCATGAAGGAGATCTGGTACTTAAGAGAATTTGGCCAGTTTAGAAAGATTTCTGAGGAAAATGGACGCCAAATTGGGAATGACCTTATGTCGTGAACAAGGCCTTTTCCGGAGGAGCCCTTGTCCTAGCAGAAATTATAGGACCAGAACTGCCATATCCCATCAATTTAGATGTAGTCAAGAAATACTTCGCTTAGGATGAAAACCCGAAAGGGCATTCTAAGTCGAAGAAGAAAAAGAAAAGAAAAGAACAAAAAAAGGAAAAAACGTTTAGGGTGAAAACCCGAAAGGGAGCCCTAAATTGAAAAAAAGAAAAAGAAAAAGAAAAAGAAAAAAGAACAAAAGAAAAAAAGAAAAAAGATAAAAGAAAAATAAGGTGGGTTCAAGATGAAAACCCGCGAAGGGCGTCTTGCAACCAAGGATGGGTCCAAGTTGAAAACCCGAAAGGGTGATTTGGATATTGACAGTGGAAACATCCCGACATCTGAATCTTCTACAAACTCAACAAGTTGGAGAAAGGTTGCACTCTCCAGAACGTTGTCGCATTTTCGAAGATCCCTTGGTAAAGGTTGCATTCAAGGTCACCTAACGGCTCTTCAGCTCAGAAGTGCCCACATTATCGAGATCTGAGACATTCATTCACGCTTCGTCATGTATTCATTTTCCAGAATGTTTGTCATGTATTATTTTTTCTTTTTCCCCTTATGAATAAAGACAATATTTTCTCTAAATCAATTCATTTTGAGCATTTTGAATTGAACTTAAACTCAATGATTTATCTACTTATGCAAAAGATAATCGTATATTACTGTACAAATATTCATTGAAAAGTACAGGTACCCGGAAGCCGATCAAGGCTCAGGCACATACTTGAGATGGTCGAGAAATCATTTCCCAAATCAAGAAACAAAGAACATCATATTTATACATTTTAAGAATTCAAGATCGGGAATCAGAACTTCCAGATTCCAAAATTAAGAGTTAACACGACAGGCAATCGGAGATCGAGATTTCTCTCTAGAGCCCAGAATAACATATGTTGCATATGCATTTTAGGCATACCTAAGAGCATTGTATCCATAACATCGCATATATGCATATCTTTGCAGGTTTTATCTAGAGCCAATTTCAACTTCGCAGCGAAGGATATTGGACTCAAAACGACACAATTTGCTCGAGAATAGATTTCAACTTCACGACGAAGGATATTTGACTCAAAGCCAAACTTTACAACGAATGGGTCATCCACGGTTTCAACTTCACGACGAATGGAATTATGTCCACCCGCAACGTACAATACTTGAATTTCAACTTCACGATGAAGGATATTCAAGTCAAGGATCAACTTCACGACGAAGGGGTCATCCGCGATTTCAACTCCATGCGGAGGATATCGTACCCACACATCAATGATTTCAACTCCACGATGGATGATATCGTGCCATTTGAGGCTCAACTTCACAACGAAGAGGCGACTGATTGTCAACAAATAACATTTCAGTTTCATTCAGAGTCAATTTCAACTTCACAGTGAATGATATTGGACTCGAGACAACACAAGCTCAACTTCACAGCGAAGGGGCGGCTAGCTGTCAACAAACAATTTCCCAGTTCCAGAGCCAATTTCAACTTCACGACGGAGGATATTGGATTCGGAGCAATACAACTTACTTGGATTTCAACTTCACGACGAATGATATCCAATTACCAAGCTCAACTTCATGACGAAGGGGCCACCCACGGTTTTGACTTCACGACGAAGGGAATCGTGCACATAAGCAACATCCATCTCTAGATTGGATTTCAACTTCACGACGAAGGATATCTAACTCAAAGAAGAAATGTCTGTTAATAAACTTTATAGTTTCAGAGTCAATTTCAACTTCACAGCAAAGGATATTGGCCTCGAAACATCACAACTTACATTGGATTTCAACTTCACGACAAAGGATGTCCAATTCCCATGCTCAACTTCACGACGGAGGGGCCATATACGATTCCAACTTTGCAAACAGATTGACTCAACTTCACGACGAATGAGTCATCTGTGACACAACCACACCAGAGTCTTCAGAACAAGTTTTACCTTCATGACGAAGTATCTTGAGCCAGAAGACGATCCAGGAGCTACTGACCAAAGCTTTGAGTTCGATTCCAACTTCACGAAGAAGGATTTCATGCTCAGAATTTTCCAGTTTCGACTCGACCTCACGACGAGGGAGTCATTTCATATTCCAGTTTAATTTGACAAACTAATCAAATATCGGGTTTCAATTCTATATAGAGGACATTCGATATAGATGAAATTTGTGTCTTTTAATCTTTGCTCTATTTTTGTTACACAATAATGAGCAAAGAGGGGCAGCTGAAGACACTAAAATTTATCCGTTTAAATTATAATATATATATATATATATATATATATATATAACAAAATATAATATATGTATATATTATTATTTCAGGCCCAAAGCCATTACAAACAAATCCAGCAGCCCGTTTATAAGATTCAGCAGCCCAGTAGAGACCCAACAACACGTGACCCAGCAAGATAAGGTTCCCAAAACCCTAGCATCCCTCCCAGCGCCGCATGGTCAATAGCAGACGTCCAAGAGTCCATGGGCGAATCCTTCGGTCAACAACCCTCACCCATGTCTGAGTTTCACGGCCACCCGTCTTTCGCCCTCAACAAGCCCGCATCTTTCGGCGCAAGGATCTTGGTCAGCACCAACATACCAAAGACGCAAACATCAGTGTTTCATTCGAAATGAAATTCCTAGAAATAGGTTTTGCTTCTACTATAAATTGATGTAACAAGATACTACGAATTTACACAATATCAGAGAGATTACTAGAGGCAAAAATCACACACAATTCCACACTAATATTACGCACAAATTACCAGGAAAACACGAGAGAAAAACCGAAGCAAATCCAAGCTTTTGTAAAACGTTCGAAAATGCAATAAAGAGAATTTATTTTTTTCTTTTACCTGTTCATCGTTCCCGTTAGTTGTATGCGTTGTTTTCTTCTGTGTTGATTTGAAAAGCAAAAGAATTGGAGCCTGTTGAGTTAATCGATCTACGGAATCGGCCAAGAGGGGGGTGAATTGGCAATTAAAAATTTCGTGGAAGCTTTTGCAGAAAATTTAAAGTAATTGCACAGCGATTTACAGTGGTTCGACTTTCTCAAACAAAGTCTACGTCCACTACCTTAGCTATCCACACTAAGGATTTTCCAACAAATTCACTAATTTGTTCTTTCTTTTGAGGCCAAAGAGATAACCTTACAAAATCCCTCAAGAGTATACCCCAACTCTTGAGAACACTCTTTTTCCCAAAGAGAAGATTACAAATTTGTAAACTTACAAGAAAACCTCACAAGGTAAGATGTTTGCACAATTCTAGAACAAAGAAAAGAACACTCAAGGATAAATACAATTGAGTACAAAAAGTGTTCTTGAAAGAAAATGAATATTGGATGAAAAATAGGCTTGAAATACTCAAACTTGAGGTTTGATGCTTTCTCTTTGATTCTCTCTTGATTCTAGTTGATTGATGTTTCTTGTTATTGATCAATGGCTTCAGAACTTGTTTAAATACCCCTTGAATCAATTCTGAACGTTGGTGATAATTAGTGGAGTCAATAGAGCCGTTTAAGTGTGAAAAAATTAATTTTTCTAGGTGGAGCGTCTCATGCATCGATGCATGATCAAGGATGCATCGGTGCATTCGTGTAAAATTCAAATATTTTGACCGTTGGAACACTTGATGCATCGGTGCACCAAGTGTGCATCGATGCATGAAATGCATTCGATGTTTGAAAAATAGCCTGGTGCATCGATGCATGGCTTGTGCATCGATGCATCAAATGCATTCGATGTTTTGAAAATATTCAGAGTGCATCGATGCATGGAGTGTGCATCGGTGCATGGAATGCATTCGATGTTCAATTAATTCATCGATGCATCGATGCATGGACTGATGCATCGGTGCATGCCTTTGAATAATTGATTTAAGGCTTGTTTTTGGTTCAAAATACTTTGTGAAAATTGTTTCAAAAATAGTTTAAGTACAAATCACAATTTTACACATTTAGTAAGGTTTAAAATTGATCTTGAAAAACTTGGAGTAATAATTTGATATTCGGTTAATTGAATCGAATATAAAATTGTAAAATCATTTGTAAAATCTTAAAATTCATTTAACTTAATTTGTTATATCGAAATATCAAAAATGTTTTCAACAATCTCCCCCTTTTTGATATAACAAAACATTTGAATAATTTTAAGATTTGTGTAAGAAATTATTTTTGAAATCGATTTTGAAAAACTTACTCCCCCTTACTATAGCACATCTTTAATTTTCTCCCCCTTTTTGTTAAATCAAAAAGACTATAAAAACGTTTTAAACAAGAATTTTGAAAAAACATAGCCAATTGATATTATATATATATATTTAGGCTGCTAAGATCACAATCAAAAGAGAGATTAGTCATTAGTTTTCATAAACAATATTCATAATAAAATGTGAAATGGCATAATTTGGTCATAAATTTCTAATGATGCAAAATTAATAAACAGAAAGCGTTAAAATGTCAAAATAAATATATATAATAAGTTCAAGCATCCTCAAACAAACATCCAACAATTAATCAAGTTCAAAGTATCAATCAAACCACAAAAATCAAATCCAAGTTTTAAGAACAAGAAAGCATGGCAAGTAAGTCTACTCCATCGGAGGATCGGGAGGAGGATGTTGAGGAACGGGAGGACGGTTTTGGTGAGACCGACTAGAGGATGTCCTAGGGCGTTTGGGATTAGACATGATTAAAGTAAATCGGAATAAGGAATATCACCTGCAATTTGAAACACATGTATGCACAATCAATTCCCAAAACTCAAATGAGTCCTCAATAATTCAAGGTTCTCTAAACCATATCCTAATGGGCATGTTTTGAAAACTATTTAAAAAATAATATTTGATAATCATAATATAGTTTTCATGAAAACAAAACAATTAAATCAAAAATCTTACTAATTTTCGTTTTTTTTTAAGTTTCGAAATTCAAAGAAATTTTTTTTTGAAAAATTGTTTGTTTTTGACGAAATTGGTAGTAAAATCTAGTTTAGAACCAACAAACAATAAATGCTCGATATAATGTACATTCTAGAACTAATTAAAACTAGTTCTAAAATCATAAATTTGTAAAATAGAGGTTTTTAGAAAAATACCTTGAAAATTCGGATTGAGAGGGATGAGGAGTTGTTTTGCACGGTTTAATGATTGAAGCAGGTTTGAGAGTTGAAAAGCTTGAAGATTCCGACGAAAAATTGTTGATTTTGAGCAAGAATGGAGATTAAGAGAGAGAGAGAGACGAACGGCTAGAGGAAGAGTTTTTAGGTTTTGAGATAAAATAGAAAAATAAGCCTTTAAAATCCCAAAACCCGACGGATGCATCGGTGCATGGTCTTATGCATCGATGCCTATTCAAGGCATGCATCGGTGCATCATGGTGATGCATCGATACATATTCAAAGGGATGCATCGATGCATTGTTAAATGCATCGGTGCATGAAGCACAAAAATGTCAAAAATCCGTTTTAAACACTTAAAATGCTAAATAATTTGGCTCTAATGGTAATGGCAACTCATATATCAAAAATTAATTATGTTCAATCAATCAAATTAATCTTCAAACTTTATTTGAACATAAAATTAATTTTCATTAAGAATCATAAACTCCCCCTAACTAATAGAAAGAATGCAATCAAAAATTATTATTATTATAAGCATTTTTCAATATTATTTAAAAGTGCTAAAATATTTTAAACACTAAGTGAAGATAGGTCAGTTAAACCTAATTCTCTTCTAAGTGTCCAAAATCTTTCTTTATCTAAGGGTTTTGTAAAAATATCCGCTAATTGGTGCAAAGTATCAACAAATTCTAGAACTACATCTTCCTTAGTGACATGGTCCCTAATGAAGTGATGTCTTATTTCAATATGCTTAGTTCTAGAGTGTTGGATGGGATTTTTAGTGAGACAAATAGCACTAGTATTGTCACACTTGATAGGAATGGTACCTACTTCAATTCCATAATCAAAAATTTGTTGTTTCATCCATAAAACTTGTGCACAACAACTACCGGCTGAAATGTATTCCGCTTCAGTGGTAGATAATGCAACACAATTTTGTTTCTTTGAAAACCAAGAAATCAACATATTTCCAAGGAATTGACAAGTACCGGAGGTGCTTTTCCTATCTAATTTGCATCCTCCATAATCCGCATCAGAAAAGGCATGCAAGCTAAAGCTAGAGTCTCTAGGATACCAAAGTCCTAAACTAGGAGTGTCCTTAAGGTATCTAAAGATTCTCTTAACAGCTAGTAAATGTGATTCCTTAGGACATGATTGAAATCTAGCACATAAGCAAACACTAAACATAATGTCCGGTCTACTTGCAGTTAGATAAAGCAAAGAACCAATCATTGACCTATATAATTTAACATCTACACATTTACCTCCTTCATCTAAGTCAAGCTTTGTTGAAGAGCTCATTGGAGTGTTATGAGGTTTCCCATTTTCCAGTCCAAACTTCTTGAGCATATCTTTGACGTACTTAGCTTGATTAATGAAGATGCCATCTTTTCTTTGCTTGATTTGGAGTCCCAAGAAAAATGAGAGCTCCCCCATCATGCTCATCTCAAACTCACTTTGCATTAGCTTAGAAAATTCTTGGCAAAGAACATCATTAGTAGAACCAAATATTATATCATCAACATAAATTTGAACTACTAATAAATCTTTACCTTTTCTCTTTAAAAACAATGTAGTGTCAACCTTTCCTTTTAAAAAACCTTTTTCAATTAAAAAATTTGACATTCTTTCATACCAAGCTCTAGGAGCTTGTTTTAAACCATAAAGAGCTTTTGTCAATTTTAAAACATGATCCGGAAAATTTGAATCTTCAAAACCTGTAGGTTGTTCCACGTACACTTCTTCTTTTATAAAACCATTTAAAATGCACTTTTAACATCCATTTGATATAATTTAAATTCATTAAAACATGCAAATGCCAATAACATTCTAATTGCTTCCATCCTAGCTACGGGAGCGTATGTTTCATCATAGTCTATGCCTTCTTCTTGAGTATAGCCTTGAGCAACAAGTCTAGCCTTGTTCCTCACTATATTACCACTTTCATCAAGTTTATTTCTAAAAACCCATCTAGTACCTACAGTAGATTTATTACTAGGCCTTTCAACTAATGTCCATACTTTACTTCTCTCAAATTGATTTAATTCTTCTTGCATAGCCATAATCCAATGTTCATCTTTTAATGCTTCTTTGATGTTCTTAGGCTCTATGCATGAAATAAATGCAACATAATTACAGATATTTCTAAGAGAAGATCGAGTAGTTACCCCTTTTGATGGATCACCTATAATTTCACCATCCTTGACATAGTTGTACTCTCTTGGAAAAGATACTTCCCTTTCTTCAATGGTTGGATTCTCGAGGGGATCATGAGTTTCCTCATCTTTTGTTTCTTCCTTTGATGATGATTCTCCAACGTCATGTCTAACGTCATTTGCTTGTACAATACCTATATCATCATTAACAGAAGAATCCTTCCTTGGAAGGGGATTATCATCGAAAACAACATGTATAGACTCTTATACAACTAAAGTTCTTTTATTAAATACACGATAAGCTTTAGAATTTAAGGAATAACCCAGAAAAATTCCTTCATCACTTTTAGCATCAAATTTGCCAAGATTTTCTTTACCGTTGTTTAAAACAAAACATTTACATCCAAAAGGATGAAAATAACTAATGTTAGGCTTTTTATTTTTGAGAATTTCATATGGAGTTTTCTTTAAAATTGGCCTAATCATTACTCGATTTACAACATAACAAGCGGTATTTGTGGCTTCCGCCCAAAAATATTTTGGCAAATTATTTTCACAAAGCATGGTTCTAGCCATTTCTTCTAAAGTTTGATTTTTCCTCTCAACAATTCCATTTTGTTGAGGGGTTCTAGGTACTGAAAAATTATGGCTAATACCATTAGAATTACAAAACTCAATAAATACAAGATTTTCAAATTCAGTTCCATGATCACTTCTAACACTAGTGATAGAGTAACCTTTTTCATTTTGGATTATTTTTGAAAATGTGATGAAATTTTCTAATGCTTCATCTTTAGTACTTAAGAATAGAACCCAAGAGTATCTAGAATAGTCATCTACCAAGACAAATGCATATTGTTTTCCTCCCAAGCTAGTAGTTCTAGTTGGCCCAAAAAGATCTAAATGGATCAATTGTAATACTCTGCTAGTTGATACATCATTAATAGATTTAAAAGAAACTCGTTTTTGTTTTCCTTTAGCACAAGCATCACAGATTTTATCATTATCAAATTTAAGCTTAGGCAACCCTCTTACTAAGTCTCCTTGAATTAACCGTTGCAAAACACTCATACTAGCATGACCTAGTCTCCTATGCCATAACCATCTATCATGCTCATCCTTAGCAACTAGGCATAAATTAGTCATATCAATAGAATCTAAATGCACCATGTAAATGTTTCCTATTCTATGACCAACAAGCATAATCCGATTAGATGCAATGTCAATGAATTTACAACCATTAATTTCAAATAAGACATTGAATCCTTTATCGCATAATTGACTAATACTCAATAGATTATGCTTTAATCCATTCACATATAAAACATTCTTAATTTGTATGGAAGAGGTATTACCTATTGTACCAATACCTTCAATGTGACCTTTTGAATTGTCTCCAAAAGTCACTTCTCCTCCATTTTTGGCGTTAAGCTCAATGAACCGGCTTTTGTCTCCGGTCATATGTCTTGAGCATCCACTATCAAGGTACCATGAATTTGAATTTGTTTCCGTGCCTTGTAGCAATGCTCCTTTCCCTACAAACATAGATTAATTTTTGATTTTTGGTACCCAAATTCTTTTGGGTCCATATTCATTAGTTTCCAAAATCCTAGTCCCCTTAGGTATCCATTTGTGTAGGATATTTTTATCTTTAGTAGTAATGAGTTCTTTAGGAACCCACATACTTCTAATGATTTTTCCATTAGAGGTTCTTTGGGGACCTCTATGATTGTAGTTTCTAAAACTTTTTCTAACAAAGTTGGATTTTGAATTTCCACCTTTTTCAAAATGTTTTGTTCCAACTTTATCAAAAGAAGTTTTAAGATCATCAATTTTCTTTTGATGATCATCATTGATCTTTGAAAGTAAATTTTGCAAATCTAAATTTTTCTTTTCAAACTCTTCTAGTTTGATTTGCAAATCTTTGATTTTACTTTCAAGATCGTTGTTGGTTTTGGATATGAGTTTGTTTTCATTTTTAAATTTTGAAAAATCATTTTTATATTTTAAAAACAATTTCTCATAATCCGAAGACAACTTCATTGTACTCCTCAAATAACTCATCATAAGATAAATCATCAAAATCGGATGAGTTAGAGGTTACCTTAGAATCTTCCCCAAATGCCATCAAGCACAAGTTTGCTACTTCTTGTTCCTCTTCATCGGAACCTTCTTCATCGCTCCATGTAGCCACATGAGCCTTGTGCTTATTCTTTGATTGACCCTTTTTCTTCAATTATGGGCAATCATATCTGACATGCCCCGGCTTTTTGCATTCATAGCAAATGATTGGGTCCTTCTCTTTTGGTTCATTTTTGAGGCCTTCGTTTCGTTTGAATTTTCTTCCTTGGTAAGGTCTCATCATTTTTCTGAACCGTTTGGCAAACAATGCCATTTCCTCGTCATCATCATCATTATTAGAATCACTCTCATCTTTTGTGGATTTTGAGAGCAACTCCAATATATTTCTTCTTCTCCTTTTCCTTTGGTGTCTCTTTAACTTTATCAAGGTCCACCTCATCTTCGAGCATCATCTCATGAGTGAGGAGTGAACCGATAAGTTCTTCAAGAGTTAAGGACGATAGGTCCTTAGACTCGATGATTGTCGTCTTCTTTGATTGCCATGATTTTGGGAGGGAGTAGACTAACTTCCTCACAAGCTTTTCATTTGAGATGATCTCTCCATATGATTTGAGACCATTGACAATCGTTGAAAATCTATCCGTCATAGCTTTGATGTCTTCATTTGGTTTCATCCTGAACTTTTCATAGCTATGCGTTAGAATACTAATTTTGATTTCTTTACCTCATATGTACCTTCATGTGTGACTTGAAGCTTGTCCCATATTTCTTTGGCGGTTGTACACGATGAAACTCTTCCGTATTCATCTGGTCCAAGAGCACAAAAAATAATATGGATGGCTTTGGAGTTGAGCTGGAACATTCTTGTCTCTCCTTCACTCCACAACCTTGGATGAGTGATAGGCTTGATGTATCCTTCTTCTACGGCATTCCATGCTCCCATGTCACTTGCTTGAATGAAGTACATCATTCTATTCTTCCAATAGGCGTAATTAGCTCCATTGAAGAAAGGAGGCTTGTTGACGGGCATCAAATCAAGACCAGAGTCGTAATTTGAAGTGGAGGCCATTGATGACTTGGTAATCGATGTAACTCTTCCCGAATCGACTCAAGAGGCGATTAAACCTTCAAATGAGTGAGCCTCTGATACCAATTATTGAGTTAATCGATCTACGGAATCGGCCAAGAGGGGGGTGAATTGGCAATTAAAAATTTCGTGGAAGCTTTTGCAGAAAATTTAAAGTAATTGCACAGCGATTTACAGTGGTTCGACTTTCTTAAACAAAGTCTACGTCCACTACCTTATCTATCCACACTAAGGATTTTCCAACAAATTCACTAATTTGTTCTTTCTTTTTAGGCCAAAGAGATAACCTTACAAAATCCCTCAAGAGTATACCCCAACTCTTGAGAACACTCTTTTTCCCAAAGAGAATATTACAAATTTGCAAACTTACAAGAAAACCTCACAAGGTAAGATGTTTGCACAATTCTAGAACAAAGAAAAGAACACTCAAGGATAAATACAATTGAGTACAAAAGTGTTCTTGAAAGCAAATGAATATTGGATGAAAAATAGGCTTGAAATACTCAAACTTGAGGTTTGATGCTTTCTCTTTGATTCTCTCTTGATTCTAGTTGATTGATGTTTCTTGTTATTGATCAATGGCTTCAGAACTTGTTTAAATACCCCTTGAATCAATTCTGAACGTTGGTGATAATTAGTGGAGTCAATAGAGCCGTTTAAGTGTGAAAACAATTAATTTTTCTAGGTGGAGCGTCTCATGCATCGATGCATGATCAAGGATGCATCGGTGCATTCGTGTAAAATTCAAATATTTTGACCGTTGGAACACTTGATGCATCGGTGCACCAAGTGTGCATCGATGCATGAAATGCATTCGATGTTTGAAAAATAGCCTGGTGCATCGATGCATGGCTTGTGCATCGATGCATCAAATGCATTCGATGTTTTGAAAATATTCAGAGTGCATCGATGCATGGAGTGTGCATCGGTGCATGGAATGCATTCGATGTTCAATTAATTCATCGATGCATCGATGCATGGACTGATGCATCGGTGCATGCCTTTGATTAATTGATTTAAGGCTTGTTTTTGGTTCAAAATACTTTGTGAAAATTGTTTCAAAAATAGTTTAAGTACAAATCACAATTTTACACATTTAGTAAGGTTTAAAATTGATCTTGAAAAACTTGGAGTAATAATTTGATATTCGGTTAATTGAATCGAATATAAAATTGTAAAATCATTTGTAAAATCTTAAAATTCATTTAACTTAATTTGTTATATCGAAATATCAAAAATGTTTTCAACAGAGCCGATGAACACAAGGGAACCGAAGTCTTTTCTCTTAGATCTACGGTTCCCTGAGGCTCGATTATAAAAAAGACTTTGAATTTTAAACCGAGGGTACGAAGAGCTTTTAAAAATCCAAATTTTTTTAGTTGGTCGCCGCCGATGACCGGTGGCAGGCACCGATTTACTGCGGCCGACGAGGTGGTGACCCGTCGGATTTTGAAAATTTAGGGTCGTGTTCTTCATCCTCGATGAACAGGCGAGAGGATGAAGAGGAGAAGGGGGGCCTCAGCTTGGAGAAGAGATAAACGAGCCTTTTAGAAATTATTTTTGATTTTATACTCGGCCCATAGATCAAGCTGGTGACCCGCGTGTCGACCCTAACCCGGGAATGATCTGCGCATTTCTGCGTATTAAGGGGTAAACCTCGATTTTGGTCCCTTTAATTTTAAAACAATTATATTTTGACCCCCTAAATCGAATTTGAACCCGATTTTCCTCTGAATTTGACCCCTAATCTAGGTTTTATTTCAATTTGATCCTATACGAGTATTTTACCATTTTTTATTTCTATTTATTTTTAAACCATTATTATTATTATTTTCAATATTAATATTATTATTGTTTATATATATATATATTATTTTATTTGTTTATTTTTATTTTATTACTTTTTTATTTACAAATTATTATTTTATATATATTTTATCTTTTATTTATATATATATATTACTATAGTTATTACTATTATTATTTCTATTTTATTCTACTCATTTATATGTATATATTATTATTATTTTTTATTTGTTTTGTTTTTTTCTAATATTTATTTATGTATATATATATATATATATATATATATATATATATTTATTTTATTCTTCTTTTTTATTTTGTCTTCTCTATGTTTTGATTCTTGTTTTGTTTTATTTTTATTTTTTTATTTTTTAAATATTCACTCATATTACCATTTTATTTAGAGAAAATAACCTCAGTGACCAAAAATCCCATATAATATACGATTTTAACCAACTTTTTCCGGATTTGCCAAAATGACCAACAAAATCGCAATGCGATCGCTAATTCACAACGCGATCTCCATTATCGCAAATTCGCGTTGCGATAGTTGGAAATCGCGTTGCGATGGTATACAATGTCGTTGCGATTTTCCCAATTCGCAATGCGAATAAGTAAATCGCAACGCGAATTGGGAAAATCGCAATGCGATACTGACTATCGCAATGCGATACTTACTATCGCAATGCGATAATACAAAATCGCAACGAGATACTGACTTTCGCAACGCGATTCTAACTTTCGCAACGCGATTTACATAGCGCCATTCGTATTAACGCGTATTTTTTTTTTCAAATTCCAAACACGAATTTTTTCTTAATAAATCGGAAACTGAACCGTCCACAGTAATCGCAACTCATAACCTCAAACCCAAAAACACAACACTCAGTCCCATCTCCATCTCTCACTCTCTACGGCGAAATCCGTCCCCATCTCCGAAGATTTCCGTCCCCATCGCCGGCGAAATCCCTCACAACCATTCACAGTCAAAAATCCCTCACAATCATTCAGAAATGGAAAATCAACCTCCGAGGGTTAGTTTTTTTTATTTTTATTTTGAAATTTTTGCATTATTTTAGGTTTTTCATATTGAGATTGATGATAAGTTTACTGGTAATTTCAATAATAGATTAACTATTTCACTTAGATTTCTTATTAAATTCATTCGATTGCTGCCAATACTGCTAAACTGTTTAGCCTGTGAAGTTAGTATTTGTCTTTGCTTTGTCTTTTGGTTGAAGTAATGCAGAAGAAGAATAGTTTCGAGAATGAAAATCGCAACGCGGAAATAACTATCGCAACGAGAGAATCGCAACGCGAAACCAAAATCGCATTGCAATTTTCATTTCGCGTTGCGATTTCGCGTTGCGATTTTTATTTCGCGTTGCGATTGTCTGGTCGTGATAGTCATTTCGCGTTGCGATTCTCTCGTTGCGATAGTCATTTCCGCGTTGCGATTCTCATTATCTCGTTGCGATTTTCATTTCAACCAAAAGACAAAAACAGTGTTGCAAATTTTAGTTTCAAGAATAAACTACTAGTTATGTTTATTGTTTTGTTTTTGGTATATCTTGACAGTGTAATTTTTGGTATATCTAACTTGGTATGTTTATTGTTTTTTGTAGAAATTTTTTTCGGCTTCATTGACATTAAGGAATAAAGTTAGCCTAGCCACTACAATTGCTTCGAAGCTTTTACCTGCACAAAGAAAATTGTTTGAAGAAACCTGCTTCAGGCCATGGCTGAGAGTACATCATCCGGGTGGAGATGCTAGTTTGACCCATTTGTGGCTTCAGACCATGACTAGCGATCTACCCGACAGTATACAACGTGGTGAGGAAGATATATGGTTTCATTTTCCACCGGCGTATACTTGTTTTGGGCGAAAGGAGTTCTGCTTAATCACTGGTCTACGATTCGGACACGATGATGTAGGCCGGTACACTCGTCATATCACCCGCCCATCATGGTTATCCAGGGTTTTTCCTGATGAGTCAATAGAGAAGCCGAACTTACACGTCGACGACATGAAGAAATTGTTTAATAAGAAAGATGGTTTTACTCGGATGAATGACGTCGATGTTGTCCGAGTATGCCTTCTACTACTTTTGAATGCCGGCTTTTTAGGCAGAGAGGCCAGACAACCTATTCCTCAGGAGCTAATATTATTGGTAGATGACCTAAATGCATGGAATCTGTTTCCGTGGGGTTCGTATATATGGAAAGCTACCTGGACTAAGTTGTCGTCTGCCTTTGATGACCGCAAAAGTTTGCGGGGCGATGGGTCGAAATACACTTTGTCAGGCTTTGTTTGGGCCTTTAAGGTAAGAATTTCTATATAATGTTTTCAAAATTATAATTAATTATTTAACAATTACTAATGTTTGTTATTATATTGTTTGTAGATTTGGATATTCGAGGCTTTCCCCAGCATGCGGACATATGTATTAAAATCCTCAGATGATATTCCTAGGGCTATTTCCTGGAAGAGGAAACGTATGTTGGATTAGGAAGACTTAATACCATATGCGACAATAAATAATGTAAGTTAACACAAATACTATCATATATAAACAAGTTATTAATAGTAGACGTTTAACTTTGTTTTAGTTTTTATATTTTTAGGAGGCCAACACTCCATTAATGAGACTGACACCCACGGAGGCTGAGCTTGCCATTGATTGGTGGCAAGCTAGTCAGCGTTTTTTTGATGGCACGAATGATGAGCAGCCTCCACTTCCTCGAGAGTCCACTCCTATCGTTGAAGAGGCCCCTATCATTCCTCGAGAATCCCCTCCCACCGTTCAAGAGGCCACTGTCATCGTTGAAGAGGTCCCTCCCACCATTCAAGAGCCTGATTCACATGGCGTCATATGTAGGATTCTTGAGAAACCCTCTGACGTACCGGACATGATGGATTCAAGTTGGCTCTCGTATGAGTTACCGGCCAGTACCATACCGGTATCTGAAGAGGAGAGGAAACAACTACCGGACACAATTCTGGATAACACCCTTTGGGCTAAGACCGTAGTTGATTTTTATCTACATGAGCGAAGCCAGGGGTGTTTCACTGACATATGCAAGCTCAATGATGATATCTATTTGTTGCTTGATCGGTCTTGGTGGGGCGTATTATTAGGGGTCGAAGACAATGGCTATTTCGATGGAGGGGTAAGTCTTATATTTTTCTTATATTTTCATTTGATTATTTTTTTTTGTAAATTTATGTAAGTTACTAATATATGTCTTTTTTTGTAAAACAGCATATCGATGCGTGGGTGTCACGTCTTCTAATAATTAGGAAACTTAAGGAAAATAAAAGAAATACACGGTATACAATTATGCCGACGTCTTTTAACGCCGTTCACTTGAAGAATCAACGAGATGAATCATTTGCGTTGGGCAATGGACAAGCTAAACTTTATCCTGCATGGTGGGAGGTCGATAAGGTTAGTGTTTATTTTAGATTGAGTTTAAAGGTATTCATAAATAAGTGCGCAAATGAATGAATTATTACTTATGATTGCAGGTGTTTATCCCTATTTTGGAACGTAACCATTGGCTTCTCGTCGAGCTTCAGATCCCATCCCTTAAGGCAATAGTATATGACAGCATGATAAATTACATATCATTGGCTGATTTAAGAGATATTATTAAGGGATGGAGCTCTTATTTGGCTAAATACTTGGATGCGATAAATTATTGGACTCGTTCTGGAAACAAGAAGCCAAAGAAGCTCAATATTACAGTTAGCAGAGACGAGACCGCACCACAACAAACGAAAGGACCCAGAGGGGATTGTGGTCCTCTCGTTGCTTGGCGTTGGACCGTTTGATCACAGGAAGTATAAAGTATCTACCTCCCACCGATATAGATAGAGCTGCAGTAGGCTTGTGGTTTCGACATTATATGGCTAGATCGATATATACGAGACGCTGCCTACCTGCATCCGCGTTATAAAATATCCATAAACAATTGGTATGTTTATAGGCTTGTGGTTTGAAAATGTTTGGTTAAGTACCTAGAATTCAATAATTTGCTGTTTGTAGGTTTTAGATGTGTAGAAAGTGTTGTTTGAGCAAATGTTTGGTTTATGTAGGTTAATCTCAGAAGTGAGCTGCGTGAAAATGATGTATGGCTGCAAAAGTTGATTCAATAGTAGAAGTGTTATTTTCTCTAATAATTATTGCTTATTTTTTGATTGTTTAATTGATTTGTAAAAGGTGATTTGTAAAAGTTGATTTGTTTAATTGATGTTAACATAATTCTTATTTGTGCTTGTTTAATTGATTGAAATGTAATGGTTGATTTTGTTGATTTCAATCTGCATTATGTTGAAGGCAAAAAGTACTATCGCAATGCGAAATGAAAATCGTAACGAGAGAATCGCAACGCGAAAATGAAAATCGCAACGCGAAATTAAATTCGCGTTGCGATTTTCATTTCGCATTGCGATTCCCTCGTTGCGATTTTCATTTCGCATTGCGATTCTCTCGTTGCGATTTTCATTTCGCATTGCGATAGTAATTTCCGCGTTGCGATGGACATTAAGATGATTGCCTATTAAGTGATAACAACTGGAACAGATCATAGCAATTTTAAACTCAAGTTACTAATACATGCCTAACTGAAAATGTTAAAAGTTCACACATAAAATCTACATAATACAACGTTTGCATTTAAAAATCACCTAAGTTAACAGTCCCAAAAGGTGAAGCCAGTTGTGATTGGGATTTTAAAGATGATTACGATTTTGATTGCCTTTTTCTTGACACCATATGAGCTTTGGATTTTGATGATGATCCATATTTTGGTAGAGGAAAAGATGATTGTGATGGCACTGGTGATCCACATGTCAACCTTGTATGACCACTTTCCTTGCACCGACTACATGTCGATCTCTTCTTCTCTTCACCCTTAGATGGTATACGATCGTGACTTTTGGTCGGCCAGGTAGCCTTCTGTCCATGGTGGTGGCAAAACTGTTTGTAAGTCATCTGGTATGTCCCACTCAGAAGGATGTGAAATAGGGTAGACAATCTCGGCATAAGTCTGTCGATATACTTCTGTAGTATAGCAATCCATAGCGTATGTGCTTGAATCATCTTGGTTTAGATGAAAAGCAAATTTTATAACATGGCCACATGGATAACCAGATGTTTGCCATTTCATACAACTACACGTCCTTGCATTTAGATCGACAAGCCCATTTAAGTTATTATCTAGTACTTCAAACAAAGTGTTTGAACATGGTTCAACTCTCAATGACGTTGACTTCACAACACGTTTCGTTATCTTTTTTTTCAGTCCATGGTGTAACACGATGTTCCAATGTTCCTGTAAATTTAAATAAATAATACTTAGTAAAATATATGATAAGTTACGAATTCAAAGAAATAATACCTGCATGGTTTCTTTTCTTGTAGTACCACTGTTGAATAGAGGCTCGAAAAAACTCCATTAACATAGTAATGGGTAATTTCCGGGAATGACGACTTAGAGCGTTAATTGATTCTGCACTATTAGACGTCATGAAACCATATCTTGCTCCAAGTTGATGTACTCTTGACCATCTTTCAAACCCGACATCTTCTAGTGTTTGAGCACACTGAGGCAAAACACGTCTTAAACAGTTTATATGCTTATTGAAATCCACTTCCCGATAAGCCTTTACAGCCTTCCAGTATGTTCATTTGTGCTTTTTTATACCAGCAGACCTTGATTTTAGATTTCTATACAAATGAACACCACAAAGTCCATGAAAAGCATATGGGAAACACCTTCTATCAGCGTTGTCAATTGAGTTTGCCCTATCGGATATGATTGTCAGATTGCTAATAGGACCTATGCAATCCCTAAGATGCCCCATAAACCATGTCCATGAATCAGAGGTTTTAGATTTGCCAACCCCGTAAGCTATTGGCAATATCCCATTGTTAGCATCCATGGCTACTGCTAATAAGTTTACTCCAAGGTATCGACCTTTCAAATGTGCTCCGTCAACTATAATAACTGGGCGCATGCAAGTAATAAACGAACGAATCTACAAAATAATATACACAAGAAATATAATCATTTAAATGTGAAATGCATGTAACTAACAGAAATGAGTCAACAGAATTATATTGATTTACTACCGCAGCACCAATGGCGATAAACAGCAACTCAAAGCGTCCATCTCTATCTGTTTTGATATGAGTTACCGACCCAAGATTTTTCAGCTTTAAATTGTGACAATAAGCCGGCAATTGGGCAAACGATGCTTCTGGCGACCCCCTCAACAATTCCAAGGCATAACATTTGGCTCTCCAAGCTTGAGAATATGATATACTAATCTTGAACCGAGCATTCATGTCAGTCATAATTTCATGTCCCCGATATACCCTGTCATTCAAAAACATTAACTCAGCCAGAAAACCACCCAACACCTTTTTGTTTGCCTGTCTATGGTGAGGAAAAACTTGGGTTCTTGAACATGTATGTTTATCAATAAAAGTCCTAACTTGAAACATTGCGCAATCTTTTATCCTCTTTGCAATCATACGCCACGTACAGTTTTTGTCAATCGTACACCTTGTTTCGAAACGATCTTTGCTTGATTTGTTAACTTTTAGTTGATAGCCATCTTCCACACATTTCGTATACAAAGCTATCTTCAAGTCTTCCTTTGTATCAAAACAATCATCTTTCTTGATACGAATAACTTTTGTGTAACAATCAACTGCTTTCTTTGCCAACTCTTCTTCCGGTAACTGAAGTAATTCTGGCATATTCCAGTTATACTCCCGTGGCATTTTCTTTTCTTCGGGGACTTTTTCTTCTTCTTTTTCTTCTTCAGGATTATATGAATTACAGAATGGATGTTCAACATGTTCATTCACAGTCGTAACTTCCTCCTCATTATCATCAACAACATCTTCCTCGGCAATGGGTGTTTCATCATCAAAATTCGGGTATTGACCAATATCAAAATCATTACACGCAGGGTCTGTTTCTTCTTCTGAAACATCATCAAAATCCATGTATTGACCAATATCAAAGTCCGGGTATTGACCAGATCAAATTTCGAATACTGACTAGTACTCACAATTTTTTCTCTTGGCTCATCATCGTCTAATTGGTCAATACGAAAACCGAATTTGGTGCTGAAAGTTGATTTGGATTTGGATTAGAGAAAGGCTGTGGGTTTTGAGACCCACTTAGTTGATTACTACCACTACTGACCCAACAATACTACTTCTAGGTTCAACAACATACAATGTAACATCATCACTTGAAACATTAATGTAAGCAATGAATCGTTCAACATCTTCATTGTCGGTTAACAAATAAACTTTACCATTTCTCTGATAAGATAGCCTAAATCCACTTAGGGGCTCTAAATTCAATTTCTTTGAAACACGTAACATTAGGGTTTCATAAGTTAACTTCTTTAATGACAGTTTTAGTTGAAGATTCATGGGTAAAGGCATATATTGTAAAACACCATGAACATTCTCCCATGACCCTCCAAAACACAAATCTATCCAAACATGATCAACATTAGATGATTTCATGGTTGTAACTAAACAAACGAGATGCGAAACTAAGACCTGTTGCCGGATGGGGAAGGATGTCGTTGGATATTGGAACGGATGTCGCCAGAGAGAGTGATAGATGGAGATGAAATGAGTTGCGATTTAGAGATTTAGGTTATGAGTTATTGCTGCTGCGTATATATATACACAAAAAATTTGGCTTGCGAAACTAAAACCTGTTGCGAACTTTGAAACTCGCATTGCGATTCTGTATTATCTCGTTGAGAAAGTCAGAATCGCGTTGCGAAAGGCAATCATTTGACCATCGCAATGCGAAATGAAAATCGCAACGATAGAATCGTAATGCGAAATGAAAAAGGCAACGAGGATTAACATGCATAAACTTTTAACAATTATTATTGAATTCTAGGTACTTAACCAAACATTTTCAAACCAAAAGGAGTATATATGTTAACAAAACTTGCATTATGTGTATTTTATGTGTGCACTTTTAACATTTTCAGTTAGGCATGTATTAGTAACTTGAGTTTGAACATTGCTATGATCTGTTCAGTTGTCATCACTTATTAGACATTCATTTGACTATCGCAACGCGAAAATGGCTATCGCAACGCGAAAATGGTTATCGCAACGAGAAAATCGCAATGCGAAATGAAAATCGCATTGTGATTTTCTCGTTGCGATTTTCATTTCGCATTGCGATTTTCTCGTTGCGATAGCCATTTCGCGTTGCGATAGTCTGTTTTGCCTTCAACATAAAGCAGATTGAAAATCAACAAATCAACTATTACATTTCAACACAAATTATGTACACATCAATTAAACAAATCAACATTTACAAATCATCTTTTACAAATCAATTAAACAATCAAAAAATAATAATAATTCTTATTTCTTCATCAATTATTGAATCAATGAATCAACAACTTTGTGACCCCGTACATCCATTTCACGCAGCTCACTTAAGGATTAACCTGTAGAAACCAAACATTTGCTCAAACAAGACTTCCTACACATCTAAAACCTACAAACAGCAAATTATTGAATTCTAGGTACTTAACCAAACATTTTCAAACCAAAAGGAGTATATATGTTAACAAAACTTGCATTTGACTTACCAATTAACAATGGACACTTTCATAACGCGGATGCAGGTAGGCAGCGTCTCGAATATATTGCTCTAGCCATATAATGCCGAAACCACAAGCCTACTACAGCTCTATCTCAATCGGTGGGAGGTAAAAACTCTGTGCTTCCCGTCGTCAAACGCACCAAGCAAAGGCATACGAGAGGACCACAATCCCCTCTGGCTCCCAGCGATTGCTGTGGCGCGGTCTCGTCTCTGACAACTGTAACATTGAACTTCTTTGGCTTCTTGTGTCCAGAATGACTCCAATACTTAATCCCATCCAAGAATTTAGCCAAATGTGAGCTCCATCCCTTGAAAATATCTCTCAAATTAGACAGTGATATGTAATTGATCATGCTGTCATACACTATTATCTTCAGGGATGGGAGCTGAAGTTGGACGAGAAGCCAGTGACGACGTTCCAAAACAGGGATAAACACCTGCGATCATAAGTAATAATTCATTTATTTTCACACTTATTTATGAACACCTTTAAAAAATTTAAAAAATAAACACTAACCTTATCGACCTCCCACCATGCAGGATAAAGTTTAGCTTGTCCATTGCCCAACAAAAATGGTTCATCTCGTTGATTCTTCAAGTGAACTGCGTGAAAAGCTGTCGTCATTATTGTATATAGCGATTTTTTTTTATTTTTTCTAAGCTTCCTTATTATTAGTAGACGTGACACCCACGCATCGATATGCTGTTTTACAAAAAAATACATATATTAGTGAATTACATTAATTTTTAAACAAATTAATCAAAATAATATATAAGACAAATATAAGACTTACCTCTGCATCCAAATAGCCACTGTCTTCAACCCCTAATAGCACACCCCACCAAGACCGATCAAGCAACAAAAACATTTCATCGTTGAGTTTGCTGATGTCAGTGTAACACCCTTGGCTCCGTTCATGCAGATAAAAATCAACTGCGGTCTTAGCCCAAAGGGTATTATCCACAATTGTTTCCGGTAGTTGTCTCCTCTCCACTTCAGATACCGGAAGGGTACTAGCCGGTAACTCATACGAGAGCCAACTCTCATCCATCATGTCTGGAACCGGTGGGGGTTTCTCAATACTTCGATATATTACCCCATGTGAATCGGGCTCTGGAATGGTGGGAGGGACCTCTTCAACGATGACAGTGGCCTCTTGAACGGTGGGGGGGAATCTTGAGGGAGAATAGGGGCCTCTTGAACGATTGGAGGGGACTCTTGAGGGATGACCGGTGAGTCGGGCTTCTTCTTGCGGAGTCTTCGCACCATTGGGGTGAACGGAGACGTAATAGCACGTCCACGCCGTCTGATGCGTGAACTCCGTCGTGCAAGGAAAACCCGACGTAAAGCATCCACCTTATCGGGCCGCTAAAAAAAATTAATACATAAATCAGTAAATAAACATACATGATATTAAACAAAGACAAATATGTTTCAAACTAGCATTGTATTCACCCAAATCATTATTCTATCATAGTTCACAAAATTCTCAGATAACATTCCAGAAGTAAGCACTTATATAAACATTTAAAAGGACAACATATATAAACATTCCAGAAGAAGAATAGTTTATTTTTCGCAACACGAAACTTAAAATCGCAACGCGAAATGACTATCGCAACGCGGAAATGGCTATCGCAATGCGAAATGAAAATCGCAACGACAAAATCGCAACGTGAAATGAAATCGCAACGACAAAATCGCAACGCGAAACACAAATCGCATTGCGATTTTCATTTCGCGTTGCGATTTTGTCGTTGCGATTTCATTTCGCATTGCGATTTTGTCGTTACGATTTTCATTTCGCATTGCGATAGCCATTTCCGCGTTGCGATAGTCATTTTCGTGTTGCGAAAGTAAACTATTCTTCTTCTGCAAATTGAAACTTGAATGGATTGCATTACTTCAACCAAAAGACAAAAACAAAACCAAAAACAAATACTAACAAAAACAGTTTAGCAGTATTGGCAGCAACCGAATGAATTACGAGTATGAAAAATCTTAAACTTACCTCGTTGCGTAGAGTATGAACCTCATTCTGCAACGATGTTACCATCTCACGTAGAGCGGTTACCTCACCGCGTAATGTAGACACCTCAACACGCCATGCACCATCGTCTTTGCGTAAAGTACCGACCTCCTCACGCAAGGCATTGACCTCATCACGTAACTCCCCTAACTCATCCCGTTGAGGTGGAGGTGGAGAACAGGGAGATAAACTTCGTGGCATCTTTGCCGGTCGCCTATCTTGCGGTGATGGTGGAGAAGAGGCTCGATGATGTGACAGAATAGGTGATGGCTGTCGTTGTGGAGGTGTATAGCCGGGTCGATCAGATGATGGCTCTGGGTGAGGTGATAGCTCTGGGCGAGGTGATGGCTCCCGAAGTGGAGGCTGCTCATCAACCGTTCCATCAAAAAAACGCTTACTAGCTTGCCACCAATCAGTGGCAAGCTCAGCTTCCGTGGGTGTCAGCCTCTGTAGAGGAGTGTTGGCCTCCTAACAATATAAAAGCTCAAACAAAGTTAAACGTGTACTAGTAATAACTTGTTTATAAACATATGGTAGTATTTATGTTAACTTACATTATTTATTGTCGTATACCGTAGTAAATCTTCCCATTGCAAGGTCCGTTTCCTCTTCCAGGAAATAGCCCTGGGAATATCATTTGAAGTTTTTATTGCATATGTCTTCATGGCGGGAAAGGCCTCAAATATCCAAATCTACAAACAATATAATAACAAACATTAGTAATTGTTAAATAATTACTTATAATTTTGGAAACATCATATAAAAATTCTTACCTTAAAGGCCCAAATAAAGCCTGTCAAAGTGTATTTGGAACCATCGCCATGCAAACTTTTTCGATCATCCAAGACAGACGATAACTTATTCCATGTAGCTTTCCATAAATACGAGCCCCACGGAAACAGGTTCCACGCATTTAGGTCTTCTACCAATTTGATTAGATCATTTGGAATAGGTTGTCTGGCCTCTCTGCCTAAAAAGCCGGCATGCAAAAGAATTAGAAGGCATACTCGGACAACGTCGACGTCATCCATCCGAGTAAAACCATCTTTATTATTCAAAAATCTTGTCAGGTCTTCTACGTGTAGACTCGGCCTCTCCAGCTCAGGAAAAACCCAGGATAGCCATGATGGGCGGGTAATGTGTCTAGTGTACCGACCTACATCATCGTGTCCGAAGCATAGACCGGTGATTAAGCAAAACTCCTCCCGCCCAAAACACGTATACGCCGGTGGAAAATCAAACCATATCTCTTCATCACGACGTTGTATAGTCTCTGGTAGATCGCTAGTCATGGTTTGAAGAAACAGGTGTGTCAACATCGCATCTCCACCGGGATGTTGTACTTTCAGCCATGGCCCGAAGCATGTATCCTCAAACATTTTTCTTTGTGCAGGTGAAAGCTTCGACGCAATTGTTTTGGCCAGGCTGACTTTATTTCTCAAGGTCAATTGAGCCGAATAAAAGTTCTACAAAAACAATAAACATACTAAATTAGATATACCAAAAACTACACTGTGAAGATATACCAAAAACAATAATAAACATAAATAGTAGTAGTTTATTCTTCAAACTTAAATATGCAACACTGTGAATTTCGTATTTGTCTTTGTTTTTTGGTTGAAGTAATGCAATTCATTCAAGTTTCAATTTGCAGAAGAAGAATAGTTTCTGAAAATGAAAATCGCAACACGAAAATGACTATCGCAACGAGAGAATCGCAACGCGAAACTAAAATCGCATTGCGATTTGCATTTCGCGTTGCGATTCTTAGTTGATTTAATAAGCAATCTAAGTGAAATGGTTAATCTATTATTGAAATTACCAGTAAACTTATCATCAATTTCAATATGAAAAACCTAATAATAATGCAAAAATTTTAAAAAGAAAATAATTAAAAAAACTAACCCTCGTTGGTTGATTTGGTTGATTTTCCATTTCTGATTGTGAGGGTGGCTCTGAGAGATGGAGATAGACGGATTTCGCCGGAGATGGGGACGGATTTCGTCGGAGATGGGTGAGAGAGTGAGAGATGGACATGGGACTGAGTTGTGATTTTAGGTTTTAGGTTATGAGTTGCGATTACGGGATATACTGTGGACAGTTCAGTGTTCTTAATATATTAATATTCATGTTTGGAATTTAAAAATAAAATACTTGGCCAGGATACTAATGGCGCTTTGAAAATCGCATTGCGATTATGTATTATCGCGTTGCGAAAGTCAGTATCGCGTTGCGAAAGTAAGTATCTCGTTGTGATTTTTTATTATCGCATTGCGATAGTCAGTATCGCATTGCAATTTTCCCAATTTGCGTTGCGATTTACTTATTCGCATTGCGATTTTCCCAATTCGCGTTGCGATTTACTTATTCGTATTGCGAATTGGGAAAATCGCAACGATACTGTAGACCATCGCAACGCGATTTTCAACTATCGCATTGCGAAAATGAAACGCGAATTTGCGATAATGGAGATCGCGTTGCGAATTAGCGATCGCATTGCGATTTTGTTGGTCATTTTGGCAAATCCGGAAAAAGTTGGTTAAAATCGTATATTATATGGGATTTTTGGTCACTGAGGTTATTTTCTCTTTTATTTATTCTTTTTATTTTTTATGTCTGCATACGTTATTGTTTTCTTTTCTGTTTTGTCTGTTCTCATATTTACATGTTTTTTCTCCTAATTCGATCTTGTATTTCACTATAAGTCTAACATCTTTTGACATTTTAAGGATGTTTTCAAATCAATCTAAGGTAAGTAATTTTGAATCATTATTTTACTTTTTAAGTTAAACTTACAATTTTCTTACTTAATGACAATTGGAAATTACATAGTACCGAAAGGGCAGTTCAAGTGTGCTAACCCTTATTTGATTGTAACCGACTCCCGAATCCGATATATCACTGGTAAGACGCATATCAGGTAAGAAATAGGGTATTCGATCAACCCATTTTTAATAAAGTAAATGATCGGTGACGACTCCGAATCTATAATTTTCTAAGTCGAAGTCCAATTCCGAACTCACCGAAAGACGATTCTGACAGTCCTATTTTGGTCAATCAAATATTTTTTTTTATAATCGTATCTATTGTTATGTTTTGTTCCATGATCCTAACCAATAATGCTTTGGTGGCTGCTATACCAGATATTCGAGATCGTGATTAGAAGTTAAAATTTTTACACGTTTGTCGAAACCAAAATGTTGCTACAGAGATTGGCAGCTTTGAATCGTGGAGCACTCGTTGAAGGAGTTGAGTTTGTGGATCCCCGACGAAAATTCTGGCAACATTGCATGAAGATTTAACCGTTTCTAATTAAGGCTGAATGTTATTGTTCTATCAAAAGAGATAAACACAACTGTTAATTAAATTAAATGAACGTAGTGCCGGCATAAGTATAATCCAGGTGTACCGCTTTTTAATTAAAAGTTAATGAAGGGTGAACAAATGGAACATCCTCTCCATGCGACGTAGTCGAAGTCCAAAACTTGCTGTTCAGACAATTATATCCTCATTATTTTTTCCTTTCTCCAACATGTATTTGCCAAACCATTGCCGCCCATCTATTCCTTACGTGATTCAACGAGTCTATATATATATATATATATATATATATATATATATTTAGATCTAATTATATGCTATAAAATAAAAAAATACATTGATTTAGGATATTAGATGAATAAAAATAAATGATTAAGAATAATAATAGAAAATATGATATTCACTTGGAGAAAATTATCAAAAACAACTGGATTTCGTTAATAAAATTAATGAAATATTCCTTTGAGAATAACAACAGACATCAAAAGAACTCAATAACCTTCATAAAAACTCATTATTTCTATCGAACGAGATGCTTTGTGAAATGATAAAGGAGTGGTAAGCGAACCAAACTATCGATAGGTTGCTTTGCTACATAGTTTCGATTATATCCGCAAACAACCTTTTTACCAAAGAGGTGACCTAACTATACGTGATCATTGAAAAATCAATCAGAAAATAAATGTCTTAAGTGTCTTTTTGCGGGCACCAAAACAACCACAAAGGTATGCGAAAATCATACCAAAAGACAAAAGCCATAAGGATCATACAACAGAGAAAAAGCGTGTCACAATAGCAGAGAAAAAGCGTGTCACAATAGCAGAGAAAATGCATGCCATAAGAGTAGAGAAAAATGTGTCACAAATACATAGATTGTTATTCAAAATTGAAGAAAACTAAACAAATAGATATAATATAAAAAAATTAATAATCATCGCGCTCAACAACTAACATTAAAATTAATATTATTGTATATTAAATAAAAGAAAGAAAGAAAAATGTAACACAAAAATTTTGAGAGAACTTAAGTTAAAAAAAGAAAGGGTAATTATGCATAAATCATTTAATTTTGAAACTCCAACCTAAATATTGTGTGTAAAATGGTTACCATAAATGAATGAGAATTGATATCATTTTTTTTAAGTTAAAGATGATTATAAAATATTATTTGTTTAAAGTATTCTCAACTATTTAATAATGAACATTTAATTATTCTTGTAATCATTGTTTTTATTAAGCTAACAGTGATTATAAAATATTATTTGTTCAAAGTATTCTTAATCATTTGACAATATACACTCAATCATTCTTGCAATCATTGTTTTTATTAAGCAAAGGTGATTATAAAATATTATTTGTTGATAATATTCTCAATCATTTAACAATGAATACTTAATTACTCCGTAATTATTGGTGTTTGAAACTGTAACCTTTAAAATTAATAATAATTTCTTTAATTATCAGAGTAAATTGGTTCATACATAATTGATATCATATTTAAAAGTAAGACGACACATTAGTCTTAATAATCGGCTATCAACCCAATCTTCACCATCTCCTCACATTTTCAGATTTTTATTTATAATATAATTGTATTTGTTCATAATTTTTAATTATTAATAATATATATATTTTTATAAATATTATTACTTGAATTTAAATGTTTTAAAAGATAATATTTCCTTTTATCATTAAGTTTAAATAGGTTCTCAAATTTTTAGATTACTTTTTTTATATAAATCTAGAATGAATAAAGATAATATATGTTAAAAATTTTAATTTTAGTCTAATTTTAAGAGTGAGTTTATCATTTGGATCATAAAATTTAAACTTCTTTTCATATTTTTTAAATATTAATAATTTAAATTGTTAATATATATAATTATTTTATTTAAATAAATAAATATTTTCTAGAAATAGATTATTGTAATCAAAATAATAATAAAAATTAATCTTAAAGCAATCTTTTCTCACCTCATTTTGACAATTTATAAATACTTTACAGTAAAATTTTCAAAATAATACTTAAAAAAACAGTATAAAGTATTAGAAAAATTATTTTCTTATCTATTATAATGTTGAATAGAAGAGTTGATGATTTTCTCAAATTGTATAAATATACTCACAAGTTACGTCTTCTGAGAATAGATTGTGTTTTCCATGAGTTTCTCATAAATCATCAAATAATCAATAAATCTCTAAAAATCGTCACCATAGAAAAGAAATTATATTTAAGTAATTCTATTATACAACAATCTTAAATACACCCATAAAGTTATTTTTACCAAAAATATTAATTTTTGATAAAAAATAATATTTTAAATAACTTTCAATATTAATATTTTTATTAAAAAAATAATATTTAAGTAACACTTTACAAAAAATATTAAATATTTTAAATAACATCAATATTAATATTTTTGATAAAATAATATTTTAAATAACATTTTACTAAAATTATTAAAAAATATTAATATATTCAGTACTACATTTCATTAATAGTATATTAACCTTATTTCTATTTTCCAGAAGTCTAAAGAAAGACGCAGAACATTTTAGATTGCCAGCTCTTCAAAACAGCGACTAAGCTTCTTCTCCTTCGTTCTCTCCCTTTACTTGGCTACGACTTTTACTTTCGTCCTCGATTCTCTCCGTCTTCTTTGAAGGTAGCCCTTCTCCTCCGCTTTCCTCGCTTTTTGTGCGTATTATATATATTTTTAGCACTAGTATACATATTCATACATGGATATTGCTAATGATTCTTCAATGTTTCAGTTTAGTTCATTAACTACTATACAATAAACCGGTGGGTTTTTTAATTTATTTATTTTTCTTGTTTTGTTTTATTATTTTTGCTTTCTTTTGTTTTCCTGAATTTTTACTGTATGTTTGGCGATAGATTTTGGTGGAAGATTGGTAACTGAATTTGTAAGGATTTATTAGTTAAGATTTAAAGATTTTATAAGGGTTTTTTTTGGTTGAATTGATTTTATTGTTAATCGTGAATTTATGTGTTGATTATGTATCGATATGATTTTGCAGTTTAATTTCCATGAAGAAATTTCATATGCTTCAATCAAGCACTCGATTTCAGTTTCTTTTGTTTTTGCAAATTATCCGGAGTCCTCATTAGATGCTTCAATGGTAAAATTCTACTAGAAGTTCATGTACTATAAAAGGAACAGTTTAGTCTAAAAGGGTAAAATTATTGTTAGTTTGCTTAAATATTTTGATTTAAACACTCTCTAGTTCTCTCTCAATTTCAAACTCGGAACATATTTATCTCTCAACATTTTGTGTGTGACATAATATTTTAAAACACTTATGAAATCTAAATGCAAAATTAATTCTTATTATAACTCCAAACTTTGTTGTCTTCACTTACAATAATATTCAAAACATAAAAAAATTTAAAAGGTTTAATTGAAAATAATGTACACGAAATATTTTTAGAATTTTTAGATTTTGAGTGAGACTAAAAGTTTAATTGAAAAAGATGATATAAAAAACATAAAAATTTTCAAAATTGTGAAAAATTTATAATTTTTTATTTTATTTTAAAAAAATTATCCAATCACAATTGGATATGCGTCATGTGCTGTCAGAAACTATCAACACCATTATAAATCGTTATTATTTACTCACTTTCAAATGTATATTGAATAAATTACTCTCCTATATTTTCAAGAGTGATCAATTGTCTTAATTTCAAAATTGACAGAGACCTATATTTAAGCCAACTAGCTAAAAACTTTAAAATTTTGGACCAAAATATTCACTTTTCAAGCGTACAAGGACTAAAATGTCCCTTTTTATGGTAGAAGGAACCAACATAAACTTTCAGGTATAGTAAAGGTATTAAAAAAATTCATTTTTAATAGGACTAAAGTTAACTTTTAATTATTGTACAAGGAATTGTACTTTAACCATGCTTAAATCAAGCCCTCATTCCAGTTTCTTTTGCTTTTTCAAATAACTACGGGAAGCCACCATTAAGTAGGATTTTTGTGTGCTTTAGAAACCTTCTACATTATTTCTTTTACGATGTGAAGTCCTTTTACATTGTTGAAATAAGTTGTCCTGCTACTGATGAATTCTATGGATTCGTGATTCTATTTGTAGATTAAAGGAAGTAGAGTTTGTGATTGTATTATTCTCAGAATCTAATTGTAGGAATCTGCTTTATGGTGTTTTACTTTTTCGACGTTAACCTTGTGATTGACTTGATTTTTTTTTTCGTGTAAGAAACTGTGACTTTCTGGGGCTTTATGCATGTCTAGCCCTGAGGTTACTATTGACATAGTGGAAGGAGCACTTCCTCGATCAGAAAGAACAAAATCTCTTGATGCCAGTGCCGAAAAAGAAAACGGTTCTATACTAACTAATGGTGAAGTTGTCCATAGTTCTGAAACTGCTGGATTTAGAGTTGGGGAACTCTTGCCTTGGAATGGAGACTTTTATTCTGGGTCATTACTCGGCAATGTGCCAGAGGGTCGTGGAAAGTATGTTTGGCAAGGTGGTTGTGTGTATGAGGGAGAGTGGAGATGTGGGATGAGGCAAGGGACTGGCAAGATACAATGGCCTTCTGGAACTGTTTATGATGGTGAATTCTCAGGTAGTTATATCCATGGTACTGGGACATACATTGACTCTAATAAATTAATTTACAAGGGGAGATGGAAGTTGAATCGCAAACATGGTTTGGGATATCAAGTTTATCCTAATGGAGATGTGTTTGAGGGCTCTTGGATCCAGGGAACACCTGAAGGCCCTGGAAAATATACTTGGGCCAATGGAAATATTTATCTAGGGAATATGAAAGGTGGTAAAATGTCAGGCAAAGGAACCCTCACTTGGACAAATGGAGACTCCTTTGAAGGAAGCTGGTTAAAAGGAATGATGCGTGGATTTGGAGTATATAACTGGAGGGATGGTGGTTGCTATGTAGGAACTTGGACACGGGGTTTGAAGGATGGAAAAGGATCATTTTATCCAATTGGCAGCCGACTTCCTGCCTTACAAGAGGTTTACCTCAATGCTCTGAGAAAAAGAGGATTGTTACCAGATTTGAGAAAGCATAACCATTCACATATCCACCATGCTTCTTCTGTAGACATGGGGTGTGTAAAGGTTTCTGGCAATCGGCCATCTCATCGTAATTCTGATAAGCTTGCTGAAGGAAACTTATTAAATCTGGATCAGTCTCGCAACAGAAATGTTTCCTTGGAAAGACGCTGGAGTCTAGAGGTATCCATCGAAAAAGTTATCGGACATGATTCATCTTCAGATTTAACTGATTCTTTTATTGAAGGAGAAGAAAAGGGGAGTGGAAACAATGCACCAGTCTTAGAACGTGAATACATGCAAGGTGTCTTAATTAGTGAGTTTGTGTTAAATGATAGTTTTTCAGCATCATCCAGAAGAGCTAAACGGAGACAAAAAATGTTAGCCAAAGAGGTTAAGAGGCCTGGTGAAATGATTAGTAAAGGCCACAGGAGTTATGATTTAATGCTCAGTTTGCAGCTTGGAATCAGGTCTGTTCTTTTATCTTTTTCACTTATTTACCTTTAGTCAGACAATGATGGCTCTTAATTTTCTTATTTGTTTGTCATTCTAAATTTTATTGGTGCTTTTGTTTACCATGGAGTTTATCATTCTAGACTGGACTGAACTGGTATTGTTATTTAATTTCGTTGTAGATATTAATAGAAAACCGGAAGAGATGTTTCAAGTGATTGACTAAATGAGCATACACTAAGAAATAAAACGGCCGCCCTACATTGGACAATAGATTAAACATTTATATTTGCTTGTGAACCTGTTCTGAGTACTACTTAAATATGTTTCTTCATTGCAATTTAAATTTTATGGCATCTTTTGTAAAGAATGCATACAAAGATACTTGACTTTATAATCATGGAGAATCAATATATGGTCTTCCTTAATTTGCAATGACATTGTTTTGAAAAATCTACTGCTGAATATATGTTAGATTTGGCCAGATACACTGTGGGGAAAATTACACCTGTACAAAGACGAGAAGTAAGAACATCAGATTTTGGCCCCAGCGCCAGCTTTTGGATGAATTTTCCTAAAGAGGGTTCACAACTGACACCTCCCCATCAATCAGAAGATTTTAAGTGGAAAGATTACTGCCCAATGGTTTTCAGGTTAGAGATACCTCGATTTCAATGAGGTTCTATGGTTCAGTTTGGAGGTTTTGTCTATCTGCTATTTAAGATTTATGTCCTTTGGGGAAAGTGTTTTAAATTTTAATTCCTTTCATTTCTAGAAGGAAGATGTTTTGATAGACAAGAAGGTTGAAAACTTGCCTTTTGGTCTCGTTAACCATTACACATGTTGGAGAGATGTTTATCTTGCCAAATTAGAGGCATATCATGTACACTGGCAAACTCTTTGAAGAAATTTATTAGTATTAGGTTTTTCCTTGACGTTTTTAAATGTGTCCATCACTCAAAAGCTGGTATCTGTCCATTACTTAAAAGCTGAACATACTACAATGTTACATCAGCAGTTCTTTGCATCTATCTACACTTTTACAAGTTCATTCTTTTGATACCTAATACAAGATGCATCTGTGGACATCATGTGATGCACTAGTATTCTTTTTGAAATATTGAATAAATATGCTTCCAGAAGGGCGATAATTACCTATATTTTTGTTCTTTTATTTTTGTTTTTCTTACTATTTTGTATGGCTATTTTACTATTTTATTTCCCATATTGACATATATAGAACTAATTGTAGGAATTTAAGGGAGATGTTCAAGATTGATGCTGCTGACTACATGATATCCATTTGTGGAAATGATGCTCTCAGAGAACTTTCTTCTCCTGGAAAAAGTGGTAGTATCTTCTTTCTGTCTCAAGATGATCGTTTCATGATTAAGACACTCCGGAAATCTGAAGTAAAGGTTTGCGATCTCCAGTTTTACCTTGTGTATTTATACTTCTTTTGCACTAGCTTGAGTAAATATGATAATTGCTCTCAGGTTGGTTAACTTGTAATTGTACATGTCAGGTTTGCTATAGATATTTGTCAAGTATGCATTTTTTTAAAACTTTTCAAGCTCCTTAATTTTAAAAAATAATAATACCATACCATAAAGTATATACAAGATAATTCTATCTTTGTTGCTGTCATCCTTCTGTTCCTTTTTTTCCTCTGATAATTGCAGGTTTTATTGACTGAATTCTTGCATATAGGTTCTTCTAAGAATGCTTCCAAACTATCATCGTCATGTGAGGTCATATGAGAACACACTCATAACAAAATTCTTCGGTTTTCACATAATCAAACCATCAAGCGGTCAAAAGGTAATAAGCGCAGTAGAGTTCTTTCCTATGCAGAGGTCTTTTTACCTCAATCCATACAATTTATAAAGTGGTGTCACTGAATACAATAAAATATTTTTAGGTACTTTGACTAAGAACTTTGTTTTCCATATCTTATTTCATGGTATGTAATGAAAGGTTCCTTCAAGATTTTGGAATCTCTTTTGACCATTAGAAGCTAACAACCATAAACCATACCCTTTTTGCAGTTTCGCTTTGTAGTAATGGGAAATATGTTCTGCACTGAGTTAAGGATCCATAGAAGGTTTGACTTGAAAGGATCATCACTAGGGCGTTCTGCGGACAATGTTGAAATTGATGAGAACACAACACTTAAAGATTTGGATCTCAACTACTGCTTTTACTTAGAACCTTCTTGCCGAGAGGCTTTATTAAGGTAACTGGTGAATTGGCAGCTTCTTTGTTATCGTCTATTATCCTACATTTTTAAGCTGACATATTCTTGGTCCATCACTTAGTGGTGTGAACTGTACATTTCATTAGAGTAATATTTCTGTGAATCTTTATTTTAGTAAAAGATAATTTGTTCTGTTTCTTGGCGAAGATATGGTTTACTTGGCAATTTTAAGAACATAACTAGACCGCTTTCATGATATAAGCTTTATCTTGTCCTATCTTACTTGAATATCATTCTTATATAATTGGTTTATACCTTCCAAAGTTTGATTTTATTGCATTTATATATATTTTGCAGGCAAATAGAGACTGACAGTAAACTTTTGGAATCACAACACATAATGGATTATAGCCTTTTGCTTGGAGTGCATTATCGAGCACCCCGACATTTGAGGTCTCCCATTTCCTACAACAGAGTGGATGGATTAGGGAGTGTTGCAGAGGAAGGTTGGTATTTATGAAAACTTGATCTTCTATTGGCAGTTTATTCTAGATTCAAATGTTTGTTCACATTTGGATTAAGGATTGCAGTGTGTATGGATAGGGGAAATAATTGACATATTGGCAAAATAGAATTAGAATAAATTGCGTTAGGCGGAACATATTGCAGAGGTTAGATTAATAGTAGACAGACTTCACACTTGAAACAACAAACTACATCAGATGGTATGCGGTTCCATTAGTCAGTGATATACTCCACGGTATAGAATACGGTATACGCCGTAATTATCTGATTGAATTTCTTTTGAATCATCCTAAAGGACAGTGAATTGATACAAAAGTCATTTGGTGTTGATGTTTTTCTAGAGGATGAAATTTCCAACTACCCACAAGGACTTGTTTTGGTTCCTCGTGGAACGGATGACAGTGTTGTTGTCGGTCCTCACATACGAGGTCGACCTCTTAGATCCGCAGGTGATGAGGATGTCGATCTCCTTCTTCCTGGTACAGCCAGGTATGATATCTTAATATGTACAAAATACATGCACCGAGTAGCTTGTGAATTGTGATTTTTAGAAATTCTTTTATCACTTCTTTGAACAGACTCCAGATCCAGCTTGATGTGAACATGCCAGCAAGGGCTGAGCAGATTCCAGGGAAAGAAGAGAACATGTTCCATGAAGAATATGATGTTGTCCTGTACCTAGGCATGATCGACATTTTGCAAGAATATAACATGAGTAAGAAGATTGAACATGCCTATAAATCTCTTCAGTTTGATTCCGTATCCATATCCACCGTTGACCCTACATTTTACTCGCAAAGGTTCCTGGAATTCTTTCAGAAGGTATTTCCTCAAAACTCAATTAAAGGTTGATAAATTTCTGGGTCTATTTTCCACTCTCCTGAGTTTCCTCAAGATGGTCAAACTGTTTTGAGAAATCGAATGCTAGGAGTCGGTACAATTTGAATACCCCGAGCAGCATTACTGAAATAGTAGTTAAAGATGGTCATCTCCAGTTCATGCGAAGAATTGTTCCTCGCCATTGTTTTTTGTTCTGCTTTACGACAATATAGTAGGACTTGTTCAATGCTTATACATGAACTTTTAACTCAGAATTTCCATAGCTTGTCTAAATTCAAGGATCTATCCACGATATCACACGATCTATGGAGTTCGGAAAACATTAGAAATTGGTTCATAAAAATAATATCCGGTACAGTGGCAGATCTACGTTTATCTAAGGCGATATCGAATTTTTTTCTGTTAATTATTTATTTTATTGATTGTGTTATTTATATCTGCATAACTGTAATTTTATTTATTTATTCTCGGGTTAGATCCACTCTTTACACACTAAAAAGTAGAAACGTATGGGTGTTTTTGCTCGAGTAATACAATTACAGGGTTGAGATGGTACAAGGAATGAGTCGAAAGGTGTTACAAATAGCATGCACCTTGGTAGAGATCATTCCCGAGTGGTAATTTGAAATAACAATATATAATAAAATACAATAATTTATATAAATCTCTATTTTTTTATAAAAAAAATGGTTCCATCTTTAGTTCGAGTATCCTAAGAAATAAGTATCTTATATATTAAATGGATATATTGTCCTCTAAAGGCATCAACTTTTTTTTTATGAATAATATGGTATTTGCAAGATAGTATTTGTTTAGAGTCTTGGCTATGTGTATATATCATATAAATGTAGTTGTTCGAATCTATGACTAAGATATTAAGTGAAATGGAAAAAATATTAGCGATGAAAAAGCTAAAACAATGAATGAAGAGAATTTGAGTTGAACCATTGCAGATTTATCATATTATTTTTTTTCCTACCATTTTCAATCTTTCTATAAAATCGTTAGAACATCATTTCACGCCCTTCTTGGTAAAAATATCATCAAGTTGCTTAGTACTAAAGCCTAGCTTTTGTAAAAGTGTTCTTTTCTCATCAGTTATTTTTGTTTATTAATCTTTCTGGACTCTATTTGGATTATCTCTAGTTCAAGTAATTTAACATTATTATAGAAGGCTTTTCCCCCTCAACTTCACTATCTTATTTTTCAGTGTCAGTTTAGAGTTTATCTTTCGTACTTCTATCCATCATTTATTCCAATTCATTATATATTTATTTATAAACTGCACGTTTAGTATTTAAACTATTATTATTGTTTTGTTTTGATACTCAAATTTATTTTAAAAGCTTAATGATAATGTCGACATGTCACTATAAAGTATGTCACATCAATATTAAAAAAATTAAAAATCATGTCAACAAATTTGTTAATATTTTAACGAGGTGTCAAATTGAAACATAAACTAAATGATAAGTATGATTTTGAGAAAAAATAGACACCAAAACAAAAGAAACTAATAATTTAGATACTAATCATATAGTTTACCCCTATATTCATTCAATAAAAACAATAAAATTATTTACCCAATCATTTTCATCTTCTTCAAATTCCAAAGTATATGTTCAAATACAACTCTCAATCATTTGGAATTGAACACTCGTATTCTTAGCATTACTGATGTTAGTACTACTGAAATCACTAGGGTTCGTGCAGACTCACTACTATATGATACATCGAATTATTTATCTTTTCCTTTAAGTGTTTTTATTATTAGAGAAAATAACTTCAGTGACCGAAAATGCCTTATAATATACGATTTTAACCAACTTTTTTTGTATTTGCGAAAATAACCAACAAATTCGCAACGCGAACTCCAATTTCGCAACGCAAATTTCCCAAATTCGCAACTCAGTTTTGAAATTCGCAACTCGAATCTCTTTTTCGCAACGCGAATTTGGAATTCGCAACACAGAAGTCAAATTTGCAAAGCGCGTTTATTTTCGCAACACGAATTTTATTTTCGAATTCGAAACACGAATATTAATTCACAATACAAATGTAAACAGTATATCCCGTAAATTGTAACTCATAACCTAAAACCCTAAATCGCAACTCAATCCCATCTCCATCTCTAACTCTCTGCATCGACATCTGTCCCCATATTCGACGACCCCCCTCCATCTCCATCTCTCAAAGCCACCCCATCTACGGCATACGATTGTGATTTTTTGGTCGTCAGGTAGCCTTATGTCCATGACTGGTGGCAAAACTATTTGTAAGTCATCTGGTATGTCCCACTCAGAAGGATGTGGAATAGGGTAGTCTCGGCATAAGTCTGTAATATACTTCTGTAGTATAGCAATCCATAGCATATGCGCTTGAATCATCTTGGTTTAGATGAAGAGCAACTTTTATAACATGGCCAGACGGATAACCATATGTTTGCCATTTCATACAACTACACGTCTTTGCATTTAGATCGACAAGCCCATTTAAGTCATTATCCAAGACTTCAAACAAAGTGTTGAACATAGTTCAACTCTCAATGACGTTGACTTCACAACACGTTTCGTTATCTTTTTTTCAGTCCATGGTGTAACACGACGTTCCAATGTTCCTGTAAATTTAATAAATAATACTTAGTAAAATCTATTAAATATGAAAAGGTGCGAATTTAAAGAAATAATACATGCATGGTTTCTTTTCTTGTAGTACCACTGTTGAATAGAGGCTCGAAAAAACTCCATTAACATACTAATGGGTAATTTTCGGGAATGAAAACTTAGAGCGTTGATTGATTTTGCACTATTAGACGCCATGAAACCATATCTTGCTCCAAGTTGATGCACTCTTGACCATCTTTCAAACCCGACATCTTCTAGTGTTTGAGCACATTGAGGCAAAACACGTCTTAAACAATTTATATGCTTATTAAAATTCACTTCCCGATAAGCTTTTACAGCATTCCAGTATGTCCATTTGTGATTTTTTATACCAGCAGACCTTGATTTTATATTTCTGTACAAATGAACACCACAAAATCCATGAAAAGCATATGGGAAACACCTTCTAATAGTGTTGTCAATTGAGTTTGCCCTATCAGATATGATTGTCAGGTTACTAATAGGACCTATGCAATCCCTAAGATGTCCCATAAAGCATGTCCATGAATTAAAGGTTTCAGATTTGCCAACCCCGTAAGCTATTGGTAGTATCCCATTATTAGCATCCATGGCTACTGCTAATAAGTTTACTCCAAGGTGTCGACCTTTCAAATGTGCTCCGTCAACTATAATAATTGGACACATGCAAATAATAAACGAACAAATCTACAAAATAATATACACAAGAAATAAAATCATTTAAATGTGAAATGCATGTAACTAACAAAAATGAGTCAACAAAATTATATTGATTTACTAACCACAACACCAATGGTGATAAACAACAACTCAAAAAGTCAATCTCTATCTGTTTTGATATGAGTTACCGACCCATGATTTTTCAGCTTTAAATTGTGGCAATAAGCCGGCAGTTGGGCAAATGATGCTTCTGGCGACCCCCTCAACAATTCCAAGGATAAAATTTGGCTCTCCAAGTTTGAGAATATGAGATACTAATCTTGAACCGAGCATTCATGTCAGTCATAATTTCATGTCCCCGATATACTCTGCCATTCAAAAACATTAACTCACCAGAAAACCACCAAACACATTTTTGTTTGCCTGTCTATGGTGAGGAAAAACTTGGGTTCTTGAACATGTATGTTTATCAATAAAAGTCCTAACTTGAAACATTTCGCAATCTTTATCCTCTTTGCAATCATATGCCACGTACAATTTTTGTCAATCCTACACTTTGTTTCGAAACGATTTTTGCTTGATTTGTTAACTTTTAGTTGATAGCCATCTTCCACACATTTCGTATACAAAGCTATCTTCAAGTATTCCTTCGTATCAAAACAATCATCTTTCTTGATACGAATAACTTTTGTGTAACAATCAACTGCTATCTTTACCAACCCTTCTTCCGGTATCTAAGTAATTCTGGCATATTCCAGTTATACTCCCGTGGTATTTTCTTCTTTTTCTTTTCTTCGGGGACTTCTTATTCTTCTTTTTCTTCTTCAGGGTTATATGAATTACATAATGGATGTTCAACATGTTCATTCACAGCTGTAACTTCCTCTTCATTATCATCAACAACATCTTCCTCGGCAGCGGTTGTTTCATCATCAAAATTCAGGTATTGGCCAATATCAAAATCATTACACGCAGGGTCTATTTCTTCTTCTGAAACATCATCAAAATCCGAGTATTGACCAAGATCAAAGTCCGGGTATTGACCAAGATCAAATTTTGAATACTGACTAGTACTCACATTTTTTCTATTGGCTCATCATCGTCTAACTGGTCAATACGAAAATCAGAATTTAGGGCTGAAAGTTGATTGGGATTTGGATTAAGGAAAGGTTGTGGGTTTTGAGATTGTGTTTGGTATTGGAAATGTGGTGAAACAAAATTTTCTTGGTGATGAAATTGTGGTAGAACCATGAAATTTTGAGGTTGATAACAACGTTGTACATTGTGAGCACCATAAACTGGGGCTAATAACTTAGTTGATTACTACCCGTTACTGACCCAACTTCACTACTTCTAGGTTCAACAGTATACAATGTAACATCATCTTGCGAAACACTAATGTAAGCAATGAATCGTTCAACATCTTCATTGTCGGTTAACAAATAAACTTTACCTTTTCTCTGATAAGATAGCTTAAATCCACTTAGAAGCTCTAAATTCAATTTCTTTGAAACATGTAACATTAGAGTTTCATAAGTTAACTTTTTTAATGACAGTTTTAGTTGAAGATTCATGGGTAAAGGCATATATTGTAAAACACCATTAACATTCTCCCATGACCCTCCATAACACAAATCTATCCAAACATGATCAACATTAGATGATTTCATTCTACAAATTGTAAATTAATTTACTAAACAAACGAGCTATAAACTAGATATCATCACTAACTTAGAGAAAAACATACCTTTATTAAGTTGATAGTTGATAATTTGGGAGAGAAATCATTGAAAAATTATATAGAAATAAAATTATGTAAAAAAAATTAGGATGGGGAAGGATGTCGTTGGATATAGGAACGAATGTCGTCGGAGAGAGTGAGAGATGAGATGTAATGAGTTGCGATTTAGAGATTTAGGTTATGAGTTGTTGCTACTGCGTAGTTTATATACCCAAAACACTTGTGTTGCTAAATTAAAATTCGAATTGCGAATTCGGAAACTGAGTTGCGAAAACAAAATTCGTGTTGCGAATTAGGAAATCTTGTTGCGAAAAGGAAACTTGTGTTCGAATTTAAAAATCGCGTTGTTAAAAAGAAATTCGCGTTGCGAATTCAGAAATCGAGTTGCGAAAAAAAATTCGCGTTGCGAATTTAGAAATCGAGTTGCGAATTTAAAATTCCGTGTTGCGAATACCAAATTCGCAATTTGGAAATTGCATTTGCGAAATTGGAGTTCGAGTTACGAATTTGAAAATCGCGTTGTGAATTTAGAAAATCGCGTTACGAAAAAGAAATTCGAGTTGTGAATTTCAAAACTGAGTTGCGAATTTTGAAATTGTGTTGCGAAATTGGAGTTCGCGTTGCGAATTTGTTAGTTATTTTCGCAAATCCAAAAAAAAAATAGTTAAAATCATATTATAAGGCATTTTTGGTCACTGAAGTTATTTTCTCTTATTATTATTGTTATTATTAGTGATCACTATTATGTAACTAGTAGAGCTATATTACATTATTTGAGGATTCTTGCCATATTATTATATTATTTGACTTCAAGAAAATTCTCGTTGGAGCCTTCTAATTAGAGTAATTGCTTACAATGAACACAATGACCTATTTGTTGCAAATCCTTTTATGATATTACAAAAACCTTAGGATTTTCTTTCAATTATTAAAGTATTTAGGCTTAAATATCAATTATATATCTATTTTTATCAATACAATGTTTAAGTGATTGTGGTAGTTATTAGGGCGTAACTGAGATGAGACATATTGCAAGCTACTCGAGTTCTACTCGATCAAAGCTTGGTTAATATTTGAATTGAATGGATTCAATTCAAACTCGAATTTAACTCGAGTTATTAACGAGTTGAAACGAACTACTTGATACTCAACTCGAAAAGTCCGTGAGCAACTAAAAATATATAATTTTTTAAATTAAATTATTAATAATATTAACATTTTTATGTTGTTTTCGAGTTCGAGTTCGAGATTCAATCGAGCTAAGTCTGAGAACGTTTCGAGCTCAAATTTTGTCGAACTTGAATCAAACTTCAATTTTTAATTTCAAGTTGACTAAAATAAATTTATATAAAACTAAAATTCACATATCACAATATATATTAAATTTAATTTCATTCCTAATTTTAATATGAATCATTTTGATGTTAATTTATTTTCTGAACTTATATTTTAATGCATACGTATATATAATCCACCATAATAAAAAATATAGTATTCTCTTTTTTTAATTAATCTAAGGTTATTACAAAAAATAGTATTTGTATGAACGCCTATACACCTGAAAATACAACTGCTCGAACCTGTAATATCTAGAGAAAACAACACTCATTTTTACCACTGAGGTCACTCAATGTATTCAAAAATCAACATTCTCTTTTTGTACAAGATTTTCCTCATAACTACTATATTTTATTCCTATAGGTATTGAACTCACAACTTACAAGAGAAATGAGATGTCAAATGAGAGTTTTTACCCTACATTCAATTAATTATATTTAAATAATCAGTTTAAGTAATTATAATCTAAAAATTATAAAGTATCATTAAATTTATTGAATTGTTGTTAAATAATCAGTTAATTTTATTAAATTAATACAAAAGGGTTACTAAATCTTATTAAGCTGATACAAAATAGTTCTTAAACTTGTTAAAGTTTATCATTATTTGATAATAACAGATAAATTTAATGATTATTTTGTAAATTTTAAAACTTCATTAACAAAAAAATAATTTCATATAATTTAATGAAAAATTGCATAGTTTACCTTTATATGGTTTTTTTAAATAACCTTTATATGGTTATGCTAGCGGTTTATGATGATTATTATCATATCATGTATGTCCCATCCGTCATTGGAATATCTATGCCTATTCAATAAAATTTGAAATTCGAAAATTGAGCTTCCTTTAGGACCAATGCAATAATAATGTTTGTTGAATTTCTTAAAGATAACGTAAATTTATTTCTTCTTCTTTTCTAAAATTGATATAAAAAAACTTAATTTTTTCCCTTTCAGTTACAGAACTTCGTCCTAATTAATCTGAACCGTCCCGCATAGCACACATGATTTTGGTGGGTGATGTCACGCCCCAGTTTAATTTTAAAAGTTTATTAAATAAAATTATTTGTTTTAAGGACTAAAGTGCAAGTTTCTGAATTTTTTTGGGTTAGTTTTAAAAAATCTGGGAAGTTTAGGGACCTAATGTAACCCCCTAGATCCAACCTATGCATTTCGACTAAGTCTAACGGATTACATTAAATATTCTTAAAATATTTTCCAAAACGTTATTTGATAATTTAATTCCATATTTTAAATAACATCATGAAAACATAATGATTAATAATAAATCCATCGAATAAAGATAAAACCTTAAGTAACAGTGTAAAATAAAGCATGTCATAAGCAGTATCAAACCAAAATAAATCACAAAAACAAGTATTTAAAATAATGGCACATGTCACCGTAATTGAAGGCAGAGTGAGATAAAACATTACAACAACATGATATGTACTAAATGAGTCGATCCTCCAAGTGTCTGGTACAGGGTGCCTACCCAAGAGTATCTGAAAGTGAAAAACAGTTTGAAAAGTGAGCTAGGGGCTCAGTGTGTCCCAATAATGCAATTAAAACATGGAATGTAAAATAATCAAGTAATAATTTGGTAAAATATCATGGAAATCTTGATGAAGTTTAAGTTTTTAAAACTCGAAGTTTACCCTCCTCCTGTACAACATATGTAGTTTCCCAGAACTGTATTCATACGGCATACCCTATACCCAGTAGATATAAGGAGCCAACATAAGGGAGCATCTCGGGGCATGGGAGCCTACCCAAGAAAGATCTCGGGGCCTCGAAGCCTACCCAAGGGTCACCTTAGGTCCGTAAGGAATTATCAGTTTGATCAGAGCTGAACCTCCATACTCCAGTATCCTACCCAAATCGTTTATCAAATACACAGTTTGCACAGTAAGCAATAAATTTCATAAATCCATAATCAACGTAATCATATTTCTAGTGAAAACCAATAACCAAATAACATATATCATTCAACCATAGTCCATAAGCCATGAACCAATAAATCAGTAAAACAATAAATCATAAATTCATTCAGTATCCCTGAATTATCCTATTTTTCTGATCTGTTAAAAAATTGAAATTTTATGGCTAAGGGGGCATGAACTCGTAACTTAGGGTCATGGGTTCCCATGCCTTAGCCACTATGCTAGGCTATTGTTTGAATATATTTTAATAAAATATATGTTTAGTTATAGTTTGGTTTTCGGTTAGAACCCAAAAACAAAAAAACCAGAGACCCCGATAAAATAACCCAAATTAACCTCTTGGTGAAACCCTAAACCCCAAACTCATTCAACCAAGCTATCCCATCACTCCATCTGACTACCGTTCAGCGCGTTGTGGTCGTCGTTCGACTCACCAGCAGTCGATGACAAAACCTCCAACCCTCGTTCCCAGATTGGCAGCCAAACGTCGTAGAAAAGTCGAAGAAGCTCTGTTGAACCCCTAGCCCCCCATTCGATTTTCGACAATTTTGGTTGCCTCGACCGTGGTTTTATCTCACTGCCCTGAGCACCGGACTCCCCAGATCTTTGCGACCAAAACCCAATCGGGTTTTTCGCCCATCATCACCGTTTTCGCCACTAGCCGGCGTTGTAATGTGTAGATGCACTGAAGTAATTAACCGACCGACTTGTCCACCAGCTCTGATTTCTTCTAGAACTAATTCATTCAATCTGAACCGGTCCAAATATACCCAACTCGGTCTGAATCGGTTCTGTTTGATTCGAACAGAGTCAACCCAACCCGACCCGTTAAATTTGATCATCAATAACCTGACCATTTACCCTATATTCATTCAGTAAAAACAATAAAATTACTTACCCAATCATTTTTATCTTCTTCAAATTCCAAATTCCAAAGTATATGTTCAAATATAACTCTCAACCATTTGACATTGAACGCTCGTATTTCTACCATTGATGGTGCTAGTACCACTGAAATCATTAGGGTTCCTGCAGACTCACTACTATATGATACATCAAATGATCTCTCTTTTACTTTAAGTGTTTTATTACTATTATTAATAGTGATCATTATTATGGTAACTAGTAGAGCTATATTACATTATTTAAGGATTTTTGCCATGCTATTACATTATTTGACTTCAAGAAAATTCTCATTTGAGCCTTCAAATTAGAGTAATTACTTACAATGAACACAAGGGCCTATTTGTTACAAATCCTTTTATGATATTACAAAAGCTTTAGGATTTTCTTTCAATTAATAAAGTATTTAGGCTTAAATATCAATTATATATTTTTATCAATACAATGTTTAAGTGATTGTGGTAGTTATAAGGGCGCAACTGAGATGAGACAGATTGCAAGCAACTTGTAACACCCCAATTTAGGGGTCAAATTATAAGTTTTTGAAACTTATAGACAGATCTAGAAAGCACTAGAAATTCAGGGACCCAGTCTTGAATTTGCCCAATTTTGTTGGTTAAGGAAAAATAAACCCCTTCCTCGGTGAAATCCCTAAAACCTAAAAAATCCCCAAATTATTTAATGTAACCCCGCCAATCTTCGCCACCTCAAAATCATTAACGTCTGACCACCGTAGAATGTGTTGTTACCCCCATTTGACCCCCCAATGGTCAGTGACCAAAGCACGAGCTTTATCGCACCCTGAAACACTTCCGTCTACCGTAAATCGACGTTAAAATCATTGTTGAGAAAACTCCATCGTCGCCTCGATTTTATGCCGATTTCGGCCAAACCGTCGACCGTAATGTTTCACCGCCCCTAGCATCGTGTTCCTCAGCTAATTTCGATTAAAACCTAATCGAGATTGCTGTTCACCATCATCATTTTCACCGACCGCCGATGTGGGTAAGTGTTTCAGACCTTTTCTTTTAATTCAGATAGATTTTTGGTTGATTGATTATGTTGTTGGATCGATTTTGTCAAGTACATGAACAAGGAGTAATCAGCTGACCAACCAGACCTCTGTCGCCGCAGCGCGCACTGTTGTAACATCCCAAACATCAAGTTAGTGACCATATTGCATTATTTTAAAATTTTGCATTCAAATTAGATAAATTGGAAAAGTTCATAAACATAATCAAAATATCTTTGTGTAGGATTGAATAATAAAGATTCAAGAAGAGAATGGCAAAATGGTATGTTGGCAAGAAAATAATTTAACATTTATTCTTCTAGATATTTAAGTAAATAAGTGGGAAAGGAAAAAGTATCTGGAGAAAATGTTTATCTCTTCTTCCTTCAGTTGTGAACCTCATCTTAGAAGGTGAGTTTCTTATAAGTTAGTTAATTCTTGAAATTTAAGTTTGGTTTATGCTCTTTAGGTGATACATAAGCTTAAGAAAAGCTTCAGATTGCTTAAAACCAAAAGATGAGGAAGTTATGAGTGATTAAGAATAAGGGGTTTTGAATGAATTGTTGAGAAAGAGTTCGTAAATGAGTTCTAAAATGAAATTTGACTTGTCGTATGTTGGAATAAAAAATCTAAAGTGTTAGAAAGGATTAAGAACGATGTTTGTAAGTTGGTATGACTTTTAGTTGTAAGGGATTTCTTGGGATTTTGGATGTTAAGATGTGTTACAATGATATAGGTTATTCTGGTTAAGTGTAGTTGAGAATAATATCATAAAAGGAGTTAAAGAAGTAGGATTTATATAAGTTTTGGTAAATTCTCGAGCTAAAATGAATACGTTCTAGGCCAGGGGTATCGGTATTGGATGAACAGTATCGATACTCTAAAGCAAAATAAGAAGAACTGGGTTTGGGGTATCGATACTAGAGGAACAATATTGATACCATAAGTGAAAATCTGATGAAACCTTTAAAGAGTATCGATACTGAAGGGTAGCATCGATACCAAGGGTACCGATACCATTATGCAAGTATCGATACCATTTTTAGAGATGGAGTTCTAAAACTGAAAAAGGGTATCGATACTGAAGTATAGCATCAATACCACAGTAAGGAAGTACCAGTATTGTACATTGGGTACTGATACTATTCAAATTGAAAATTTGAATTAAGTACCTCTTTTAGCTTAGGTTATTGATGATCGATTCATAATGCTTAGAATTCTAATATTCGTATCGAATATATATTTGTGTAGAAATCGAACATAAGCAAGTTCCGGAACAGTCGAAGAGTTAAGATCGATCAAGAGAGATATAAAGAGTTTTAGGAGTTGATTGGATTAAGTGAGGCTAAGGTGAGTGCATGCTATATTTTATATGTTGTTTTATGGGAATACAATTGCGATAAATCTATTTCCAATGTTCGATTGCATTATTCCATGAATACAAACATGTTATTGATATGGGTAGTATGTGAATATGAGTACATACATATGTTATTTGTTATATATTATTATATGTGCAATATGATCTATGTGAATATAAGAAAACAAGATACGTGAACATGTAATACCAGCTATGAGTCATGATCTATGTGATATGAGTTATATGGCAATGATCTATGTGACCATATGAAAATGTGACATGAGCTACGTGATAATAAGCTATGTGATTACATGCCTATGTGGTATAAATTATATGAACTGTTATAAATGGTAAAGCCCATATTATGTGATATGAGAGTTGAGGGTATAATTGGTATGCCAAGAGTCAAGGGTTCTACGCGGTCCTTTGAGACAATTCTAAGGTCATTCGGGACAATTTCTACGCGATCCTTCGGGACATATATGTGGTCCTTTGGGACATTCTATGTGACACTTCGGTGCAATTTATACGAGCTGTGATGATAACATTTGTGCACAACCTCAATGCACTCACATACCTTAAGTTCTCAGCAATGTACCATGGGATATTAAAAGATAATACAAGAATTAAGATTGCATAATGTAACATGTTATTGTTGATTAAATGCATGATAATGTATGTTTTTGTTTATTTGATATATGATGATTCATATATATAATAAAAGTATGTGATTGCATGTTTCATTATCTCATTATGCATATATGCATCACTAAGTCTGTGACTTAGCGTGTGAATGTTTCACACATAGGTACAAAGAAGCAGGAAGAACAGAGTTAGGATCAATCAAGGCAGCATATCTCAAAAAGAAGATCAGAACTGACTTAAACAATATATGATTTTGTTATATTAATTATGTTGGTATGTAATTAAAATTTAAGTCACATATACTCTGATTGGTTTTGTAAATCTTTTTTTATTTTATTTATGTAAATTATTTTAGTTTTATTTAATGAAAGTTTGAATTTTCAACTATTTTATAAGAGTAAACGTTTTGAAAAGTCAATGTGACACCTCAGATTCGTATTCGGGTCGGGTACGGGTTGTGGTGTTACATTTAATGGTATCAAAGTTAAGGTTTAGTCGATTCTAGGCATAAAACGAAGTCCAAAGTGTCTTAAAAAGTATACATACCAATAAAATAGTGAGACTTTCTGATCTGATAAGAAATGAAAATGATGTCTTGCTAATATAATTTATTGATTATATCTTATTAGATGTTTGAACACGAGAGCTCCCGAAGTGAAGCGGGAGATGATAGACCTGAGGGAAGCAATAATTCACATGCCCTAGCCAGGTAAGGTGAAGAATATGCACACGAGGGAGTGTCTGTACAAGATCAAGGAGCTTTCTCTGGATTGGACGCTATTCTGACGTCTTTCCAACCTCCTGCTCTTTCAATCATCAAAATGAATGTAGCTAAATAATTTAAAGGATTATGAGCTTCTGAATTCAAAGGAGAAGGGAATGAAGGTCCTGTTGTTGTGGACCTTTGGTTGAATGATGTGAATATCATGTTAGAAGGTATCCACTGCTCTTAAGTGGAAAAGCTAGATGAAGTGATTTCACTGTTAAGTGGATAAGCTAGAGTATGGCAGACGAATGTCACCATAAGAATGACAAGTGACCAAATCACATGGTCTTCTTAAAAGAGTTTAAACAAAAGTATATTAGAGATCAATTTGTAAGATAAATGAAGCAATAGTTTATGAACTTGAAGCAGGGAATCGCACCATATATGAATACGAGTGCGAATTTAATAAGTTAAGTCGTTTTGCTGCTGAACTTGTTTCGACAGAGAAGGATGCATCCAAATGGTTTGTTCAATGCTTACGTCCAATATTGAAGGAAATGTTGATAGTTTTGAATCTGTCATCGTTCTAGGAAGTGGTTAATCACGCTAAAGCTCTACTACAGAGAGCTTAGAATGAGAGGTTTGGGGATTAGAAAGCTCAGATGTTTAAGAGAGCTGGTTCTTCATCGAGTTCTGCACCATCAAAAAGGGGTGAGATTTTGGTTTTCAATCTCAGATGAGGTTTGAGTCAGTTGCATCCTCTACTAGATGATCAAATCTGATGAGAGTTAGACAGACTCAATCTGCAGGGTCTGAAACTGGGAGATTTAATCAGGGTCAAGCTAAATAGTGTCAGCATTGTGGAAGAAATCATATTGGAATTTGTTGGGTAGTCTCTGGAGATTGTTTTCGATGTGGAGACATCGAACATGTTATTCGAGATTGTCCGTTGATGGCTGGAGAGCCTGCATATTTGGAGCGATCCACTTCGGTATCTCAGAGATGAAGAGGAAGAGGTAGAGGAAAAAATCAGCCTGAGTCCTCTGCTCAATAGGAAGTATGTTCAATGCCCGAGTATATAACATAAAGACGAATGAAGAATGTGGTGATCTGGAGATTATTGCAAGTACTTTCCAATTGTATGATAATTTTGTTTTGGTATTGATTGATTCAGGTTCAACTTATTAATACATTAGTAGTAAGTTGGTGAGGGAGTTGAGAATTCAATTAGAAGCAACAAGTAGTGATGTGATAGTGACAAACCTATTAGGGCATAGTGCTTGGGTAAATCAAGTGTGTCGAGGGCGTCCCATAAGGATTCAAGGAATTAAATTCCCTGCTAATCTGATGGAATTACCCTTTGACGAATTTGAGGTAATATTGGGAATGAACTGGCTATATCATTATCATGCCAATATTGATTGTAGATTGAAGAGGGTAACGTTGATAAGTCTAGAAGGATTATAAGTTATAATGTTTAGTGACAGATTTAATCTATTAGCAAATGTAATATCAGTAATGTCGGCTAAGAAATTATTGTTGCAAGGATGTCAAGGTTTCATTGCTAATATGATTGATACTCGAGCTGAGAAGAAATGATTAGAAGAGATTTTAATAGTCAGAGAGTTTCCAGATGTATTTCCGACTGAGCTGTTAGGATTACCTCCAGACAGGGAGGTTGAATTTCAAATTGAGGTAATGCCTGGAACTGCACCGATTGTAATGGCACCTTATCGAATGACACTGAAAGAATTGAATGAGTTAAAGATTTAGTTGCAAGAATTATTAGATAAAGGGTTTATCAGACCAAGTGTGTCACATTGGGGAGCTCTAGTGTTGTTTATAAAGAAGAATGATGGTTCAATGCATCTATGCATTAATTATAGACAACTCAATAAGGTGACTATAAAGAACAAGTATCCCTTACCAAGAATTGATGATTTGTTTGACCAATTAAAGGGGGTTTTAGTTTTCTCTAAGATTGATTTGCGTTCTGGATATCATCAATTGAAGATTCAAGAAAGATACATTCCGAAGATGGCTTTCAGGACAAGATATGGTCATTATGAGTTTATTGTTATGTTGTTTGGGCTGACTAATGCGCCTGTTACGTTTATGGATTTAATGAATAGAGTATTTTAGCCCTATATTGATAAATTTGTGGTTGTCTTTATTATCGATATTTTAGTATATTCAAAGTCTAATGAGGAACATGATGCACATCTTAGGATAGTTCTAAAAACTTTACGAGATAAGAAATTATATGTTGAGCTATCTAAATATGAGTTTTGATTAAATGAGGTGGCATTTCTTGGGCATGTGATTTCTGCAGAAGGGATTCGAGCTGATTCTCAAAAGATCAAAGCTGTTTTAGATTGGGAAATTCCAAAGAATGTGTCTGAAGTTCAGAGTTACTTGGGTCTTGCAAGTTATTATCGAAGGTTCGTTAAGAACTTTTCAATGATAACTTTGCCTTTGACAAGGTTGATGAGGAAAAATGTATCTTTTATTTGGACTCCTGAATGCCAAGAGAGTTTTGAAGAATTAAAAAGAATGTTAACAGAAGCTCCAGTTTTGGTCCAACCTGAATCAGGAAAGAACTTTATGGTTTACAGTGACGCATCCTATAATGACTTGGGATGTATATTGATGCAAAAAGGGAAAGTAGTGGCATATGCATCTAGACAATTGAAATCGCGTGAGAAGAATTATCCGACACGTGATTTGGAGTTAGCTACAGTAATATTCACTCTCAAGATATGTCGTCACTACTTATATGGTGAACGTTGCTACCTTTATACGGATCATAAAAACTTAAAGTATCTGATGACTCAGAAAGAATTAAATCTGCGACAAATAAGGTGGATTGAGCTTCTTAAAGATTATGATGTAGTTGTTGATTTCCATCATAGAAAAGCCAATGTGGTGGCAGATGCGTTAAGCAGGAAGACATTCGCAACGTTGAGAGCTTTAGATGCAAGGGTGTCCGTAGACGAAGATTGTATATTATGTGCAGAATTGGTGTTGAGGCCAACGTTGTTGGATCGAATCAAAGAGTTACAAGCTAAAACTGAAAGGTGTTTGAAGAGATTGGAGCAAGTAAAGAATGAAGAAAATAAAGATTTTGAAGTTAAGTTTGATGGGAATCTGTATTATCGAGGGAGGCTAGTGATTCCGAATGAAGAGGAATTGAAGAATGATTTGTTGACAGAAGATCATTGTAGTCCGTTAACGATGCACCCTGGTGGAAACAAGATGTATAAGGATCTCAAGAGTCGTTATTAGTGGTCGGGAATGAAAATAAGTATTACGGAATTTATGTTCAAATGTTTGACCTGTCAGCAAGTCAAAGTTGAGCATCAAGTTCCTTCAGGATTGTTGCAACCAATCTTCATTCCTCAGTGGAAATGGGATAATATGACAATGTATTTTGTGACAGTGCTACATTTGACTTCGAATAAAAAAGATTTGATTTGGGTGATAGTTGATCGATTGACTAAGTCAACGCATTTCATTCCAGTATGAGATGATTTCTCCATGGATAAGTATGTTGAACTATATATCAAAGAAATTATTCAACTACATAGTTTACCTATTTCAATTATTTCTTATCTAGATCCACGATTCACATCAAGATTTTGGAAGACTTTGCAAGGAGCTTTCGGAACTCGATTGAACTTCAGTACAACCTTTTACCCTCAGACGGAATGACAGTCCGATTGAACTATTCAAATATTAGAAGACATGCTGAGAGCTTGTGTAATTGATTTCAAAGGATCTTGGGAGAAGTATTTTCCACTTGCTGAATTTGCTTACAACAATAGTTATCAGTCAAGCATTAAGATGGCTCCCTATGAGGCTTTATATGGAAGAAAATGTCAGACGTCATTAAATTGGTACGGATTAAAGGATCGAGAAATTCTTGATCCTGAATTTATCAAGAAAGTAGAGGAGAAAGTTTAAGTGATTCAACATAATCTTAAAGTCGCATCCGATAGAAAGAAATTGTATGTTGATCTTAAGAGAAAAGATATTGAATTCTAAGTTGGAGATAAAGTATTCCTAAAAGTATCTCCGTGGAAGAAAGTATTACGATTTGGTTGGAAAGGGAAGCTGAGTCCTAGATTCATTGGGCCATATGAAATTGTTAAGAAAGTGGGACCAGTGGCATATTTGTTAGCGTTGTCACCTGAAATGGAGAAAATTCATAATGTATTCCATGTTTCCATATTTTTGAGATATAGATCTGATCCCTCACATATCGTTGTACCGGAAGAGATAGAAGTTCAACCTGACTTGGCCTACGAGGATGAACCGGTGAAAATATTGGCATATGAGGTTAAACAATTACGAAATAAGACTATTCCATTGGTCAAGGTTTTATGGAGGAATCACAAAGTAGAGGAAGCAACGTGAGAACGTGAAGAGGATATGCGTAAACAGTGCCCCCATTTCTTTGTGCAGTGAAAATTTAAGAACAAATTTTCATAAGGGGAGATTTGTAACATCCCAAAGATCGGGTTAGTGACAATATTGCAAGATTTTAAAATTTTGTGAAAAAATTAGATAAATTGGAAAAGTTCAGGAACTTAATCGAAATATCTTTGTGTAGGATTGAATAACAAAGATTCAAGAAGAGGGGGCAAAATGGTCTTTTGGCAATAAAAGAATTTAAAATTTATTCTTCTATATATTTAAGTAAAGAAGTGGGAAATGAAGAAGTATAAGGAGAATGTGTTTGTCTCTTCTTCCTTCAGTCGTGAACCCTATCTTAGAAGGTAAGTTTCTTATAAGTTAGTTATTTCTTGAAATTTAAGTTTTGTTTATGCTCTTTGGGTGATACATAAGCTTAAGGAAGGCTTAAGATTGCTTAAAACCAAAAGATGAGGAAGTTATGAGTGATTAAGAAGAAGGGGTTTTTGAATGAATTATTGAGAAAGAGTTCGTAAATGAGTTCTAAATGAAATTTGACTTGTCGTATATTGGAATAAGAAATCTAAAGTATTAGAAAGGATTAAGAAAGATGTTGATAAGTTGGTATGATTTTTAGTTTTAAGGGATTTTTGGGATTTTGGATGTTAAGATATGTTACAATGATATAGGTTATTCTGGTTAACTTTAGTTGAGGATAATATCATAAAATGAGTTAAAGAAGTAGGATTTAGATAAGTTTCGACAAATTTTTGAGCTAAAATGAATACGTTATGGGTCAGGGGTATCGGTACTGGATGAACAGTACCGATACTCCAAAGTAAAATGAGTAGAACTGGGTTTGGGTATCGATACTGGAGGAACAATATCGATACCATAAGTAAAAATTTGATGAAACCTTTAAAGAGTATATATATTGAAGGGGTAGCATCGATACCAAAGGTATCGATACCATTTTTAGAGATGGAATTCCAGAACCGAAAAATTGTATCGATGCTAAAGTATAGTATTGGTACTATACCTTGGGTACCGATACTATTCAAAGTGAAAATTTGAATTAAGTACTTATTTTAGCTTAGGTTATTGATGATCAATTCATAATGCTTAGAATTTTAATATTCGTAATGAATGTATATTTGTGTAGATATCGAACATAAGAAAGTTTCGGAACAGTCGACGAGTTAAGTTTGATCAAGAGAGAGATAAAGAGTTATAGGAGTTGATTGGACTAAGTGAGGCTAACGTGAGTGCATGCTATATTGTATATGGTGTTTTATGGAAATAAAACTTGCGATAAGTCTATTTCCAATGTTCGATTGTATGATTCCATGAATACAAACATGTTATTGATATGGGTAGTATGTGAACATGAGTGCATGCATATGTTACATGTGTTATATGTTATTCTATGTGCAATATGATATATGTGAATTTAAGAAAAAAAAATACATGAACATGTAATATAAGTTATAAGTCATGATCTATGTGATATGAATTATATGGAAATGATCTATGTGACCATATGAAAATGTGGCATGAGCTATGTGATAATAAGCTATGTGATTACATGCCTATGTGGTATAAATTATATGAACTGTTATAAATGGTAAAGCTCATAATATGTGATATGAGAGCTGAGGGTATAATTGGCATGCCAAGAGTCGAGGGTTCTATGCGGTCCTTCGGGATAATTTTACGTGGTCCTTGGGGATAATTTCTACGCGGTCCTCGGGATATTCTATGTGGTATTTCGGTGCATTTCTACACGACACTTAGGTGCAATTTATACGAGCTGTGGTGACAGCGTTTGTGCAGAACCTCAATGCACTCACATACCTTAAGTTCTCAATAATGTACCATGTGCTATTAAAAGATAATACATGTATTAATATTGCATAATATAACATGTTATTATTGATTAAATGCATGATAATGTATGTTTTTGTTTATTTGATATATGATGATTCATATATATGATAAAAGTACGTGATTTCATGTTTCATTATTTCATTATGCATATAGGCCTCAGTAAGTCTATGACTTGGCGTGTAAGTGTTTCACACGTAGGTACAAAGAAGTAAGAAGAACAGAGTTAGGATCAATCAAGGCAGCATATATCGAAAAGAATATCAAATCAGAAGTGACTTAAACAATGTCATTTTGTTATATTAATTTTGTTGGCATGTAATTAAAGTTTAAATCACATATGCTCTGATCGGTTTTGTAAATCTTTTTTATTGTATTTATGTAAATTATTTCAGTTTTATTTATTGAAAGTTTGAATTTTCAACTATTTTATAAAAGTAAACGTTTTGAAAAGTCAATGTACCTCAGATTCGTATCCGAATCGGGTACGAGTTGGGGTTATTATACGCTGACAATGCGTGTGGGCTTTTTCCCCTGCCTTGGAAGCTTCTGGACCGGCCTGAACCGGTCAACCCGACCCGCCTAATCCGACTCGCCTTGTCTGGTCCAGTCACTGAGTCAACCCGGTTGAGTCAACTTGTTGACTTTGACTAAGTCAACATGTTGACCGTTCTGACAGTTAACTTTGACCAGTCAGATCGTTGACCGTTGACTTAGACCAAAAAAAGTTAAATTTTTCGAATAGCCCTATTTTATGTTTTTCGACGTCCTATGTCTGAATCCAAAGATTTTTTTTCAAATTCACACCTGGTAAGCCGTTTTTCAATGTTGTATCTTTGGATTCAAGTTGGTTTCTCATTTAAGTTTAGTTTCTAACGTAAATTCAGTTGCTTTATATCTGAGTAATTATTGGACATTGATTTCAAGTTCGAGAGTGATCGAATAGAGATGATTGGCAGAGCACAAAAATTGAGGTAATACTCAACTACCTTTTGCATGCTTTCCCGAACACATTGATAATTGGTAAATGCATGAATGGAAATAATAGGTCCTTGAGATGTAGTTAATTATCATTGGACTCAAATTAAATTTGGAATAAAGACAGAGCATTGTATAAGACTCATACGGCTCGTAAAAGAAATTAGTAGACCGATTGGAATCAAATCTAAGTTTAGTAATTTAATCATTAAATCAATTTATCTTAGAACACGTAAATTCTGATTAATCTTGTTAAAGGTTAAAAGTTGGAAATATTTGGGAAAGAAATTACCAAAAATATCACTATAGGGTAAAATTATGAGAATGCCCTTGTACTGAAAAAGGACCAAGATTTCCTCTTATGGTGAAAATAACTTCCATTGATCAATTGGGCAAAGTACTCTAAACTCTAAAACAACTATAATACTTTCGAGCCTAAGTTATCAGAAGTAATGACATTGACAGAATTGAATGAAATGACGATGATACCCTTAAAGAGTAAAAAGGACTATGGATGAATATGATAATGGAGATGACTTGAGAACATAAATTATGATCCACTTGAATCAGGGAATCACCGATTAAATTCCTGATTGAGTTGGAATGCCCCTGAAGTGTAATATGATTCTAAGCACATCCAAGCCCTAGAATAACTAAATACCCTCAGTTCTAAAATGAGCAAATAAACCCCGTTATATAATATGACTATATTATATGACCAAGTTAAACGAAATTGAAGTATTGTATGTATTCGAATTTTGGAAATGATAGAATTACTCTCGAAACTCCAAAGTGACCAGGATAAACTTGACTACTAAATGACCTAAGTACCCTCAATGAACTAGGGTTAAGTGAGTGACTTGGATAAGCCTGAAAACGCTGACGAACTTACATCATATACCGTCCCTAAGATTCATTCCGCAATGATTATGAAGATGATCAATTCGACAAAAATTATATGTATTAAAAAGTGAATACTCTGGAAGTGCAAGGATTTTTAACCGGTTAATGGGTATCTTTGATGAGACTTGTACAGTTCGGGTTAAATCGATATTCCGATAGATCGATTCAAATCATAAATGCCTTGAATCTTCGTTTATCCCTTATCAGCTCAAATCACTAAGAACCTAATGCCCAAAATGCCTTTGTTTTCCTTAATAATGAAATCACTCCTGTTATATCTGGAAACACAAGTAACTCTGATGCAAATGATTCTGAATATTTTTCGAATTACATGGTGCATCCGGAAAAAAATATATCTGAATATTATATGATCCTGATAAATCACATTCTGAATAATTGATGAATCTGTCAGTTATTAAACGATTTTTATAGGGATCTCGTCTCTGAATTTAATCAGTATACAGAAGTTTCATGACTCTCGATCTGATAAATACCAATCACCTCTGAATAATATTTGGAACCTCTAGTGTGTTCCCTGATCACGCGGATGTTTTCTCTAGTTTTAAAAGTATGTCTCTATTATCTGAAATACAGTCTGACCTTTGATTTCTGTTATGAACTTTGATATATGTTATGATCTCTGATTTCTTTTATTATCTCTAATATCTGGTATGATTTCTGATATTTCTATTTATGGACTGAAATTATTTTTATACGGGGTACTATGAGACTCTGCATGACTGAAGACACTAGCAGGTTCAGTAGCTATTGGTATTCCTTATATAGGTTTCAGCACCGACTAGCAATTCCTTATGGACCTAAGGTGAATCTTGGGTAGGCTCTTGGGCCTAGTGGTAAGACCTTATAGACCCTAAGGCACTCTCTTAGGGTTGACACCACTGCTATGTGCTTTTATGTAAGACCTTGGGACCTGAAGACACTTCCCTCATGTGGGAACCTACGCTTCGGCTAAGGTAAGATCTTATGGACCCAATGTGCTCCCTTAGGTTGGAACATATGCCCTTTGGGCCTAGGGTAAGTTCTTATGGATGCAGTTATGGGGAACTGCATATTGACGTTCGGTTAGAGGGTTCTACTATGGTTTTGAAATATGTTTTAAATAGTTAATATTTTAAAAAGATATATATCTTTTCATTGGTTTTAATTGGAACACACTAGACATCATATTTCAATCTCCTAAAAACATGGTATTCTAAATGTTTCTTATGAACTGAAATCTTCATGACTTTTACTCGAAGAAATACCAGTGGAACCATAGTTCATCCGAAAACATGTAAACATTTGAATCAACAAGAAAATATTTTGTTTTTTCCATTTATATGCATGTCCTTCAGTATCATCTGGTAGTTTTGTATTACTGAGCTTCTTAAAGCTAACTATGTTACTTACATTTTCAGGTTAAAGGAATTGATCCAGTGCAACTATCGATGTCAGTAGGGGAGTCCCACCGGCGTTGCTTACGGAGTACCGTGCATGTGATTAGGGGGCATATAGGTTGTATTTTGTTTTATATACGAGTCTGAAAATTTTGTTTTATTTTTTAATACTGGTAAATTTTACTTTTGTATTTATAAATTGTATGATTTTACATGTTTTAACAAAAAATTTAAATTTGCTGAGATTTTTACGGTGGGTCACTCCGGTGGACCTAATGTGACACCTCAGATCAGATCAGGTCACTCGTATCGGTCTGTGGGTATTACATTTAGTGGTATCAGAGCTTAGGTTGAGTTTAATTTTTCTAGATAGATCAGTTGGTCGACAGTCAAAAGATGTCTTGTCAGTACATGCCCCTTGACTACAACCGTACTTCTCTAAGCCGGAACTCCAAAGTCGAATTATTCTCTGTAATAAGTTAACCTAAGTTTACTATATGTTAGGGCTCAACCTATGCATAAAGGAATACCAGTAACATTTGTCTAAATTCTGTAAAGTACCTCATGAGTAATGTGAAAGTTACTTATCCGAGATTCTGATCCGACTCCAGAAATGAAGTTGGGAGATGTTACCGCTCTATGAACCTAACCTCATAACACAAGATGAATTAATTCCACAAGGATAATTTCATTCTGATTCTTTTATTGGAATGAGGGAAAGTTATGACGATAATGTATACTCAGCTGGTTAAAAATTACTAGATGACACATTCTTCTGTAAAAGCTACCTGAAGATATAGCAAAACTGATGCAAACTTCATTTCTGCATTTCTAAGACTTGAGTGAATTTCGAGGATGAAATTCTTTTAAGGAGGGGAGAATTATAACGCCATAATTTAGGGGTCAAATTTTAAGTTTTTGAAACTTATAGATAGTTTTAGAAAATACTAGAAATTCAGGGACTCAGTCCTGAATTTACCAAATTTTGTTGGTTAAGGAAAAATAAACCCCTTTCCTCGATAAAATCCCTAAAACCAGAAAATCCCCAAATTATTTACTGTAACCCTACCGGTCTTCACTACCTCAAAATCCCCGTCGTCCAACCACTGTAGAACGTGTTGTTACCCCTATTTGACTCCCCATCAGTCAGAGACCAAAGCCTGAGCTTTATCGCACCGTGAAACACTTCCGTCTGCCATAAATCGACGTTAAAATCACCATTGATAAACCTCTATCGACGTCTTAGTTTTACGCCGATTCAGGCCAAATCGTTGATCGTATTATGCCACTCCCCAGTATCGTATTCCCCAGTCGATTCTGATCAAAATCCGACTGGGGTTTCCGTTCATCGTCGTCATTTTTGCCAACCGCTGATATGGGTAAGTGTTTGACCTTTTCTTTTAATTCCAATATATTTTTGGCTGATTGTTGATGTTGTTGGATCGATTTGGTCAAGTACATGAACAGGGAGTAATCGACTTACCAACCCACCTCCGTTATCGTCACACACGCTGCCACGTGTCGATAATACGCGTGGGCTTCTTCCTCTACCTTGGAGCTTCTGGACCGGTCCAACCGGTCTAGACCGACTCGAACCGGTCAACCCGACTCGCCTGGTATGGTCCAGGCACTGAGTCAAATTGACTGAGTCAACTAGTTAACATTGATCGAGTCAACCTGTTGACCAGTCTGACTATTGATCATTGACTTTGACTTTGACCGTAAAAGTTAAATTTTTTGAATAGTCGTATTTTATGTTTTTCGACGTCCTGAGTCCGAATCCAAAGTCCTGAGTCCTAAATCCTGAACTTTGATATCTGTTATGATATGTGATTTCTATTCTGATCTCTGTTATGATTTTTGATATTTCCATTTATGTATTGAAATTATTTTTATACGGGGTACTCTAGGACTCTGTCATGACTAAAGACACTGACAGATTCAGTCGTTGTTAGTAATTCCTTGTATAGGTTCAGCACCGACTGATAATTTCTTATGGACCTAAGACGACTCTTGGGTGGGCTCCTGGGCCTAATGGGCCTAGTGGTAAGACCTTATGGACCCTAAGGCACTCTCTTAGGGATGGTACCACTGCTATGTGTTTTTAGGTAACACCTTATGGACCTGAGAGCACTCTCCTCAGGTGGGAACCTACGCTTCGACTAGGGTAAGACCCTATGGATCCAATATGCTCCCTTAGGTTGGCACCTATGCCCTTTGGGCCTAGGGTAAGTCCTTATGGATGCAGTTCTGGGGAACTACATATTGGTGTTCGGTTGGAGGGTTCTACTATGGTTTGAAATATGTTTTAAACAGTTACTGTTTTAAAAAGATATGTATCTTTTCATTGGTTTTAATTGGAACACACTAGACATCATATTATAATCTCCTGAAAACATGGTACTCTAAATGTTTCCTATGAACTGAAATCTTCATAACTTTTACTCGAAGGAAATACCAGTGGAACAATAGTTCATCCCAAAAACCTATAGACATCTGAATAAACAAGAAAATATTTTGTTTTTTCATTTATCTGCATGTCCTTCAGCATCATCTGGTAATTTTGTATTACTGAGCTTCCCAAAGCTCACTATGTTACTCACCTTTTCAGGTTAAAAAGACTGATCCAGTGCAACTATCGATGTCAGTAGGGGAATCCCACCGGCGTTGCTTGCGGAGTATGGTGCATGTGATTACGATGCATGTAGGTTGCATTTTGTTTTATATATGAGTCTGAAAATCTGTTTTATTTCTGAATACTGGTAAATTTTATTTTTGTATTTATAAATTGTTTTTATGATTTTACATGTTTTAACAAAAATTTTAATTTTTATGAGATTTTTACAGTGGGTTGCTCCGGTGGCCCTAATGTGACACCTCGAATCGGATCGGGTCACACATATCGGTCTATGGGTGTTACACTACTTGAGTTCTACTCGATCAACGTTTGGTTAATATTTGAATTGAATGGATTCAATTCAAGCTCGAACTTGACTAGAGTTCTTAACGAGTTGAAACGGACTACTTGATACTCGACTCAAAAAGTTTGCGAGCAACTAAAAAATATATAGTTTTTTAAATTAAATTATTAATAATATTAACATTTATATGTTGTTTTCAAGTTCGAGTTCGAGATTCAATCGAGTTAAGTCTGAGAACATTTCGAGCTCAAATTTTTTCGAACTTGAATCGAGCTTCAATTATTAATTTCAAGTTCAAGTTGACTAAAATAAATTTATATAAAACTAAAATTCACATATCATATTATATATTAAATTTAATTTCATTCCTGATTTTAATATGAATCCTTTTGATGTTAATTTATTTTATGAACTTATATTTTAATACATTATCATACGTATATATAATCCACCATAATAAAAAATATTGTATTCTATTTTTTAATTAATCTAAGGTGATTATAAAAAATAGTATTGGTATGAACACCTATACACTTGAAGATACAACTGTTCGAACCTATAATATCTAGAGAAAACAACGCTCCTTTTTACCACTGAGGTCACTCAATGTATTTAAAAATCAACATTCTCTTTTTGTATAAGATTTTCCTCATAGCTACTACATTTTATTCCTAATAGATATTGAACTCACAACTTATGAGAGAAATGAGATGTCAATTGAGAGTTTTTAACCACCTACATTCAATAAATTACATTGAAATAATCATTTTAACTTATTATATTCTAAAAATTATAAGGTATCATAAAATTTATTGAATTGTTGTAAAATAATCAGTTACTTTTATTAAATTAATACAAAAGGTTACTAAAACTTATTAAGCTGTTACAAAATAGTTCTTAAACTTGTTAAAGTTTATCATTATTTGATAATAACCGATAAATTTAATAATTATTTTATAAATTTTAAAACTTCAGTAACAAAAAATTATTTCATATAATTTAATGAAAAATTGCATAGTTTACCTTTATATGGTTATGCTAGCTGTTTATGATGATTATTATCATATCATGATTGTCCCATCCGTCATTGGAATATCTAAGCATATTCAATAAAATTTGAAATTCGAAAATTCAGCTTTTTTTCAGGACCAATGCAATAATAATTTTGTTGAATTTCTTAAATAAAACGTAAATTTACTTCTTCTTTTGTAAAATTGATAAACAAAACTTACCTTTTTTGTTGCCCTTCCGGTTCCATAACTTCGTCCTGATTAATCCAAACCGTCCCGTATCGCACACCTGATTTTGATGGGTGATGTCACACCCCAATTTAATTTTAGAAATTTATTAAATAAAATTATTTGACTTAAGGGACTAAAGTGAAAGTTTCTAAAATTTTTTAGGCTAGTTTGAAAAAAGTCTGGGAAGTTTAGAGACCTAATGTAACCCCTAGACCCAACCTGTGCATTTCGACTAAGTCTAACGGATTACATTAAAAATTCTTAAAATATTTTCAAAAACGTTATTCGATAACTTAATTCCATATTTTAAATAACATCATGAAAACATAATGATTAATAATAAATCCATCGGATAAAGATAAAACCTTAAGTAACATAGTAAAATAAAGCATGTCATAAGCAATAGCAAACCAAAATAAATCATAAAGACAAGTATTTAAAATAATGGCACATCTCATCATAATTGAAGGCGGAGTGGATAAAACATTACAACAAAATAATATGTACTAAATGTGCCGATCCTCCAAATGTCTGGTACGTGATGTCTATCCAAGAGTATTTGAAAGTGGAAAACAGTTTGAAAAGTGAGCTAGGGCTCAATGTGTCTCAATAGTGCAATTAAAACATGTAATGTAAAATAATCAATTAATAATTAGGTAAAATATCATAGAAATCTTGATGAAGTTTAAGTTTTTAAAACTCGTAGTTTACCTTCCTCCCGTACACCATATGCAGTTTCCCATAACTACATCAATAATGCTTACCTTATACCCAATAGATATAAGGAGCCAACCTAATGGAGCATCTCGAGGCCTGGGAGCCTATCAAAGGTCACCTTATGTCCGTAAGAAATTACCAGCTTGATCAGAGCTGAACCTCCATACTCCAGTATCCTACTCAAATTGTATCTCAAATATACAGTTTGCAGAGTAAGCAGTAAATTTCATAAATCCATAATCAACGTAATCATATTTCCAGTGAAAACCAATAACCAGATAATATAGATCATTCAACCATAGTCCATAAGCCATCAACCAATAAATCATAAATTCCATCAATAATTTAATTCCATATTTTAAATAACATCATGAAAAAATAATGATTAATAATAAATCCATTGGATAAAGATAAAACCTTAAGTAACAGAGTAAAATAAAGCATGTCATAAGCAGTAGCAAACCAAAATAAATCATAAAAATAAGTATTTGAAATAATGGCACATGTCACTGTAATTGAAGGTAGAATGGGAGATAAAACATTACAACAAAATTATATATACTAAATGTGTTGATCCTCCAAGTGCCTGGTACGAGGTGTCTATCCAACAGTATCTAAAAGTTGAAACAATTTGAAAAGTGAGCTAAGGCTCAGTGTGTCTCAATAGTGCAATTAAAACATGTAATGTAAAATAATTAAGTAATAATTCGGTAAAATATCATGGAAATCTTGATGAAGTTTAAGTTTTTAAAAATCGTAGTTTACCCTCCTCCCGTACACCATATGCAGTTTCCCATAACTGCATCCATAAGGCTTACCTTATACCCAGTAGCTATAACGAGCCAACCTAATGGAGCATCTCGGGGCCTGGGATCCTACCCAAGGTTCACCTTAGGTCCGTAATAAATTACCAGCTTGATTACAGATGAACCTCCATACTCCAGTATCATACCCAAATTGTATACCAAATATACATTTTGCACAATAAGCAGTAAATTTTGTAAATCCATAATCAACGTAATCATATTTCCAGTGAAAACCAATAACCATATAACATATATCATTCAGCCATAGTCATAAGCCATCAACCAGTAAATCAGTAAATGATAAATTCAATTCAGTATCCCTGAATTATCCCATTTTTCTAATCTGTTGAAAAAAATAAAAATTTTATGGCTAAGTGGGCTTGAACTCGTAACCCTAGGGTCATGGGTTTCCATGCCTTAGCCATTAGTCTAGGCTACTATTTGAGTATACTTTAATAAAATATGTGTTTTATTATAATTTGGTTTTCGGTTAGAACCAAAAAAAAATAGAGACCCTAATCAGATAACCCGAAGCAACCCTTCGATGAAACCCCAAACTCATTCAACCAAGTTATCCACGTCGTTCTGTCTGATCGTCATTCAGTGTGTTGTGGTCCCCATTCGACTCACCAGCAGTCAACGACCAAAACCCCCCAACCCTCATTCCTGGATCGACCGCCAAATGTCGTAGAAGCTCCGTTGAACCCCTAGCACCGCCGTTCGATTTTTCTACGATTTCAATCACCTCGACCGATGTCTTGCCTCACCGCCCCGAGCACCGAACTCCCCAGCTCCGTACGACCAAAACCCGATTGAGTTTTTCACCCATCGTCACAATTTTCACTGCTATACAACGTTATGATGTGTAGATGCACTAGAATAATCGACCGATCGACCTGCCCCTTGCCGCTGTGCCATGCACCACCACACGTTGCCACATGCACGTGGGGCTTGTCCACCAACTCTGGTTTCTTCTAGAATCGGTTCCGTCGATCTGGACTGGTCTGAACTAGCCCAATCCGGTCTGAATCGGTTTTGTTTGATCTGAACCGAGTTAACCTGACCTGATCCGTTGAATTTAACCCGACCCGTTGACTTTGATCTGATTTGTTGACCAGTCTGATCGTTAACTTTGACAAAAAAAGTTAAATTTCCAAAAAGTCATATTTTATATTTTTCAACGTCCTGAGTCTAAATCCAAAGTTTGTTTTACCAAATTCGCACTCGTTAAGCCATTTTTTAGTGTTTTATATTTGGATTCAATTTGATTTTTCGATTAAGTTTAGTTTCTGACATAAATTCATTTGTTATGTATCCGAGACATTATGGGATGAGGAATTAAAGTTTGAGTGTGATCAAATGGAGTTTAAATGGTCGATCGGTATAGTTCGTAAATCGAAGGTAATACACTAGTACCTTATGTATGTTGTATGGAACATATTGGTATTGGTAAAGGCATGGTTGATTATGGTTACATGTGTGTAGTTCAAAAATTCTAAACTCGGTCCGATTGCGAAATAAAATAAATTAAACTAAATAAGGCTCAGACTACCTGCATAGACACATGAAGACTGATAAGAATGAATTCAAGTTCAGCGATTATCCGGAAAAGCAAATAACCTCAAAATATCTAAATTTTTATTTATCCTCGTTAAAAACTTTAATAACGAAATTACGTTATTATGAAATCATGAAATTTGCCCCTGAAGTGTAAAACGACTATATTAGATCACCAAGTTGAACTAAATGGAAGTATTATAGGTTTCTGAATTATGGAATCGACTGAATTACTCTGAAAACTCCAAAGTGATCGGGATAACTTGACTACTAAATGACCTAAGTACCCTCAAAGACCAAGAATTAAGCGAATAACTTGGATAAGGTTGAAAACGCTGATGATCTTATATGTTGTACCATCCATAAGGGTTTTTAACCACGAATAAAACACATCGACATTCGTTGCAATACATAAATGAAATAAATACCATTGGAATACCTGTTCGTCTCCCTAAGATCCATTCAGCGATGATTCTGAAGATGATCAGTTCGACAAGAGTTGTCAATATTAAAGTGTGAATACCCTTGAAGTGCATCGATTTGATCGGTTGACAGATATCACAATGTTGGGATTTGTTCAGTTTGAGGTAACTCGATATCTTGATTCGACATAAATCTTAAATAATGTGAATCATCGTTATTCCCTTATTAGATCAAATTACTAATCAAGAACCAAAATATTTGAAATACTCATGATTTCCTGAATAATGAAATCACTCCTATCATATCTGAAATCACAAGTAACTCTGATGCAAAGGACTCTGAATACCTTTCTGATTACATAGTGCCTCTGAAAAATATCTAAATAATATATGATCTTGATAAAACATGTCATGAATAACTGATGAATTAGTTAGCTATCAAACCCTTTTTATAGGAATCTCATTTTTTAATTTAATCAGTTTACAGAAGTTTCATGGCTCCCTACCTGATAAATACCATTACCTTCGAAAAATAACTGGATCCTCTAGTGTGTTCTCTATGTGTTATATGATTATTTTATTTGTTCTGAAAGGTGTTTTAATGAGATTTCTGAGTTACTGAAGTTTTAAGTCTGCTTGTCTGATTCATGATCTCTGGATACTATTTCTACTAAATTGATATATCTGAACTTTGATTTCTTGCTACCACTAGTTACTGTCTGAAAAATGTTTTTCTTCATGGTTGTAACACCCATTTCTTGTATACGTTTTCGTACACAAGTCACAGGTGTCGCGTGACTTTTAAAACATTTCCTTATTTGTATAAAATTTTGTTTCTAAAAATAAAGCATTTTGATATATTAATAATAAAACATTTGTTAACTTTCATTAGTTAAAATAATCTTAAAGTTGTAACATATTACAATAATGTAAGTCAAATACATTCCAGAAAATTTTCATAAGTCCAATACATGCCATCTAATTAAGAAAATTAGACATAATTGTCCTACAGTTAATGATGAGGCAACCTTTGATTGATGATATCCGCTACACTCCTTACTGAGCTAGTCTTTGCTATTACCTACACATGAAACCAAAACACACTAAGTACTTACTTAGTGAGACATAATAATAAAAATGAGGTGTAACATAAACATAAGTATATCATAAAATATCAAGATACAAATTCATATCGTATAATTCATATTAATACTTAAATTGGCTTGGCAAACCAAGATTATTTCACATAACCTTCGAAAACATATTTAGTATGCCCAGCATACCTATTAATCAATATTTATCCAATTTATCCTTTATTTGCCCAATGTATGTCAAATGAGAATACAAGGTACATGTGTTGCACCTAAGTGCCAAAATGGAAATTCACAAACCCATTATGAATTCCATGGATGCACACATAGTGCCGAAATTACATATAGTACTGATACAAAAATACACCATTATGCATTAAAAAAATCGATCGATACTTTTATACATAATTGTATATCGAAATGGTAATTCACAAACTCATTATGAATACCATATTTGCACATCTAGTGCCGAAAGAACACATAGTACTGATACGAAAATACATCATTATGCATTAAAAAAAATTGATCGATAACTTTTATATACAATTTATGTCGAAATGCACTTATTACTCTCAATGCACATACGACTCTCAATGCACATACAATGGGATTTTAAGTTCAATTTGCAGATTAAACATTTATTTCTAAAACATCGATACCTATTAAAACAACATAAACGTTCATCTATTCATTATAGAGCAGTTAATACTCTAAAATTATTCGTAATATCATTTCCATAAACATTATGAAAACATATCAAAATACTGTAAAACATACTTTTATCAAAACATTCGAGGTTGACTCATCGCAAGTCATTCTCATTTCATATAAGTACAATAAATGCACACACACCTGGTATGTCTTACTATTATGCCTTAATTGTAGATCGACTAATTTGCTACTTTATCCTTGCCTTTTTGCTTGCTTGACTCAGAAGTTTGGTTACGATCTACACAAGCATCCATAATTACACATACATTACAAATGTTAGTATATTGTCTAACATTTAAACAAAAAATAATACCTAAAAGTATTATATTTTCGAATTCTATTAAAATTCATGCTAACTTAAAATTCCAGGCTGAATAGTATCGGTACCCCTCCTATGGTATTGATACTTCTATACTATGGTACCGATACTCCCTCCAGTATCGATACCATTTTTACATTCTGGAATCCATTTTTCAATTAAATTACCGATATCGTCCTCTTGGTATCGATACCCCCACATCAGTATCGATACAACTTGCATCAGTATTGATACTATTCATCGTATTCATCATCTTTCCTAAAATTTAACCATATAATATTAGTACTGTTCTTCCAGTACCGATACTTTTACCCATATTTTACATATTTCACTTCAATTTTTACCCACATTTTGCCTAAATCTCATACTCTTATCTCCAAACATACCATTAAACTCATCATCACTTAATCCAACCAACTTACATCCATAAATCTCCCTATACTAACTCCAAGGAACCGTTAAAACTAAAAAATCACACTCAAATTTCAAACATGTTTTTAATCACTTCTAAGGCTCCAAATCTTTTTTTTACTTCTTTAGCAAGTTAAAAATACTTTTAAACTTCAATAACTAACCATATTTCATCAAATCGTTTAAAAACTCATTTGCTTAAATCTCAAATAAATCATTCATCTCTTAGTTTTAATCCTCCTTGAACTTTCCTTAAGCCTCTATATCACTTAAGGCTTCAAAACCAACCCAAAAACGAAAGGAAAAACCAACATGAAGGAAATCTTACCTTAGCTATGGAAGGCAAGGGAACGACGGGAAGAAGAATGAGAAGAGAACCAAGTTCAACTTTTACCATTTTCCCATTTTTAACCTTAATAAATATCCCCAAAAAAATGAATATTAAATTTATTCATTATAAAAGACCAAATTGCCCCTCATTTTCTTTCATTCTTACTAAAAAGTCTTAACACAATTTCTTAAATAAATCCTTGTATTTTTCAATTATTCAAATTAGACCAATTTTTAAATCATTTAACTATGGTTACCGACCCGATATTTGGGGTATTACAGTGGTACTCTAGGATATGGTATGAAGTCTCTACAGGTTCAGCTCGATCAAATTGGTAATTCCTTATATAGGTTCAGACCGATCGAACTGGTAATTCCTTACGGTAGGTTCAACTTGATCAAACTTGTAATTCCTTATATAGGTTCAGACCGATTGAACTGATAATTCCTTACGGATCTAAGTGGGTGGGCTCCTAGGTCTAATGGGCATAGTGATAAGACCTTGTGGACCCTAAGGAACTCTCTTAGGGTGGCACCTTTGCTATGTGGTTTGGGTAAGTCCTTATGAACTTGAGTACACTCCCCTCATGTAGGCACCTATGCTTCGGCTAGGGTAAGACCTTATGGATCCAAGGTGTTCCCTTAGATTGACACCTATGCCCAATGAGCCTAGGGTAAGTCCTTATGGATTCAGTTATGGGAAACTGCATATTGGTTTTAAAAATATGTTTTAAAATGTTACTATTTTAAAAAGATCTATATTTTTCACTGGTTTTGTAGGAACACACTAGACACCCTATTCTGATCTCCTGAACCTAGTCTTCTGAACTGAATTGTAAGCTTCATGTCTTTTACTACCTGAAATATTAGTGGGACCTCATCTTCTCCCAAAAATCTGTAGATGTCTGAATCAACAAGGAAAAATTATGCTTGTCTATCATTTGCATGTCATTCAGCATCACTTTGTAGTTCTGTATTACTGAGCTTCCCAAAACTCACTCTGTTACTCACTATTTCAGGTTAAAAGAATTAATCGAGTGCAGCTATCGACATCAGTATTGGAGTTCCACCGGCGTTACTTGCGGAGTACGGTGCATGTGATTATGGGGCATGTAAGTTGTATTATGTTTTTATATCCGAGTCTGAAACGTGTATTATTTTAATTCTATTTATAGCATAAGAATGGTTTTGTGAACTTGTATTTTAATTATAATTTGTTTTATGATTTTACACATTTTAACAGAAATTTTAAATTTTTCTGAGATTTTTATTGTAGGTCGCTCTGGTGATCCTAATGTGACGAATCTGATCGAATCGGGTCACCCTCATCGGTTTGTGGTGTTACAATTGACTTTTCCAATAGAGATTTAATGTATACACAAGGATTTGAACTTGAGACATACTTAAGCGATATCAAGTTGTTTATCACTTGAACTAATCTATTGATAAATAACCTCCATTTTTATGATGCATTGATAAAGGAAAAAGGGTTTTAGAAAAAGCAATACTAAAATTTGTTTTTCTAATGTTATTGAGGGTAAATTACATCATTGTTACAATTCTATCATTTCCTTTTTTTTTACTTTGATCAACGAAATAATTTTTTTATAAAATTATCACTAATGTTATTTTTATTTTAGGCATCGATCATTAATAAAATAACCACGATGTTAACATGAATCTTTTTTCACATTATTTTCTCTTTACTCAACAACAACTCACGTGTTATTTTTTAAATAATTTTATTCAGACCAATAAAGTAGTGGGACTTTATCAAAGAAAATAATTTAAGCAGTGTAGAGAAGTATATGCTAATATTCCGCTAAAATTTATATTTAAATTAATCACATAAAAATAAGAAGAAATACAATGTGTAGTTATAAAATGAGAGGCTTCGAACCCAAAATCCCTTGCATTTAATCACTAAATTAGATTAAGAATTCATAAGAATCTCAACAAAACTAATATTTAACTTATTTTGTGTTACCTCCTTAAAATGCTATTAGGGAAGATTGAACTTGGTGCCCTAGTTAAAGAAATGTAATTTTTATCACTAAATTAAATATTATAATTTTTAACCAGTGTAATATTTAACTTGAATAGTTAATAAAATTGAAGATTAAATTAAAATTAATTTTCTGCTTCATTTGAAAATAAAAATAATAATTAAATAACTAATCATTTTTTATAAAATTAATATTAAATCATTCTATAAATTAAATTTATAATATTTATTTACGATAAAATATAAATTTTAAATTATTTGAAAATGAATATTTAGGTTTATTATTTAATTTTTAAATTATTTTTATCCTAGATAAATATTATAACTTATTTTTTATTAATTTAATATTAATTTTTAATAAAAAAAATAAAATAATTATTTCTTTATTTTATTCTCAAGTGAAAAGAGAAAATAATTTTAATTTAATAAAAAATATAAATTTTAATACAAATAAATTATTTTTAAATAATTCAAATTTTATATTCCATCTTAAATAAATATTATAACTTTAATTTTTAGAACGTTAATATTAATTTTATAAAAATATAAAAAAAGTTTAATTATTTTTTATTCTCAAACAAAGGGAAAAAATAATTTTAGTTTGATAATCAAATTTAATCATACTTCAAAGTTAAATATTAGTTTAGTTGAAAGTATAACACTTATATTATTCGGTTTAATGGTTACAAATTAATCTCTTTTACTATGAAAATTAATATATTTTTATTTAATTTTAGGCATAATGCCAAAAATAGCCCCCCATCATTTATCAAAATGGTCATTTTGACACATATTCTTTTTTTAGAGCATTTTGCCCCCAAGTTTCACTTTGGAGCAAAAACTCCTTCTATAGATGAAAAACTATTACGTATATTAATGCTCCAAAATATGAACATTTTTAACCTAAAATGAAACGTTGAGGGCTAAAATGCCTTAGGAAAAAAGAATAATGGACAAACTGATTATTAAATCAATTTTTAGGAGCCTTTTTACCCTAAAATAAATCGTTGGATGCCAAAATGTTAAAAAAAATAGAATATGGGGCAAAATGACCATTGTGATAAATGACGGGAGCTAATTTTGGCATTATGCCTTAATTTAAGGCCGTGAAGGGATTTAAGTTTTTTTAACATGTCTTATCTAAGGGAGGGGAAGGAGAATTTTGCTCCTAATGCGTATCGAACCCATAACTCAGGAAAGAGATGAAGTGTCAACTGAGAACTTTTAACCACATACTCAAAGATTATTAACGTGAGACAATTTCAGTTAAATATTAATTTTGATAAAAAAAATTATAACTTCCTATCCTAGGTGCATTTAGGGACGGGCATAGGTCGGGTTTCGGCCAACCTGAACGGACCCAAAAATTTTACATCCTTCACCCAATTCGACCCGACCTAAAAAATATATACCCTCCACCCGACTCGAACCCAACCCGATTTTTTGAGATAAGATCCGAACCCGATCTGACCAAACCCGAAATAATAAAAAAACATTATTTGTATTCAATAAAACAGTGATTTAATTGAAAAAATAATATATAGAAGGGTATTATTGTAATTATTCTTAAATATATAAGGTAAAATTATATTTTTTTTCTAGGTCAGATATTTTTCACCCTAAACTCGAATCCAACCCGAACTCAAAATTTTAAAAAAAATACACAATCAAATCGGGTCGGGTGAGAAACCATCGGGTTCAGGTTCGGGTTCCATACCTGTCCCTAGGTGCATTACCCATTGTCGAAGGAGTTCTAAGTTTGAATTCATTCTCAAGCTATAGTCCTCATATTTTCTTGTTTCGTGTGACCAATTTAAATATAAGTTTTGGTGTAATGTCAACATTATAATTGGTCTCTTTACAAGGGATTTAAAGTTTAACTTCCTGCTATTATTTATTTATTTTTGATAAAATATGATATGTGTTATTATTTTATTAATTTAAATAAAATTATTTATGAATGACATATGAAATGATTAACCAATGTCACTATTCATTTTTAACATTATTAATTAGAATAATGTTTTGTGTAATTGTATAATTACACAAAACATTGTAAAGTACCAGTTACTTATGTAATTAGACAATGAAATTGATCCTTGTTGCAACCTCCAATATCATGTGGAGCGTGATATGAGAAAAAAGATAATTAAATATAAAAATTTGAGTATTGAATATATTAAAATAATATTTTTAATCAACAGATGTTGGTTCAAGTAATAAGTAGCTTGATATTACTTAAGTAAGATCTTGAGTTCGAGTCTTTATTTATTCAGAAAATCTTTATCGGAAGACTCATCTATGAAAATTAAATGTGTGACGTATAAATCGATCTAGATTAATAAAGATAAAATTTTAAAATCAAGAGAAAACAATATATGTATATATATATATTGAACATTTTTCAATATTCTTAAATGAAGGCTTAGATCTTTTTCTGTCCCAAGAAAGCACCTCTCCACCAGAAGTGTTGGAGCGTGCAAGACACTCTCACCTATTCCTGCGTGCCACGTGGGGTACAATAAAAAAATAAATGAATAAAGGTACAATATCAAAACATGTCCCTAATATTTGACTAAATAGTCATTATAGGCCTTTTTTTAAACATTTTAGCCCCAACGTTTCATTTTGGGATAAAAAAACTCATATATGAATGAAAATCATTAATTAACAAACGGTTAACACTCTAAAATAAGAGATTTTTTATCTTAAAATGAAATATTATAGACCAAAATACTTCAGAATAAAAGAATAAGGCCTAGAGTAAATATTTGATCCATTAGGGGTATTTTTGCTCTAAAATAAAACTTTGGAGTCAAAATACTAAAAATAATAAGGGTCATTATGACCATTTTGATAAATTTTGAAGGCTAATTTTGCTATTATGCCATAAATAAAAGTAATACGTTGGTGTCCGTTGTTACCCAGTTAGCCGTTTTCGTTTAGTTTATATCTCAAACAAAGCCAATTTATTCGCTCTTTCTCTCTTCCTTTGTTTTGAAAATAAAGAAAAAAATTGATTTTTTCAATTATATATATATATATATATATATATCATAGTTTCCTTTTCACTGTACTTTTCAGAGAAATAAACCATTCATTTTCTCACCCAAATTTTCTTTTTCTTTGAGATCGATCATCATCATTGGACACAACAGAGATTTCGAAAAGGGAGTGGAAAACAAACTGACAGATCTTTTTTAAAGTTTGGGTTTTTTTATAGTAAGTTGAGATGGGATCATCTTCAGGGCAAAGTAGTGGAAGCTTTGATCTCTCATTCAAGATATTGTTGATTGGAGACTCTGGTGTCGGCAAGAGTAGCTTGCTTGTTAGCTTCATTTCAGCTTCTGCTGAAGATCTAGCTCCCACCATTGGTTCAATTTCCTCTTTCTTTTGTTTTACTTAACATTTTTATCAATCCTGGATCTTTGATTAGTTTGTATGGCGAAAATATGATTTGGGTTTTGTTCAAATCTATGCTTTAGGTGTGGATTTTAAGATCAAGTTGTTGATAGTTGGTGGCAAGAGATTAAAGCTTACTATTTGGGATACTGGTATGACTTTTATACTAATATTGTTTTATTCTTTCATTTTAAGTATCAAATTTGAATTCTTTGTCAAAATATGTCGGTCTAATAGAAGTAAATTTTCCATGTTTAGAATTGACTTGTTTATTTTGCACTGAAGAGAACTCATTTTTACTGGCATGCTATTCATTAATACATTTGTTAATGTGTTTTGATCTGTTATGTTTCTCATGGTACCAATACTGCACTCTGCAATGTCATCCAGTTCTGAGGAATAATGTGTAATAAATTTGTGGTGAAAAGAGTTATACAATCGATGATATATATGGATCAGATGAAACGAGTTTCTGGGTTTTAACTTTCTTGTTTGTTGCTTTCTTGACCTGGTTAGCTTGATGTTGCTTCTTTAACCTTTTATTAGCTGTACTATCTTTTTCATCTTTTATAAAAGTACATTAGAATAATTTTCTTGAAACGTGGAGAAACATGATTGATTTGCGAAACCTACATGCTTCTTGTAGCTGGACAGGAAAGGTTCAGAACCTTAACAAGCTCTTACTATAGGGGTGCCCAAGGGATCATTCTTGGTAAGTTCATCTTTCTCGTGTATGTATGTACACGTTACTCTACTATCTTGATTTTGTTCGATGGAGCCTGTCATTGGTTTCAATTCGCAAATTTCACCATTCTAATATCACTGGAAAATGGTTTCACAATCATCATGTGGCTGATAATAAGGTTAGGTTGATGAAGCTTTTCTTCTTAGACTGTCCAAGAAAAAACTTGGTGGCTTGAAGGAGCTCTAATGTTCTGCAATTTCATGAATTTTTCATTTATTGGAACAAGCATTTTCCACTTTTGCAGTTGGCTCATCATTTTGTGATTCTTGTCGATGCCTTTCAAGGGGTTGTACTAAATATTATATACTCTGTGCATGATTCAAATTGTCATATTTGTTTGACTTATTTCTTGGCATTGGTTATAGTATACGATGTAACACGGAGAGAAACATTCACAAATTTGTCGGATGTATGGGCCAAAGAAGTGGGGCTTTACTCTACCAATCAGGACTGTGTCAAGATGCTTGTTGGAAATAAAGTTGATAGAGTAAGTCTAGTGTTTTTCGGAAGATAAATCGACCCCGTTGATCTATCCATTGAAAAGTTTGAGGATAGATTAAATAAGTTAATGATAGACAACTTCATAATCTACTGGGAATAAGCTCCTTGGGTCTCTTCATGTACTAGGAAACCTCATGGAACAAAGTTGTGAGTATAAAGTTTATCAGTCATAAAGGGGTCATTGCACCGATTAATGCTGTAATCTGATTCACATTTCGTATTATCTTAATTCGTGCATAGCTAATAAGAAAATACTCTTCTTAGTTGCTAGTACTCTCCCCTACCCATATAGTGTTGATATTACATTTCGTGTTATCTTAATTTTGTCTGCATCATTACATCCGGTTTGCTTACATTTCAGGATTCTGAAAGGGCTGTAAGTAGAGAAGAAGGTATTGCGCTTGCAGAAGAGCTTGGATCTATGTTTCTTGAGTGCAGTGCTAAAACAAGAGAAAACGTGGAGCAATGCTTTGAGGAGCTTGCATTGAAGGTAACCTTTTTTGTTTTATGACACCAATTCTGTTCCTCTACTTTCCAGTAATTTGAATTAGTTCAAAAGCTTTAATCACGCGATAGGATAAAGCTGGTACCATGAACAAAGAAGCTGTGAATTAGAGTGACGAGAGTATAGTATCGTCTCAGTTCTGACCAGCGATGGCTTTCTCTTACAGATAATGGAAGTTCCAAGTCTTTTGGAAGAAGGGTCTTCTGTTGGAAAGAGAAACATGTTAAAGCAGAAGCCAGAGTACCAGACTTCTCCAGGTGGCGGTTGTTGCTCCTAAGTTGCAGCAATATTCAACTCCTTTTGACATGATGGGATGGCTTACATTATCAATAGAAAGCTCAGGCAGCCATGTTTGTTGGTGGCTTTAAGCTTCCGGCTTGACGGATTGTGAACAACTCGTGTATATGATTTCTTTGGATTGTCTATGCTGCTGTTCTTGGCAATAGTTTATTGTGTATCCTCTCCACTCAAATCAACTTGTGCAAATTTATTTGCCTTTTTGCTTTTTGTCTTGATTAAGGTTTTAGTTTGTCATTCATGATATTGTCTTTGGATTGTCTTCTATTGATTAATTGAGTATATATTGTTGAGACTATTACTTACAACTCTATTTCCCCTCAAGTGACAGCATATAGTCATTTAGTTAAGAGATATATATTCAAGACTGATAGTGCTGGAACTAAACCCATAATTAAATTTGCTTCAATGGTTTTGGTGCTTATAAATTCTCTAATAAATCAATATTTGATTTTTTTAGAGTTGATTGCATCACACATCCTTAAATTATGACTTTTATTCTAAATTAGTCCCTAAATTTTATGTTATAATTTCATCCCTAAATTATGGCTGTCATTCTAAATTAGTCCTCAAACTTTTAAACAATTTATTTTCATCCTCCAACTATGACCTTCATTTTAAATTAGTCCCAAACTTTTTGAACATTTCAATTTCATCCCAAACTATATGTATATACTAATCATATCCTTTGTTAATAAAATTGTTAGGCCAAGTTGTATTATTATAAATCTGGGGAAAAAAATAGGCTAAACTATGCTTGAAAATAATTACATATTTGGATGACTTTGGGGATGAAATTGAAAGATTCAAAAAGTTTGGGGTTAAAAATGGACTGTTCAAAAGATTAAAAATTAATTTAGAATAAAAGTCATAGTTTAGGGTTAAAATTAAAATATTCAAAAATTTAAGGATCAATTTAAAATGAGGATCATAGTGTGTAGACATAATGCAATTAACTCTTCTTTTTATTGTTATTTTCGTTTTCATTAAAACACAACATAAATAATATATGTTGTAATATTCGAACCAAATATGATTGTTGTTGGGGTAGTAGTAGCACGCCTTACCGTCTTGGAGACTTAGGTTTAAACCCTTCCATCATCTGATTGGAGGAAAATCTAATTTAAATTAAATATAATGAAATTAAGAAAAAGTCATCCAATCATGTCTTAACACGTGTTATGACACATGTCATAATTTGATTGAATTATTAAATTTATTGAATTAATGTAAAATTATGATCAAATTGAAAGAATGTATAAGTTATAATGATTATATATGTAATCATACTAGTTTTATTAACTGCCATGCTAACTACTCCGATAAATTTTAACGACATGTGATTTAATTGAAACAATTTAAATAATTATGTGGTTATATTGTCAAAATTGAAAGTATGATGGTCATATCGACACTAATTCTATAGTTAAGTGGTCATTTTAGTAATTTACCTTAAATTCTATTTTATCCACGTGTTATTTTCAATGTGCAAACTAATAATTTGCTGTTCTCATCAACGGCCTTGACCACAACTCGCAAGTGTCTCAAAACGGTCAACTGATACTTCTTTAAGGAAGACTTGGAGCTTGATTGTTAACAATCAAGTTAGCATGGTAGTAAATTTCTGGAGAGAATTTAAAACTTTAACATTCTTTATTCTCTTTAACCTAATAAAATAGGGTGTCTTTCTATTTAAGAAAAATTTTAGAGCACGAATCCTGTGAATTGTCGTTAATCCTCAAGGTTCAGGGTTCTAGTATCAACAATGTCAGGTGTACAAGTGAGCAATGTCAAATGATTGTTATCTTTGAACAAATATTATCTTGTACTTATCCTAGATTAAAAAAACCTTCAGATTATACTCGAGAGCTTGAAGCTTGATCGCTTTGCCACCATTCCATTTCTTCTCTCACACATTCATCACTTCATCCTCGTTCAACATTACTCCGACCATCATCCGGCCACCAATGACTCTGTTTTCACACTCATTGAAGTTGATTCAAGGCGTCAATGGAAATGGATTGGGATTGATACTTAAAAGAGATTAGGATTGAGACCACCATCATACATGTGCTTTTGCCATTTTTCAAAGGAAATGGATCCTTTATTTCTCTCATGGATATAGCAAAGGTCACATGGGTGGCTTCTCAATACCCACCAAATGTGCCCATTAGTCCCATTTAACAAGCCTCATCAAAACTTTAATAATCTTTAATAATCTTGTTGATGAAACAAAGATGATTATGTTGGTCCACGATGGTTCATATCTTTTGATTTGAATGAAAAATCTTAAGTAATGAAAAATCAATAGTTAGTCGGTAGTGATATAGAAACGTTATATTTTATCCAACTTATAATTGATTATTAAATTTTATTGTAATCCTAGTGGTTTAATATTAAGTTTATTTTTTATAAGAATTCTTTGTGACCAATTATTTGACTCTATAAATAGAGTATGCCTCACACTTTAAAATTAAGTGAGATAGAATTATTTTGGAGAGGTGTAATTTTTTTTAGATCTCTGCAATATTTTATGTTTATGTTGCATAGATATTATTTTGTAGGGATATTCAGAGAGTGATTTGATATACTCTGGTATAGATATTGGATTTTATGATACATATAATTTCATGTATTTGTATTTTTTGTATTCTTACTGAATTACTGTTCATATCACAATAGATATGTATGAACCACGTTAAATCTCGGCTTTTGTGTATCTCTTAATTTATGTTAATTTTGCTTTGCTATTTTTCCACTCCTCAAATCCCTAACAAGAAAAGCGGGCGAGCAGGAGCCGAAGTACCCAACTTTACCCATTATAAGTGTTTATATTAACCCTAAACTTTGCCTCTATGAGTCGTATGCTTTTAATTCTTCATAATCCACCTAAGAATCACATATTCACATGCTTCTCCAACTCGTGAAGGAATAAAAACAGGTCTCACAACCCAAAGAAATGATGATCTCTACCATGACGAGCCAAAAGATATTCTACTTTTAACCAAAGAAATTTTCAGTTTCACCCACATGAAACAAGGTTAAATTTAAAACAACTCAAAGAATGAACAATTATGAATGATATTAGTAAGGAAACAGTTCAATGTTAATGATGATACAAGTTGATTTTCGGATGACTTGGTATTTCTAGTAATGGCAATCAACCAAATAAGATGCAGAAAGGACCAGTAGCTGTTCATCTTCTGGGGCTGGAAGATTAAGATCCAATTGCAGAACGGTTCTTGGTTTCGTGGACGACAGATCTTCTTTATTTGTTCCGACAGGCGAAGTAGTTGTTGTAGGAGTCCTATGCCTTCTCATGTGACCCCCAAGAGCTTGACCGGAAGAGAACTCAGCGCCACATATCGATCACTCATGAACTCTGGATTTCATGTTCTCATCCTCATCGTGATGGGCCTTGGGTTTCTTGTGGGCGGCTCTATGTCCACCGAGCGCCTGGAATGACGGGAACCGCCGATTACACGTCGTGCACCGATGAACATACGAAGAAGCCGGTTCGGATTGTTTCCTTGCTTGACCTTGAGATAGAAGCATTAAACAATACGCCATGTGTTTTTCTTCATCTTCTACTTCAAGTTCAACAGATGTCATCGTTGAATCAGAAGCCCCATCAAACTCCATCGAATCATCATTGCTTCTTCCACTTTCACCGCCCGTACTAGAGCTTGTCGTTCTCGAAGCCATCGTTAGAGTCAGAGGAGACACCGGCCTCGGACGCTTCGTTCGCTTCCCTTTGATTATCTGCAAATCTTTACGAAGAACAACTTCCCCCTCACCCTCCATCGTCATCTCTAATTCTATATAATCTCGAGATCCTTTGAACAGTTATCCAAAGTAGTATCTTGACAATATGCATACACCATTACTTTTTCCCAACGATTCCCCAGGCTGTGGGAGGATTGGTTTGCAAGCCTGGAAATCCGACTCGATGCAGTGTATCGTGATGTATAATTTGGTCACTAGCTTGTTAGGAATATTAAAGCTCCCTGCAACTGAGTTTAACTTCATTAATATAATATTAAAATTTTCTTCAGCTGAATTTAACTTTTTTTAATGATAAAAATAAATGTTATTTTTTTAGAAAATTTGAGTTCTGTTTTTCCGTATAGTGTATGCATTTGAACAAATATTATATTATATTATAACTACTTTAGACTTTTAAGAAAATTTTTATTAATACAAGGCTTAATTAAAATTTTAAGTGTCTAATCCATCACAATTATTAAAAAAATCATTATCTAACACATGTAGCGTTTATATATTTTTTGAATCTTTTATTTTAAAAAAATTAAAATTTTAAATTTAAAAAAAAAATTAATTTATATAATCTTATAAAATATTTAAATCTTAAAAAATCCTTAATTTCAATTTCTCTCATTGCCGCCATCCGTCACCATAATGTCGTCGATTGATCGAAATTCTAATGCCGCTGACGGACCAAAACACCGATATCCTTGCGTTCAAGTCACCCATGAATCAACCAACACCATATCCTCTTTCATTTCTTTACAAACAAAAAATGGAAAGTCCAGGACGGCTGGAGGTGTTCACACAAGTGCTACAATGGAGGCGTTCCAGACAGTAGACATATTTTCGTTTATGTCGTATTTATTGTAGTTGCGGACATAATAAATATTATTACGAATAAAAATAATCTAGTTAGAAGAGTGAATGTGAAGTAAATAACTCTTCCCGTGGAGCAAAAGACAAGCAAAAACTCGTTATTTTTACTACTTTTCCAAAAAAAAGGGGCCCTTTGTATTTTATTTGGGGATTATGATTAATAATTGAGCCCAAATTGGGATCTTTACTCTTTAGTCTAATCATATACTTTCATTGTCCAATTAATCCAAGTCTGGTGAAACTATGGGGCCATAGAATGGTTATCATACATTTAAACCCAATAAAATATCAGCATTGGGCCTTTGAGAATAGCCTATAGAGAGAACTTCTACCCAGATTGGAGTTGACCACATGGATAGATCGAAGGGACCTGACAAAGCAAATATTTTTTTTAATTTTAAATTTGATATAATCTAAGTATTTTTTTTATATTTTTATTAATAATTTATTTTTATCACTAAAATTTTATGAATTTATTCCTTTAAAAATAAAATATTGTGTTCGCCCTAATTGGCCGGAAGAAGAAAAGTGGAAAAAAGCTAGAGTTTCCTAAAGAGGAGCTTCAAACATGGTAATAAAAACAAGAGACTCAACATTGCTTTAATTCTCTGTTGGAATGTTGCATTACTTGACATACTATTGTAAATGTTGTATTACCTTGTTTCATTTTTGTAACATGAATATAAGATTACAATGTTTGGTTGGAATATTATAATATAAGAATAATGTATATTTTATCAAATTATCTTGGAGAATATAATGTATATTTTATTCAAATAACACGAATTTTCAAAACTAAAGTAAAAAATATCATGAAACTTCATAGAAAATATATTTTTTCTATTAATTCTAATTTATATATTTTTATAATTTTTTATACAAATAATTGAACATATATTTTGTTATTATTTCCATTTTTTATTTCTTAAAAATATAAAAACATACTTATACCAACGTAAGTATGAGTTTATTTCTACATTTCTCTTAATTTTTTTATACGACATGTATGAGTTGTAGAACCAAATATCATATCAAAGTAAAATAATCACTGCATAATAAAACACACACTAAAAATAAAACTTGAACCAAACACATACATAATAAATAATAAAAATAAAATAGAAACTTAATATATATATATATATATATATATATATATATATATATATATTTCACGCGTCATATTATTTTATACTAATAATTGTTACAAAAGAGAAATGTAATGCCAACGTAAGCATATTTTTTACTTTTATCATACTTACACTAATGTAAGTATGTATAAGTATTATTTCTATTTTTTATTTCTTCAAAAATATACTTATATCAATGTAAACTTACACTAATGTAAGTATGTATAAGTATTATTTCTATTTTTTATTTCTTCAAAAATATACTTATATCAATGTAAATATATGTTTTTATTTTTATATTATATGCATAATAAGTATTATTTTATCATAGTATCTTATTTGAGTCATGTGTAGGTTGTATAGTATTAAAGTGAGAAATATAATACCAACGATCGATTAGTCTAGTAAGATGAGACACTAGATTTCATTAAGGTCAGATATTTGAATCCTAACGTTTGCGTATGAAGCAAATTAGATTTGAAATGTTGCCCTTATATTGGACCTCTGTAGTATCAATCTAAATTAATCGATTAATAAATTGAATATAAAATATTATAAAAAAAAAAAGGAGAAATGTAATGCTACCTATCTGGTCCAAACATTCGGGAAACTGGGTGATGTCCCAAATCGACAACAGAACATTTTGGGACCTAATTTGATTCCAATCAAACATAAAAATGTTTAAACAACTCTAATAATTTTTTCTTCTCTTGTAAAACTACCAACATTAAATCACCAACGCATTATTAGTGAGGCTCAAACAAATTTGTTGTTTATGATATAGTATTGATAGACGTTTGAAAATAAGTGATGTGTATGTTTCATGCATGACATGACATGCCGAAGTCGTGGTTGCTCAACTTGTAAAAGATTTGCCATCCACAATCTTGGACGGTGGATTCAACGAAACATCCAAGCCTCTTAAATTTCAGGACAGACCCTTTTTTCCCCTCATAAATGTAATGTGATTGATAGCCGAATTCTATGACCAAAATATCTCAAGTAAATGGGTGGGACAGATGTGGGTTACCCTTTCTCCATCCTATATTCACTTGATATTTTCATATTTATTATTTAAGTAAAATTTTTAAATATACATTCATTCATATAGATACATTCTCAAATCTACTATCTAACCGGATACATGCCATTCATTTTGTACCAATCTGTACTCATATCCATCTGGCAGCAACCTCACAAATTACATAAACATCAAAACATAAAACAAACACATCAATTAACGTTTGGTTAAATAAAAAATTATACCTTAATATTTGGTTAAATTACAAGTCATGTCCTATAAAATCTTAAGATTTACTTAATAGTCTCTAAAATTATACCTAAATTCATAATGATCCAAAATTTATATGGTGGGTAGTTAGTGGACGGGCGGATGCGGGACGAGTAATGTCTCAAACTAATCACCTACCCACTACCCACGGCGGGTATGATTTCTACATCCACACTTGCCTACTACGCACTAGACTTATACTCATCCCCGTCCCAATTGAAACAGATGCGGTGCGAAATTCACGCAATTATACTCGTTTGTTATCCCTAGATTCACCGTTGTCTTTTAAAAAATTTAAAATCTTATATATCTTAGATGTTTCCTCCTAACTTAAAATTATACGTATGTATCATGTTGATGACTCTCGCCGTCCACCCAATGATTGTCTTTTGCAACCATAAATGTATCATTCACATTGTAGTTGAGATTAATCACATATAAGTTTGGAGTTATTTTATAATAAAGTGTAGGGTTTCTTTCATTGTGGGCAACAACATAGGCGAATTAAAAGATGCTTACAGTATTTAGGTGATTTGAAAATGAAAACCCAAGTGATTGTGCCCATTTACAATACCAACTTGAAATCTGTTTATATGGCCGAAAGGTTCCTTGATGAAGACTTTCGTTTCATGCCAATGGCCAAGGGCCCTAATTAAATTATACCTGTGGGTCCAACTTCAGATTCGGGCAAAAAGAAATGCTGTTTGTGTGGTGAGAAAATTTGTGCATCATTTTCCATCTATGGTTCATTTCGGGATATTTTTGTCTCCATCGTTAATATATGTTAATTTTATTAAAAAGTTTATCTGAAAATACAGAAAGGGTTTATAAAAATAAAGATAAATTACTCACATAAATAGGATATTTTCCTTCAAATTATTGAAGTTCACAAATTAGTCATATAAGAATAAAAAAAGAAACATACAAATAGAGGGTTAAAAGCTTAACCAAACAATTTAGACAAATGATAGATACAAACAAAAATTATTATCAACATTGGAGAATAATATCATCAATACTAACATAAAATACATATAACAATGATGGCTCGTTAACAAATTGATAATATTACAATTTTAACGGAAAAGACGAGTTTGAAACATATGAATAGTCGGATGACCATTTTATAACTTTTAATAGTCGAACGACTCAACAAAGTAATACCCTATAATCAAGAGATCATTTATATACTTTACACTTATTTCTAATACTAAATAGTATTTTATATTTTATTATCAAATAAAAATTAAATTTGATTAAAGGATAGTATGTAATCAAACCAAAAGCAAGCCAAAAAGGGAAAATTAGAAAGAAAGGGGAAAAACAACCGGTTTTGAAGAAATCTATATCACCAAAAGGGAAAAAAATAGAGTAAAAGCACTAAGATGAATATGATATATCCGGTTGGAATTTGACTTATGAATACGTACGTACTCTACAAATACAACCTAAACAATTAATCATTTCTTTTATCACTAAAACTAATTAAATATTAGAGTTAATTATATCATATATCCCCAAACTATAACTTTCATTCTAAATTGGCCCTTAAAATTTTGAATATTATAATTTCATCCTTAAACTATGACTCATTTTAAAGTAGTCCTTAAACTTTTAAACATTCTAATTTCATCCTTAAACTATGACTCTCTTTCTAAATTTGTCCCCAAACTTTTTAATATTCTACTTTCATCCTCAAATTCATCTAAATATATAATTAGTTTCAACCATAATTTAACCCAATTTTTTTAAAACATATAATAATATAACTTGACCTAAAAATTTTATTAACATGTGATTAGTATATATGTATTGTTTGGGATGAAATTGGAATGTTCAAAAAGTTTGGGGACCAATTTAGAATGAAGGTCACAGTTTTGAGATGAAATTGAAATATTTAAAAGTTTGAGGACTACGTTAGAATGATAGTCATAGTTTAAGAATAAAATTGAAATATTTAAAAGTTTAAGGACCAATTTAAAATGAGGATTATAGTTTGAGGACATGTGGTGTAATTAAATCTAAATATTAAAAAAAAATTATTAATCTTAGATAAGTACAATATAGACTCGTTTTTTAGATTTTAGTGGCATGAGGCAAACATAGAAATTATGCCCCTAATAACAAGTATAAAAAAAACTTAAATCATAAGAACAAGTAAAACTAACTAAATTTGCTAGTAAATAGATTTTTTATTATGTTTAATAAACTATCTAATAAATACATTAAATTTTAAATAGAAAACATCAAGAAATTTTATTAAGGAAAATTCTACGGCGCTCGACGAGCACCAGTGAACACCACTAACGATGAGCATCATTAATTTAAATTATAAAAATTTTAAATTTTAAATGACTTAACGTATAATTATAAATTAGTAAAAAATCTAAAGGTAAATTATTTAAAATAAAATACTAATTACATTATTTTCCATAATTTTGTTGGGTAAATTATAACATTGACCACCTAAATATTGCCCCTTTTATTTTTACCACCATTTTTGAAATTTTGTAAATCAGATTATCCAATTATTTAATGCATTCAATCAAGCCATTTGTCATTAACATTTAACGGGAATGTTGACGTGACAGTCAATAAAACTGGTATAATTACATATTTGATCATCAATATTTATAAATTCAATCAATTTGGTCATATTTTAATTCAAGTTGATTTATAAATTTACGATTAGTATCGTTATAGATTTCAAATTGAATTTTTAAAGTGATTTGATTTTCGAAATTACCCATCTGTGCAAACTCGGCAATAAGTTGTTTATTAGTTTTTGGATGTCTCAAAGACCGATTAATCTTTGAGATAATACCCAGTATATCAAGGCAGATCATTCACAAGACAATCAACCAGATTCTTAGCCTACAATCATGCAAATCTTCTCACCGAGAATAATGCCTCTGATCTCTTCAATCAATGTAAATAGATAGTGCAGCAGGTTTTTTCAGCAATACAGTTGTAATTCTTTCCTTTTTTATACCTATGTAATTCCTTAAGTTTAGCATGAACTCTGTATAAATTATATTCTAAACACATAAATAAAAGATGAGGAATATTTTCCATTGTAATACCTTTCTTCAATTCTCTACATGGTATCAGAGGACCACAACTCATACGAGAATACGATCCCTTCCTCTGACATGGTTTCCCCTCAAAATCCAAATACTCAACCTCCCTCCCCAATCGAAACTCCTCTGGTTGCTCTCAATACCACAGCCCAAATCAATGAGAAATTAACTCCCTCCACCTTTCCACAATGGCGTGCCCAATTTGAAGCTCTTCTCATTGGGTACGACCTACTAGATTATGTAACTGGTCTTTTTTTTATTAGTGGAGCAAAGCAGAGATGAATAACGAAGTTGAATCTTTTAAGAGCAAGAAGAGGAGTGGTTGGTTAATGGATTTGAGTGTAGGAACGAAGCCATGTTTGAACAGTGTTTGAAGAGGTGAGATTTTACGAAGCGAAGATAAACATAATAATTTAATGTTATATATATAATAGTAAATTTTAATTCAATATTTGGTATAAAATATATTTTATTAGTTTTCTTGTTAATATACTATTAGGCGTGTTTTGGTGTGCTACAAGTCATTAGTTCGATCCACCTTAAAAGTATATTATATTACATGCATTTTGTTTATTAAATAAGGAAGTGACATGTGTGTCACCACCGGATTGGATACAAGTTAAAAATAAATTAAATAATTAAAATTAATAAAATATTCCCTAATCTGGTAGTGACATGTGTCATCACCTAATTGGAGATTAAATTTATTAAATTGAATTAAAATTATGATCAAATTGATAGAATTTATAAATATTGATGATCAAATATGTAATTATACCAATTTTAGTAACTGTCACGTAACACTCCCGTTAAATGTTAACGACAAGTGGTTTGATATAATGCATTTAAATAGTTGGATGACATGATTGACAAAATTTTAAAAATAGTGGTTGAAATGAAAAGGTGCAATAGTTAGGTGGTCAGTGGTATAATTTACCCAAAAAATTATGGAAAATAATACAATTAATATTTTATTTTAAATAATTTACCATTAAATTGTTAACTAATTTATAATTATATGTTGATTCATTTATAATTTTAAATTTTTATAAATTAAATTAATTGTGCTCATAATTATTGGTGCTCGTCGAGCGTGACATACTCATCCTGTTATTAAACACCCAACTACTCACAAAAAACAAGCTTGATCCTCTTTTAAAATGGTACATGTTAGATTTTAACCTTCTACATATTGTCAAAAAAATAATAAAAGAATAATTAAGTGAAAAGTGAAAAATAATATAAAAATGTCACATAAGTATCATCGTTATTTTTTTAACGGTGTATAATAAAAGAAGAAACAAAATATAATGTTAAGTATCATTTTGGGGGGAAATAATTAGATGACCAAAACATAAATAAAATAATAAGTATGTGACTAAATAAATAATTTAGTATTTTTATTTATAGGTGATATTACAATTTTAGGCTTGGGGTCTAGGCAAGTATTTTTTTAAAAATAATTCTCAATCATTTGATATTAAATATTTACACATTGATATTTATTATGCTCGAGTTAATAACTTTAAAAAATAATAATATTTTTTCTACTATTAACATAGTTGAGTTGGTGCTAAATAAATATTAAGTTAAAAACGTAAGAAAAGATGATGGCGAGGATCTCGGAGGGAAGTGGGTGGGGGCAGCGTTGGTGGAGTCAAAGGGGTCGGTTTTGTTGCATATTGTGGCCAACCAACCAATCAGCCAATGCCAGCCTGGTTTCTAACATACCCTAAGCTTCCCTTCTGCTTCGCCCTGTCCCCACCTCTCACTCAACACTCTCACGTCCTACTCCCTTTCAATTATTATATAATTAAAAAATCTTAATATTGGTCTTTTTAAGAAAGAAAATTAGGTAAAATATGTAAACAATTCTCTGGTTATAAGATCTTCTACATTATGTTTTTAATTATGAAAATATATAAAATAATGATTTTATTTAAAGAAAAACTAGTGAATCTGTTTAGGAATGACAAATTTATCTAAAATTGGTGGATTTTGGTTCGATCTAACTCGATAGGTTTAACTTCTTTTTTTTAAATTATGTTTAGATCGAGTTTTATTAAGATTAGATTGGGTCGGATTCGAGTATAAGGTGAAAAACATCCAACCCGTTCCAACTCAGTTATAATAGAGTAGTTTTTCATATAAATTTACGAGCAATCTCTCTATAGTTTTTTAATTATTTCCTTAATATATGTCGGATTGGATCAGATTAGGTTTATATTCTAAAAAACTGGGTTAAGTCATATTTGAGTGGAAAATATATTTTTTAAATCAGATCAAATAAAGTAAAAAATATATTCAGTTAAGGGTCAAAATAAAATAGAATGTATACTTTTCACGTCCAATCGAATTAACCAAGAATCTTATCTAATTCGACTCGTTGCTGACTCTAGGCCTATTTTACCCATAAAAGATTAATGATGATGATTGAAAAACTTAAAAATAAAGAACAAAAGGCAGGTAATCATGGCCGAAAGTAGCAATATAGGTCTGTACCTCACTATAATATCATGTCACGTGATTAAATAAAATATTAAAGAACTTTAAATTTACGGACAAAAGTATAAATTGAAAAAAAAATGGTGGCGTGTAAGAATAAATCACGAGTTGAACTTCCATAATAATCTAATCATAATAGGCATTAATTTAATCATGCAGATTAACTCATATGGCAAGGTTTTCTCTTTATGGTAAGGATCTCACTAGTTACCACTTCTACTTTTTTATTAGCATTTTATAATCCTTTTCCATATTTCAATATTCTGCATGGATTTAATTAACTGTCGTCTATAATCTTGTCACGGATCTGGGATGAAATAGAATAAAGGTAAAATATACATTTAGTTCCTAAACTATTAATTATAATTTATTTTATTTCCTAAACTTTAATTTTTTAAAACATCATACCTAAAGTTTAGTTTTTATTTCATTTTAGTACCTCACTGTTAAGTTTTGAAAAAAAATGAAAGTCTAAATACCAAAACACGTTTAGTACCTAAATCATACTTAAGTGTCAAAAAAATTGAAAAGTTAGGTACTAAAACGGATCAAAACCGATATTTTATGTACTAAACGCGTTACGTTTTTAACGACAAGATATTAAAATGAAACAAAAAGTAAACTTTAAGTATGATTTTAAAAAATTGAAAGTTTAGGTACTAAAACAGATTAAAACTGATAGTTTAGATAATAAATGTGTAATTTACCCTAGAATAAATAAAATAAATTAAAGGGGGAAATAAACAATAATTTTCATTCCATGTTCACGTTCTTCCCATTATTTACTTTCTATTTTCAATCTTTAGCCAGCCCAATATTCACCAGCCGTTAGATCAGTCCCTCAATACACGTGTCAAACTTCCATTGCATCATGACAGTCTACCTGATAAGATTATGATTTATCCTTCAAATTTCATTTCTTATATAATATTTTTATAAATAATTGGATCTTTCGAGAGTGATCCGAGAAAAGAAATATAAAAAAAGTCCGCTAAACTCCGCACATTACGTGGCTCTTATCCAACATGAACACGTGGCAATAATTCATCCACCTGACATTGCCCCCGCTTCGCTGTCGTAACGGGGATACCGGTTTCCCGGTTCAACCCGTTCCCGAAAACTATATGAAATAAATTAAATAATTATATCACAGCCCGTCGACCAATCCCCTTCCAAAATAATACACCCTTCCCCAACATCTTTCAACCGGTAACGGACTAATCCAGGTCACTGTGTACCAAACATTTCAAATATAAGTAAGGGCTAGAGTTAGGAAAGTGGACACAAGACCAGACCAAAAAAACAACATTCCGATTTACACACTCCCGCTCCCGCAGCTAGGTTTTTGATAATCCGATCAACATGCCGCTCAGAAACATAGCCGTTGGCCGGCCTGAAGAGGCGACTCACCCCGATGCTCTTAAGGCAGCTTTGGCTGAGTTCATCTCGACCTTGATCTTCGTTTTCGCTGGATCAGGCTCGGGTATGGCCTTTAACAAGTTGACTGACAACGGAGCAACCACTCCTTCCGGTCTCGTCTCCGCCTCTTTAGCTCACGGATTCGCCCTTTTCGTCGCTGTCTCCGTTGGAGCCAACATCTCAGGTGGCCATGTCAACCCCGCTGTGACCTTCGGTGCTTTCGTTGGCGGCAACATCACTCTCTTACGTGGCATCCTTTACTGGATCGCCCAACTCCTCGGCTCCACCGTCGCTTGCCTCTTACTCAAGTTCGCCACCGGCGACCTGGTAACATTCCCAAAATCCCGTTACAAAATCAGTTACTTCCGTTAGAAAATCCATTAATTCCGTTATTTGCAGGGCGTACCAGCTTTCGCATTGTCATCCGGTGTGGGAGTGTCCAACGCTTTGGTTTTCGAGATTGTTATGACGTTCGGATTAGTCTACACAGTGTACGCCACCGCCGTTGATCCCAAAAGGGGAAGCTTGGGAACAATCGCGCCACTAGCAATCGGTCTGATCGTTGCAGCCAACATCTTGGCCGGTGGAGCCTTCGACGGAGCCTCATGAACCCGGCGGTTTCATTCGGACCAGCCTTGGTTAGCTGGTCATGGAGCAACCACTGGGTCTACTGGGTTGGACCCCTAATCGGTGGTGGACTCGCTGGACTCATCTACGAGTTCATCTTCATTAGCAACACACACGAACAGCTCCCCACCACCGATTATTAAACCTAGAGGGTGTAATTCCCACGGAATTTCTCCATTTATTGGCTTGTATTTTGTGTTTAATTTGTGGCCGTTGATCTTGTTTACCTTTTCATTTTCCCATCCTCCATGAATGCCCTGGAAAATGGTAGTTTGAGAGTACTGTTTGTTTGTTTGTTTTAATTATTGAAAACCAGCATCAGGGCTGTCAAATGTTAATTTCTTCTAGCTTTTCTCTGCCTCTATAGTTGCACCTAGTATTCCCCTTTTATCTTCATTATTACAATCGTCTTTATATAATATTTCTTAAAAAATAAAACAATGATCTTTATATATATAATAATTGAACAATGATTTTTATATATATAATAATTGAAATTAGGGTTTGGGAAGAAACATATTAAAAAAAGGCAAATTCAAACTTTAATCCCTAAACTATGTTGGGTTTATAAAAGGCTCATAATTAGTATTTTATATAAAATTTAGTAATTAAAATAAAAATTAAATCTTTTTACTAACGTGACATATCATCAAACTAGTGGCATTTCACGTCTTAATAGCCAAAACTTAATAAATGATAACGTAAGTGACTAATTTTTTTTAAATTTAGTGAGTAAAAGTATACAAATATAAAATGTAAGTGATCATTCTAATAATTTACCTTATTGTTAAATAAAACCTAATTTATGGTTTGAAATTTCATTTAAAATAGAAGTTAAAATAACTTTTGGGCATAGTAGGAAAAATGAAAGTAAACTCCTCACCCTAAGGGTGTGTTTGGTTAATGTAAGATTACCAGTGGGAATAAAAGATTATCAGGGAATAGCATTACTGAAATGTTGTATTTTGTGTTTGGTTGGTTTAGCAAGAATGTAAGATTACCGTGTTTGGTTAAAGGAATAAAAGATTATTAAAATATATATTTGACCAAGTTGTCCTTATTATATATTTGTACAATATTACAAGTTGTAAAATATTTATATATTTTCTTTAAAAAATTAAATTCATAATATTTATATAAAATTTTTACAAAATTAAAAATATAAAAAAGGTTTAATGAAAGGTTAAAATTTTATTTTAACCCCTGAACTTCATATAAAATTTTAATTATAGATTTTTTTTTGTAAATCTAAAATAATTTAAGGATAAATTTGTAATTTAACCTTCGTAGAATTTTTATTATTCAATGACAGAAGAATGATATTTTTGAAAAAAAAATAAAAAATTAAGTGCATTTTAGTCCAAAACGTCAGTAATGTTACAATACCTAAGGGAATGGAGGTAATGACATTCCCGATAATATATCCCAAAAGATCACTATTGGTAATAAAACATTACCGAGAATGACATTCCCAGCCAAGCCAAACGGAGGAATGTGGATTCCATTCCCGGGGAAATCCCACATTCCCCCATTCAAACGCCCCTAAATGGTGTAGTTGATTAAGAATCGTTTAATATTATTTTCAAAAGGAATATTTGAGATCAAAAGTATTTTTTGGAGTCCTAAATATCCAATTTGAAAGAAAAAAATGACTGAGAAGTAATTTTTAGTCCAAAATTAAAAGTTAAAAATTTATTTTATTATCTTATGTGGGTTTATTTTATAGTTTATAAAATTATTAAAAAGATTATCTTCACATAACTAAATTAATAAATTATTTGTAGATTTGAAATTTAAATATTTAAATTTCAAATTAAAAAGTAATTTTTTTATACAAAAAAACACACATTTTCACTCCGCATTTTAAATACAATTTCAAACGAAGTCTATGGCATTTGAAAAATAACACGAAAGATATACCAATAATACATCATTTTGATAATAAAAGGGTAAAATAAAGTAATGGTCACTGAACTTTTCTAAAGCTTTCATTTAGTTCCCCCAACTTTAAAACTTACAATACAATCCTCTAACATTTAGTCCTTTTGCAATATGGTCCCCGACGTAACCGACCGTTTGACGCCGTTACACTGCCTTTAGTACGTTTGTAATATGGTCACTGAACTTTTCAGGCGCTTGCATTTAGATCCCCTCAACTTTTAGAACTTGCAACACAATCATCAATTTCCAAAACATGTAAACAATCCAATTCGTTCACGATATATCAGTCCCATAATCAACATGAACTTATTAAAAAGAATACGAGCTCACAGGACACTGAAAACCACAGGTCGGATCAATACAATTCTCAGTAAACTAGTACCAACAGTCTCTCGGATTGAGCCTGACGATTTCTGTAACACCCCCAACCCGTATCCGACCCGGATACGAGTCCGAAGTGTCACATTGACTGTTCAAACATTTATTCGTATAAAATAGTGAGTAATTTAAAACTTTGATAACATTTAAATTACTTCAAAACGTTTACAATAGATATCAGAGTTCATACCATTTATATCTTTAGACTACATGCCAACTACACTCTGTAAACAGTACATACATTTTCTGATCTGACATTTGGTAAGGAGAACTGACCTGTCTTGCTCCGCATTACTCTTTATTCTTCTCGAAACCTACGTGTGAAACAATCACACGCTAAGTCGTTGACTTAGTGAGGCAATAATTAAACATATAACAATAAATTCATGAACGTGCATTCATACCATTGAATCATGACATCTCAATATGCATGTATCTATTGCATGATAACAATATATATAATCATGTCATACACACACGCAACATATCTTCTTGTATTACTTTCACTTTTCGTTTGTCTTCCAATTGCATTGCCCGTGTATATTATTATCTTTATCAACATCCTTATAATTCAAGCAACACATGACATATCACCCTAAGTATATACATCACATATATCTTATACATTACATTCCATGTTATCTCTTATTAGCCCATGTGCACCTGTGAGAACTGTAGATATGTGAGTCTATTGAGGTTGTGCACCACTATGCTGTCACCACAGCTCATATAAATGTCCCGAAGGACCTATCCAGAGGTCACACAGACCCCGGTAACTATTCAGAGGTCATAAAGATCCTCGGTAACTGTCCAGAGGTCATAAAGATCCTCGGTAAACTGTCCATATGTTCCTTAGAACATAGGTATACTGTCCATATGTCTCGAAAGACATAGGTAAAACTGTCTATATGTTCCGTAGAACATAGGTAAACCCTCGACTCTTGGCATGCCAACTATACCCCTAGCTCTCATATCACATAACATGGGCATTATCATTTAACAGTTCACATTACTTGTCATTTCTCTTCTGTCACATACCACATGTATCACGTATTGTCTATTCATATGTCATTTCATATAACATATATCATATGTGCATGTAATCGCATAGATCATATCATATAGCTTCATTCATATCACATATTCATATAAGCTCATAGCTTCTTTCACATATACATGTAATCACTTAGTCTATTTTCATGTAATCCTTTTCACTTCTCATATGATTTTATATTCATATCTCACATAGCTTATATCACCTTGCATTGTTCCATATAAACATAGATGTCATATCTTGTTCGCATATATTTTCCATATAACTCATATATCTCATAGTGCTTTCACATAGCTCACTATCATGTTTTCATATCATATATTTTATAATAGATTCTTATATCATCATTGTTTCCTTTCCACCTATTCATAATCACATATTCACATCAACCATATAATACATATATACAATAACATGCCAACACATATAAATCATACACATAAATACTTCTATTTATGAATTCATGCATTTTACTATGGAAATAGACTTGTCGCAAGTCTTATTTCCATTTAACATCATATAATACTAATATGCACTCACCTTAGCCTTGTTTGAATTGAATCAATTCTAACCCGTCGATTACTTTGAAGCAAAGTCACGTTTAATATCTACATAAACATAATTTTCAAGATGATTATCAGATGCCCAAGTCTTGAAATTAACCTCTAATATCCTACCAATTTAAGGGATTAATAGTTTAGTCTCTCTTCTTTCTTCTTTTTTTTTTCATTATGGGGGAATCGGTTCCCCCCCTGGGGGTATCGATTCCCCTCTAGCATTCTGGAATTCATATTCGTTTGAGGGGGAATCGATTCCCCTTGAATGGGTACCGATTCCCTAGCCCAGAAATCCCATTTTGAGCTCGAAAATCACCTTATTTTAGCTTAAACCTTCCTATTTCACTTCTTTAATACTCCTAACTTTAATACACATACTTAAACTTATTTCTATTCACTAATCACTTCTTTAACTTCAAATCTAGTCATTCCTATGCAATTGCAAAAATTATACTAGTTTTGCAACATGTTCAAATTCCTATTCTAACACTTCCTATCCCTTAATTGACTTGATGACAAGTCAAATTCAACTTCTAATTCTTAATATAAACTTTATTTCGATATTTCATTCAAAAACTTCCAATCTTTAAATCCTCATAAACTCTTCATTTTGTTGTTTTAAAGCAAATAAATCTTTCCTTAATCTTACTTAGCATCTAATAATCAAAACTAAACTTAAATTTCAGCACATAATCAGCTCAAGAGAAAACTCACCTTTGCTTAGTCTTCCATGGTTGGAGAAGAAGAAGAAATGAAGAAGAAGATAAAATGCATTCATCTCCCACGTTTTTATCTCCTATTAAAGGGGATAAAAATATCTTTAATGTCAATTGACCATTTTGCCCTTTAATTCATTGGATAATTACTAAAACTTTCAGGAAATATCCTCAAATAAATCATTGAACTATTCAAGTATTCTACTTTTATCATCAAATTCTGAAATTTTACAATTTGGTCACTAACCCGTAGTTTGGGATGTTACAAATCTCCCCTCCTTATAAGAAAATTCGTCCTCGAATTTTCACTGCACATCTTAATAGGAACATATCTTCTAATGTTCTTATGTTGCTTCCCTGACTTATTCTTTCTTATCATATAAACAATAACCAGTAATACCAATCCATTGTTGTCTTTTCTCTCATTCGATTATGCATTTTTCCTTTGACCTTTCTAAAATTCCATATAATGTCACTCATCACGTTGACAGTAACATCCATCTCATCACTCTATATCATAAATCCATCTATTTCTTCATAACTCTCTAATTACCTTATAACCATACCAAACTTGTATTTCGTCATCATTTGACCAAAACACAACTTTAAATCTTCTTCAATTGTGATTAAACATATACTTTAAGGAGTCAAACAATATTTTTCACATCACCTTGCACACTTTTCGTGTTTCTATATCGAACTTATCATTTACACTTCCATACGAATCCTCACTTCATTCACTATATCACATTTACGAAATCAAAATATACAACTATATCCAATACAATTTCATCACAAAATCTTGTTAGTCAACGCTAACTCTTTCATTCTAAAGTACAAATCCTTATCATCTCCACACTTTTTCTTATACACAATAATATCCCTTTGTTTCAAATTCATAACTCTGATTTCATTCATATAATGTTACTTATCCTGTAGACAGTAACATCAATTCTTATCACTCAACATCAAAAATTCATCAATTGATTTCTTTCCTCATTTCCTAATTAATTCACCGCAATCCAAACTTTACTCATTCTTTCATCCTTGTCTGTATTACGATACACATAATCTCTTTATATAACATTACTTACTTTTCTTACTTCTAATCAAACTTATAATCTTCACTTCCTTATAATCCTTTATCATTTTTAAGCCTTTCATTATCAAAATCTTCTTATAACATAACTAAACTATATCTTTTCATAACTTTGATAATCAACTTTACTTGCACAAAACCTTATTCTTTATCATTCTTATACTTATGTTTTCCCCACTTGTTTCAACAATCACCAGATTTCAATACTCATCTAATCCATTTCAAATACTTTTTCTGCTTCGATTTACATAACTCCTAACAGGGCTTTTAACCCAATTCACAAAGGTTGTCTTTAACCCTGACTTATTATCAATTAACTCATTGATTAATCTTCCAATATCATACCCTACTGCTTTAGTTTGACTGACTCTCATCTAATTCGATTCTCTGACGGAGAATACAACTAATTCATATCTTGTTTACAGTTGAAAACCAGAATCTCTACCATTCTTTGATGGTTCTTAACTCTATAAAGCATTAATTCTCTTAATCATCTGAGAGATTTATTCTCCAATCCTTTCATTCTGAGCTCTCTCTAAAGCTTTAACGCAATTAACCATTTCGTGAAATTAGAATAAATTCGAAACCAATAACACTCTTTTAATTTAATGCGCAAGCCCTAAATAACCAATTACATGTATCATTCCTATCCTTTTTAATCAGAATCATCTAAGTAATAAATCTGCTTAACTTATTAAACTTATACTCATACACATGCACGTATAATTCTCTTGCTTCAAGCTCATATATTCGAGCTTATTTGTTTTATGAACTGATCATTCATGTACTTATTCTTGAACTCTTCTACAAATGATAACCACATCACTTGATCTTTTAACATTCTTATGGTGACATTTGTTCACTATACTTTAGCTTGCCCACATATTAACGAAACTACTCAATTTAACTTCTCCACTTTGGAGAAATGAAAATCTTCTAACATTATCTTCCTACCATTTAATCAATTTTCCACAACAATGGAACATTTCTCAAATTCACCCTTGAACTCGGGTGTTCTAAACTCTTTTCAATACATTCATTCTATGAATTATCGAAGTATAAAATTAGAATATATCATAATATCATTCCACATCATGAAACATTCTCTAATCTTGTATAGGCACGCCCTGAGGTTTTTCGCTCTTCTCCCTGCCTGGCCAGGGCAGGTGAATGCTATTACCTGCAGTCTATTGCCTTGTGCTTCACTTTAGAAGCTCTCATATATTCATGTACTAATATCATTTCTTCTATCACATATAACATGTGCATATGATCATCCAATTCATATAATTTAACATATGTCATTTGCATATGTTCACAGATCATCTATCATATAAACATATATATCTCATAAATCATCATCATGTATTCACTTATCTTATATAACATAACAATTTAACTCTATTTACAAGACAGTATACTCCTTACACTATCAGATCAGAATTTTTTTTTTCACTTTATGTTGGCATGTATACTTTTTAAAGCACTTTTGACTTCGGTTTATGCCGAGAATCGGCTAAACCATAGCTCTGATACCATTAAATGTAACACCCCCAACCCGTATCCGACCCGGATACGAGTCCGAAGTGTCACATTGACTGTTCAAACATTTATTCGTATAAAATAGTGAGTAATTTAAAACTTTGATAACATTTAAATTACTTCAAAACGTTTACAATAGATATCAGAGTTCATACCATTTATATCTTTAGATTACATGCCAACTACACTCTGTAAACAGTACATATATTTTCTGATCTGACATTTGGTAAGGAGAACTGACCTGTCTTGCTCCGCATTACTCTTTATTCTTCTCGAAACCTACGTGTGAAACAATCATACGCTAAGTCGTTGACTTAGTGAGGCAATAATTAAACATATAACAATAAATTCATGAACGTGCATTCATACCATTGAATCATAACATCTCAATATGCATGTATCTATTGCATGATAACAATATATATAATCATGTCATACACACACACAACATATCTTCTTGTATTACTTTCACTTTTCGTTTGTCTTCCAATTGCATTGCCCGTGTATATTATTATCTTTATCAACATCCTTATAATTCAAGCAACACATGACATATCACCCTAAGTATATACATCACATATATCACCCTTGTTTGAATTGAATCAATTCTAACCCGTCGATTACTTTGAAGCAAAGTCACGTTTAATATCTACATAAACATAATTTTCAAGATGATTATCAGATGCCCAAGTCTTGAAATTAACCTCTAATATCCTACCAATTTAAGGGATTAATAGTTTAGTCTCTCTTCTTTCTTCTTTTTTTTTTTCATTATGGGGGAATCGGTTCCCCCCCTGGGGGTATCGATTCCCCTCTAGCATTCTGGAATTCATATTCGTTTGAGGGGGAATCGATTCCCCTTGAATGGGTACCGATTCCCCTAGCCCAGAAATCCCATTTTGAGCTCGAAAATCACCTTATTTTAGCTTAAACCTTCCTATTTCACTTCTTTTAATACTCCTAACTTTAATACACATACTTAAACTTATTTCTATTCACTAATCACTTCTTTAACTTCAAATCTAGTCATTCCTATGCAATTGCAAAAATTATACTAGTTTTGCAACATGTTCAAATTCCTATTCTAACACTTCCTATCCCTTAATTGACTTGATGACAAGTCAAATTCAACTTCTAATTCTTAATATAAACTTTATTTCGATATTTCATTCAAAAACTTCCAATCTTTAAATCCTCATAAACTCTTCATTTTGTTGTTTTAAAGCAAATAAATCTTTCCTTAATCTTACTTAGCATCTAATAATCAAAACTAAACTTAAATTTCAGCACATAATCAGCTCAAGAGAAAACTCACCTTTGCTTAGTCTTCCATGGTTGGAGAAGAAGAAGAAATGAAGAAGAAGATAAAATGCATTCATCTCCCACGTTTTTATCTCCTATTAAAGGGGATAAAAATATCTTTAATGTCAATTGACCATTTTGCCCTTTAATTCATTGGATAATTACTAAAACTTTCAGGAAATATCCTCAAATAAATCATTGAACTATTCAAGTATTCTACTTTTATCATTCTGAAATTTTACAATTTGGTCACTAACCCGTAGTTTGGGATGTTACAATTTCACTATGTCGATACTTACAACCAATTCCCTGATTTAAAGAAAAACCAAACAAGAAGATAAAAAAATTTAGCCTAGGAGCCTCTTTCACTTCTATTCTAATGGACCGAATATCTTTCATAATGAGTACTAGAAGTTTTGATTAAGAAGAAAGAAAGAAAATTAGATGGTTTTGGTTCAAAACTAACATTGAATATCCAGATCATTGACATGCAGTTCAAGAAACATAAAAATTTCAACAAAAAACACACAATGCGAGATGAAAATGGGAAAGTGCGAAAGAGGAAAAGCTTACTTCCGGATAGCCCAAAAGAGAAAATAAATATCTTTTTGCAAGTGAGGGGAAAGGCTAAGAAATAAATGCAATTGGTGTTACGTTCCGGCAATTCTTCCTCCATTTTTTCTTTGTAAATAAAAAGTTGAAAGACAGAGCACTGCTTGGGTTTGCAATTTTATATGGCGGAAAATTGAGGAACAAAAACCAAACGATAGTGCATGTGAGCGAAAGAGACTGAGAGGCGAATGCGCTGTTTGGGATTTCATTATATTTGATCATCTGTTGGAAAATCTTTAACCACAAGGATTAAACGAATAAATTATTATATGCCATTTATACAAAATAATTCTAACTTTGTTGGTGACTTTCAACAATGATACTTAGTTAATCTTAGTAGTATTTGTCAACTCTCCATTTCTAACCCTATTATTTTCTCACAAGCATTTCATCGAACATCTATGCTTCACCTGAGATGACATGTATCTAACATTACACCTTTAATCGTTGATGGTCCCGATAGTCACTTGGTCGGGTCTTCTGTCAATAGACCCTTATTCAAGTCAACACCTCCACATAATTCAAAGTTAGATTAGAATTTCCAATGCATCCCCGACTGAAAAGTTACGCTGGAAATGAGAAGAGAGAAGCGAAAAAGGAAAATCGAGATTGAAAAGTAATTTGGGGTTTAGAATGAAATTGAGGATCGTGTTGCAAGTTTTAAAAGTTGGGGGACCTAAATGTAAGCGCATGAAAAGTTCAGTGACCATATTGCAAACGTACTAATGACAGTGTAACGGTGTCAAACGGCCGGTTACGTCGGAGACCATATTGCAGACGGACTAAATGTTGGAGGATTGTATTGCAAGTTTTAAAAGTTGGGAGACCTAAATGAAAGCTTTAGAAAAGTTCATTGACCATTACTATACTTTACCCTAATAAAAATTAAACTAAATAAATCAAATAATATAATATAATATTTTTAATAATATACTAAATAATATAGTATTTCGATAATCTTATTCTAAATGATAATCTTATGTTTTGTGAATTAAATGACCCTATAATAATAGTCTACTGAAGAGAATAAGATAAAAAGGGTAATGAAATTGTACTAGGGGTTTGCAAATTCGGGTACCCGATTACCAGTACCCGTAATATCCAGGTCGGTGATTTCTCGGCTCGTGTCCCAACTCGGATGTTGCGGGTACCCGATAATCGGGTATCCGAATTTTGCGGGTACCCATAATTTTTTCATTTTTAAATTATTATTTTTAAAAATATATACACAAATTTAAATGTTCGAAACTTCGAATTACATACTCCAACATCCGAACATAAAATTTAAAAGTTTAAAATACAAAATCTAATAATTCATAATATAAATAATTCATTATATTATATTATATATATATATAAACTAATCCGGGTACCCAGAAAACTTCAATTTTGTGACCCAAGCCCTATGAGAAATATCGGGCTGGATAAACTTTTTTAAAAAAATTATCTAATTTTTTTAAGTCTAAATCAACAGATCGACGGATCAGGTAAATTAGGATAGTTTTACACACTTCTAAATTGAACATGCGAGCACTGCCATCACTCTCAATTATGGGCAGAAGGAGCAGCTGGCATGCACCGACCATGCCCAAATTATTGGTTTCGTAGGACCCAGTTTTATTGTCCTCATTTCCTTGCCATTTTTATGCCACTTTTTCAGGTTCAAATGGGACAAAATGTTCCACATGTCTTTAGCATCTCATGCAAATTTGGCGCTGATTCCATTACCAAAATCGCCCAAGACATGCAAGGAAATTCTAAAATATCATTTATTAATATAAGATTAAACAAAAGATAGAAATTAATTATAATGGAAAATTTTATTAAGAACATAATTTTTTAGATTGAATAAAATAACTTTTTAAATGAAACATATTATAAATGAAAATGTGTAAATATTCTCCGTAACATTATCAATAGTAAGTTCTAAACTCACCATATAACTTTTTAATTGTAATAGAAAATTTTACAAAATTCTTATAATTTTTTAAAGGGTAAAGTATAGTAATGGTCGTTGAACTTTTCTAAAGCTTTCATTTAGGTCTTCAACTTTTAAAACTTACAATACAGTCCTCCAACATTTAGTCCGTTTGCAATATGGTCCTCGACATAACGATCGTTTGACGTCGTTCCATTGCCGTTAGTACGTCTGCAATATGGTCACTGAACTTTTCATGCGCTTGCATTTAGGTCCCCCAACTTTTAAAACTTGCAACACAGTCTTCAATTTCATTATAAACCCCAAATTTCTTTTTGATCTCGAATTTCCTTTTTCGCTTCTCTCTTCTCATTTCTAGCGTAACTTTTCAGTCGGGGATGCATGGGAAATTCTAATCTAACTTTGAATTATGTGGAGGTGTTGACTTGAATAAGGGTCCATTAAGAGAAGACCCTACTAAGGGACTATCGGGACCATCAACGATTCAAGGTGTAATGTTAGATACATGTCATCTCAGGTGAAACATAGATGTTTGATGAAATGCTTGTGAGAAAAAAATGGGGTTAGAAATGCAGAGTTGACAAATACTACTAAGACGAACTAAGTATCATTGTTGAAAGTCACAAACCAAGCTGGAATTATTTTGTATAAATGACATATAATAATTTTTTCGTTTAATCCTTGTGGTTAAAGATTTTCCAACAAATGATCAAATATAATGAAATCTCAAACAACGCATTCACCTCTTAGTCTCTTTCGCTCACATGTACTATCGTTTGGGTTTTGTTCCTTAATTTTTCGCCATATAAAATTGTAAACCCAAGCATTGCTCTGTCTTTCAACTTTTTATTTACAAAGAAAAAAATGGAGGAAGAATTGCTGGAACGCAACACCGATTGTGTTTATTTCTTAGCCCCCTCACTTGCAAAAAGTTATTTATTTTCTCTTTTGGGCTATCCGGAAGTAAGCTTTTCCTCTTTCGCGTTTTCCCATTTTCAGCTCGCATTGTGTGTTTTTTGTTGAAATTTTTATGTTTCTTGAACTGCATGTCAATGATCTGGATATTCAGTGTTAGTTTTGAACCAAAACCATCTAATTTTCTTTCTTTCTTCTTAATCAAAACTTTTAGTACTCCTTATGAAAGATATTCAGTCCATCAGAATAGAAGTGAAAGAGGGTCCTAGGCTAATTTTTTTTTTGATATTCTTGTTTAGTTTTTCTTTAAAACAGGGAATTGGTTGTGAATATCGACATAGTGAAATCGCCAATCTCAATCCGAGAGACTGTTGATACTAGTTGGGAATTGTATTGATCCAACCTGTGGTTTTCGGCGTCTTGTGAACTCGTATTCTTTTTAATAAGTTCATGTTGATTATAAGACTGATATATCGTGAACGAATTGGATTTTTTTACATGTTTTGGAAATTGATGATTGTGTTGCAAGTTTTAAAAGTTGGGGGACCTAAATGCAAGTGCCTGAAAAGTTAGTGACCATATTGCAAACGTACTAACGGCAGTGTAACGGCGTCAAACAGCCAGTTACGTCGGGGACCATATTGCAAACAGACTAAATGTTGTAGGATTGTATTGCAAGTTTTAAAAGTTAAGGACCTAAATGAAAACTTTAGAAAAATTCAGTGACCATAACTATACTTTACCCTTTTTTAAATTGTATATAATAATATTTTAAATTAAATTGATGTACAGCTAAACTAGTTAGAGCATTAGGTTAAAAGGTATTTGGCATTGTCAAATTTGTAGCCCTTTTGGTATCGCCGGAGAGAATGATATATTTCGATACATTTATGACTGCGTGCAAATGGGATGATGACAACGTGGCTTTAAAACCACCACTAATTGAAAGATTATGACGCCTATTAATAGAGTGCGGCTGTTCCTTGTTGCTTTAATATAGGGTAAATTACACTTATTTATTAAATAGATTCTAGAGTTATCATCCATTTAAAAGGAATTTAAATAAGTAATTCAATTAATAAATTGTCAAAATATGCTATTGGGTAATTAAAAATGAATTAGATTTTTTATAGAGGTATTTTATTCATTAAAAATACTAGAATTTATATAATTATAATCATGTCATTTAATTAATTGATTGCAACAACGAGGTCATGTGCTAAAAGTCAACCAAGAAACTATCATCAATGTCACTGCATCGATTGATAGTCATCGATCTTTGTAAATGGTGGTTGATGGACCCAAATTTCATTATAACATTTACCAACATTATCTCTTTATTCGAATCATTGGATTATATTCATGAGAATTTCTCGTAAAAGGCATTAAATCACTCCAATACTCTAAAATTTCTTGAATTTTGATCTACACCATTCATAGTCATATGGTCTTTGTCTTGAGATATGTTTTTCCTTCAAATAATGATATCTTCTTTATCATTTGAATCGTCAAATAGAGCCCCCAGTCTTCAAAAAAAGTCCAAAATCCAAAATAGATTTTCTTTTTCGAGTAGTTGAATGACTCGTTTGTGACTTTTTAAAATTGGGCAATCCTTTTGTAATCCTACTAACAATGGAGTTATCTGTATGTAAATTAACCAATTAAAAATCATTTACGACTTCAAAATTGAGTTACCTTTTGTAATCTTACAAATAATTGACTTCAAAATATTCCCTAACGACACCTTCTAATATCGATTTTAATTTTAACAGCCTAATGACTTATTTCTAACAATAAATTAATTGAATGATCCATTTATAACTTTTTAAAATTAAATGACTTATTTAAAATATTACTTATAATTGAACAACATGTGTTGTAATTTGCCCTTTTATATAATGTTAATTACTTCAATACTGGAGTAAATGATTGAGGCAAAGACAGCTCCATTTGAGACTTGAGAGAGACCCTTGCCCAATTTCATATGCCTCATATTTGTGAAGGCTGGATGGGTGAATATGAGTACAATCTGTTGATTTAATATTTGATCGATTGAAAGTTCCTTCAAAACCTTTGCTGCAGTTACAAATTACTTGGCGGTTACTACAAACTTTTCATCAAGGGCGGCAATGATGGTCTTCTTCGGCCACTTCTCTGTCATTTTTCTTTTCTTTAATTGATTGTTGTTTGATTTTAATTTTTAGTTATATTTTAATGTATTTAAAATAATGTTTTATCTTGGCCTTCTTTTAGTGAAGGGTATCATGCTACCGGTGCTTTTGGACATTCGATGCATGTTTCTTTCATTGGTCTTTTTTCTAGTCAATGGATCTTCAGGATTTCATGGTTGCTTGCTTTTTCAATGACTGGTCCCTTTGTTCGTTTGCATATGACATTTTGTTGGTTTTCAGACGAATGTGGTAGATGAGATTGTGGTTAAAGGAAAATCGTTTTTCATTCGTTCACTTCGAATATTCTTCATATTTTCCTCCTCTATGTTCGATGCTTTGGGACATCAAAGTGATTCATCTCTATATGTCGTTGCCTCGATTGTTCACACTCTTGCTCGGGTTGTAACACCCTTGACCCGTACCCTACCCAAATACGAATCCGAGGTGTCACATTTGACTTTTCAAAACATAATAAATTCACAATTAGGAATAAATTTAAAATTTATTATTCCAATCAAGATAAAGAAAATAATACCATTCTAAATATCAAATCATTTCACATAAAATCTTAATAATTTACATAGATAACCAAAAGTAAGAGTTTACAAAATACAAAATATATAAGTTTACAAAATCGACCAGAGCATTTCAAATTAAAAGTATAATACATGTCAACAGTTTACAAAATGAGCAAAACCCTACATTTAATTTGTGCTGATCTGATCTTTAGAAGTGTATGCTATCCTCAACCCAAATCAACCATTAGCATTCTTCAAACCTAAACGTGAAAAAATACACACGCTAAGTCGATGACTTAGTGAGGCAATACTAATAGTGCTAACTTATTAACAGAAATCTTATTTGGTTTATTCAAGATGTTTTGCAAAGAGATTTCATTATTTTCATATCAAATATATACTATGAATAGTTACACTTGTAGGTCTTTGTTTCAAGTGCCCAAGGTATACTACTGAGAACTCTAGGTATCTGAGTACTATGAGATTGTGCATTAATGCTGTCACTACAGCTCGTAATTTGCACCGAAGTGCCATATAATTTTCCCGAAAGACCACATAGATTTACACCGAAGTGCCACATATTTGTTCCGGAGAACCACATATTTGTCTCGAAAGACCACATATTTGTCCCGAAGGACCACATAAGACCCTCGACTCTTGGCATGCCAACTGTACCTCTAATCCTCATATATATACTTTGGGCTATTAATCATATAATACTGTTCAATCCTTATTCAAAGTGTTTCTTATTCACATAATTTTTTTCTCATAGAGTTTGTTCATATTCAATGATTCAAAGTTCACATTCACTTATTCAGAGTTCACATTTCCATAATATATAATCATAAAACATAGTTTGTATAATGGAAATTGATTAAAACATTGAAATATAACATAAAATAAATATAAAGTTTTCGATCGAAAACACGGAGGTTGGCTTATCGTAAGCCTTTCTCAATTCTGTTACTAGAAAGAGAAGTTGCACTCACCTTTGCCTCATAAAGTCTAATCCAAATCCTTTCGAATCAATACTCAAAATACCAAGCTGACTGGAAGTCAGTTACGTTCAATCACTACATAAAACAATCTAAAATCAATATCATTCTTAACTCAATTATATCGAATCATAATAACTTGGGATGCAAGAAACCCTATATTTTCATTTCATACTTGGAGGTATCAGTACTACCCTAATGGTACCGATACTACCCTTCAAGGGTATCGATACCTCCTCATGGTACCGATACTGAAATAACATTCGATGTTTCAAGGGTATCAATACTATCATTCAGGTATCGATACTACCCTTACGGTATCGATACCATCATCAACAGGTATCGATACAACCCTTATAAAATACTCATATTAAACCCAGGGGGTATCGATACTGTTCATAAGGGTACCAATACCCTAAGCCTAGAATGACAATTTTCATCCCGAAAATCACCTAAAAATCCTCCCAACACTCTCATAAACACATCTCTATATCCTTTGAACTCACCTTTATACTTCCACACCAACTTGTATACATTTACTACTCTCAAACATCCCAAATTCTCATTTGAACACTTGAATCTTCAAATCATACCAAGATTTCAACCATGTTATTAACCAATTCTAACACTCATAACCTTTTTAATTAACCTATTAACAAGTCAAATATTTCATTAAAACTTCAAAAAACTACTCCATAACAAAATTTCATCTAAAAACCCATTTTTCAAATCCATCTCTAAAATACTCATCTTGTTGTTTTGATGCAATATAAGTTTTCCTTAAGCTTATATACTACCCAAACTTCCATTATCAACCCAAAGATTAAAGTAAAACTGAAAAATTTACATTCTTACCTTTGATGAGGGAGCTCACATAGAAGAATGAAGCAAAGAAATGTTTTCCAGACACTTCTCTCTTTAACCCAAACTTATCCAATGTAAAAGCAATTTAAAATATCATTTTCCTGTAATTTACCTTTTTACCCTTATGAAACATCCATATTCGCTATAATACACAAAACAAAAATTCTTTCATAAATCATTGAATTATCACATTATTCTAATTCAACCACTGAGTTTAGAAGTTTTTACATTTTGTTCACTGACCCAATAATTAGGTTGTTACAAATCTCCCCTTAAGAAAATTCGTCCTCGAATTTTCATTGCACAAAAAGGTGGGATATTGCATCCTCATATCTTTTTCACGCTCTCACGTAGCTTCTTCTACTTTATGGTTCCTCCAAAGAACCTTAACTAGTGGAATCGTCTTATTCCGTAACTGCTTATTCTCAAAAGCTAGAATCTGAACCGGTTCTTCCTCATATGTCAAATCAGATTGAACTTCTATTTCATCTGGAGTTATGATGTGCGCAGGATCAGATCGATACCGTCGAAGCATAGACACATGGAATACATTGTGAATCTTTTCCATCTCTGGCAGCAACGTTAACTGATAGAATACAGGTTTAACTCTTTGCATAATTTAATAAGGACTAATGAACATAGGACTCAAGTTTCCTTTACTTCCAAAGCGGAGCACTTTCTTCCAAGGTGATACATTCAAAAACACCTTATCGCCTACTTGAAATTCAATCTATTTTCTTTTCAAATCGGCGTATGACTTTTGTCTGTCGGAGGCAACTTTCAAATTGTGCTGAATCACCTGAACCTTTTCTTCTACTTTTTTAATCAAATTCAGACCATGAACTTCTTGATCCCTTAACTCATACTAATTGAGTGGGGTTCTGCACTTTCTTCCATACAATACTTCATACGGTGCCATCTTAATATTGGATTGGTAACTGTTATTATAAGAAAATTCAATAAGAGGTAAATATATTTCCCAAGATTCAACAAAATCAATCGCACACGCTCTCAACATATCTTCCAGAATCTGAATTGTTTGCTCTGATTGGCCATCAGTCTGAGGATGAAACGCGATGCTAAAATTCAATCGGGTACCCATAGCTCATTGCAAAGACTTCCAAAATCTTGAAGTGAATCTGGGATCTCTAAACGAAACTATCGAGATTGGAACACCATGAAGTCACACTATCTTCTTGATATATAATTCCGTATATTTTTCCATAGAGAAATCCGTTCGCACCGGGATGAAATGAGCAGTCTTCGTAAGGAGATCTACAATTACCCAAATCGAATCCTTTTTCCCCGGAGATAAAGGTAAACCCGTTACGAAATCCATCGTAATGTTTTCCCATTTCCACTGAGGAATTGAGATGGGTTGCAACAAACCCGAAGGCACCTGATGCTCAGCTTTTACTTATTGACAATTTAAGCACTTTGATACAAATTCTGTAATATCTTTCTTCATGTCTGGCCACCAAAACGCTCCTTCAAATCTTGATACATCTTGGTTCCTCCTGAGTGCATTGATAAAGGACTACAATGTGCTTCATACAAAATATCTCGCTTCAGCTCATAATCATTAGGGTCACACACTAGATTTTTGAAATATAAGCATCCATTTGACTTAACCTCAAAGTCCCCAAATCCATCTTTCTTTACTCGATCAAACCAAGCTAAATACTTATCATATTTCTTTTGCAACTCCTTGATCCGATCTAACAACAATGGTTTCAACCTTAACTCAGCCATCAATGCACCATTTTCATTTTACTCCATTCGAGCGTCCAAACTACGCAAAGCGGTAAAAATCTTCTGACTAAGAGCATCCCCTACTACATTGACTTTTCCTGGATAATAATCAATGATTGCATCATAATCTTTCAACAATCTCATCCACCTTCTTTGCCTCAAATTTAACTCTTTTTGAGTTAACAAATACTTCAAACTCTTGTGATCGGTGAAGATGTAGCAATGCTCACCATACAAATAGTACCGCCAAATTTTTAATGCAAAGACCATAACTGCTAACTCCAAATCATGCGTCAAATAATTCTTTTCATGAGGCTTCAGATGTCTCGAAGCATAAACAACTATGTTACCATCTTGTATTAGGACACATCCCAAACCATTATGGGAAGCGTCACTAAAAATTATGTAATCCTTGTTTGATTCTAATTGCACTAATACCAGAGCTTCGGTCAAATATTTCTTCAATGTTTCAAAGCTCTTCTGACAATCAGTAGTCCAATTAAAATGTACATCATTTCTTAATAATTTGGTTAAGGGCATAGATATCATCGAAAAGTTTTTGACAAACCTCCGATAATAACCTGCAAGACCCAAGAAACTTCGAACTTCCGACACATTTTTCGGAATCTCCCATTCTAACACAGCTCTAACTTTCTGTGGGACTACTCGAATACCCTCTACCAAATCCACATATCCAAGGAATGCCACTTCAGATAACCAAAACTCACACTTTGAGAACTTAGCATAAAGCTTCTTATCTCGCAATGTTTGTAGAACTACACGAAGATGGATATCATGCTCATCTTTCAACTTAGAATACACTAAGATGTCATCAATAAAGATGACCACGAACTAATCAAGATACAGTTGAAAAACTCTATTCACCAGGTCCATAAATATTGCAGGTGCATTAGTTAACCCGAATGGCATTACAACAAACTCATAATGACCATACCGAGTCCTAAACGCCGTTTTAGGAACATATTTTTCTTGCATTTTCAGGTGATGATACCCGGAGTGTAAATCAATCTTTTAAAACACGACCGTTAATTTGAGTTGATCAAATAAATCATCTATCCTTGGAAGAGGATACTTGTTCTTTATGATCACTTTGTTAAGCTTACGATAATCTATACAAAGGCGCATTGAACCATCTTTCTTCTTTACAAATAACACTGGAGCACCCCAAGGAGACATACTAGGTCTAATGAACCCTTTATCTAAAAACTCCTACAATTGAGTCTTTAACTTTTTCAACTCCTTCGGGGCCATCCTATGAGGAGCCATTGAAATCGGTGTTGATCCAGACATCACTTCAATTTGAAACTCAACTTCCCTATCTGGAGGTAACCCAGGCAAATCATCCAAAAATACGACTGGAAACTCTCTGACTATCGAAATATCTTCCAGCTTACTTTCTTTGACTCTTGTACATTAGTAATGTACACTTGACATCCTTGCAGTATTAACTTCTGAGCCGAAATTACCGATATCACATTAGTTAAAGGATGGATTCTTTCGCTGACCACACTAACTTCAATCCCTTTAGACTTGTTAACTGAACTTGCTTAAGTCGGTAATCCAAGTTGACATAATAATGATAAAGCCAATCCATCCCCAGAATAACCTCAAATTCGTCAAAGGGTAATTCCATTAGATTAGCAGGGAATTTAATTCCCTGAATCCTTATGGGACACCCTTTACCAACTTGTCTCACCCGAGCACTATTTCCTAATGGATTCGTCACAATCATCTCACTACGAATAGGCTCTAAAGAAAGGTTCAGCTCTTTAACCAATTTACTACTGACATAAGAATAATTCGATCTCGAATCAATCAAAACTAAGACATATTTACCAGCTATATGAAAAGTACATGTAATAATTTCTGGGTTATCACAATCTTCACTGGTCTTCAGATTATAAACCCGAGCAGTAAAACGCACTTCAGGTTGAGCGGTAGACTCATATTGATTTATTCCTCTTCCTCAACCTTTACCTCTCATCGGTGCATCTGTGGATCTCTCTTTTAGGATAGGCTCTCCAGTCATCATTGGGTAGTCTTGAATAAAATGCCATGTCTCTCCACATTTAAAGCAAGCTCCGAAGACCCGTCTGCAAACTCCACTATGGTTTTTCCTACAGTGCTGACATTGCTTCGGCTTATCCACTCCATATTCCACTGTATAAGCTTGTCTTTCTCTTCCCGGATTTGATCCTCTACCCGTGGATGCTGCGGATTCTGCTCTGGTCTGAGGTCGAGAACTTGAACCTTTACTATTCTTTGATTGCGAAGAACCGAACGATGCACCATATCTTTTATTCCATTGCGTCATTTACTCTGCAAATCTTTCATTCTGAGCTCGCTCCAAAGCTTTAGCTCAGTTCACAACCTCTTGGAAGAAAGAGAGATTAAGTGCCAACAATAATTCTTTCAGTCGATGTCGTAATCTTTCCATAAACCAGTCACATGAGTCCTTTTCCGTAGGAACTAACTCGATAGAAAATCTACTCAACTTGTTAAATTCGCACTCAAACTCATACACAGTGCGATTCCCTTGCTTTAAATTCAGGAATTCCTGCTTCATCTGCCGGATGAACTGATCTCCTATGTATTTTTTTTCTCTTAAACTCATCCAGAAAGAATGACCATGTCACATGCTCTTTTACCACTCTCATCGTCACATTAGACCACCATATCCTGGCTTGGCCTCTTAATAACGAAACTACACCATCCAATTTCTCCATTTCAGAACAATGAAGATTCTTTAGCATCACTTTCAAATCATTGAGCCACATATCAGCAGCAACCGAACCTTCTTCAGCTTCTCCACTAAATTCAAGCACTCCTAAACTTCTCAGCTCTTTAGGAACATTCATCTTAGGGGCTGAAGAGATAGATGGTTGGAAACGCGTTAGGATAGCGTCCAACATCTGATAGGACGTCCTTTGATCTTAAACAGGCACTCCAGGTCGTGTCTGTTCCTCACTCTACCTGCTAGGGGCAAGTGAGTTACTACTTTCCTCCATCCTATCTCCCGCATCACTTCGGGAGCCTTCAAAGTTCGACATCTATTAAGATTAAATTACTAAAGGTATTGGTAAGGATAACATATTAATCCCTTATCAGATCAGAAAGACTTTATTAAAAATTGGCATGTACTCTTTTTAAAACCAAAAATAACTTTAATTCGACTTAAAACCACTTAAACTATAGCTTTGATACCATTAAATGTAACACCGCTAACCCGTACCCGACCCAAATATGAATCCGATGTGTCACATTTGACTTTTCAAAACATAATAAATTCACAATTAGGAATAAATTTAAAATTTATTATTTCAATCAAGATAGAGAAAATAATACTATTCTAAATATAAAATCTTAATAATTTACATAGATTATCAAAAGTAAGAGTTTACAAAATACAAAATATATAAGTTTACAAAATTGACCAGAGCATTTCAAATTAAACGTATAATACATACCAACAGTTTATAAAATAAGCAAAAACCTACATTTAATTTGTACTGATATGATCTTTAGAAGTGTATGTTATCCTCAACCCAAATCAATCGTCAGCTTTCTTCAAACCTACGCAAGAAAAAACACACACGCTAAGTCGATGACTTAGTGAAGCAATACTAATAGTGCTAACTTATTAACAGAAAAAACACACACGCTAAGTCGATGACTTAGTGAGGCAATACTAATAGTGCTAACTTATTAACAAAAATCTTATTTAGTTTATTCAAGATGTTTTGCAAAGAGATTTCATTATTTTCATATCAAAGATATACTATGAACAGTTACACTTGTAGGTCTTTATTTCAAGTGCCCAAGCTATACTACTGAGAACTCTAGGTATCTGAGTACTATGAGGTTGTGCACTAATGTTGTCACCACAGCTCGTAATTTGCACCGAAGTGCCACATAATTATCCCGAATGACCATATAGATTTGCACCGAAGTGCCACATATTTATCCCGGAGGACCACATATTTGTCTCAAAGGACCACATAAGACCCTCGACTCTTGGCATACCAACCCATACCCAACCCGGATACGAGTCCGAGATGTCACATTAACTTTTAAAAACGATAATCTTACAAAATATCAAAACATTTGAACTCTTTTTAAGAAAATACGATCATATATTGTTAAATTGTATTTGTTATAAAATTTTTATGCAAAAACGTATTTATGAACAGTAAAATATGATATGAACATTAATGAACAGTACCGTGAACAGTAACGTGAACAATACCCGAATGTTAAAATTTTCCAGATTGCTTAAGGGGTATCGATTCCTCTGCTACAAGGAACCGATTCCCCTGTTACAGTACTGTTACAGTACCTCGGCAAAACATGTATAAAACTCATAAAATTCTAAGCTTTCATTTGTATAAAATTTCCATTTACAAATACATCTTTAAAACATTCCAAAACTTGATCAGAGTGTATCCAATACAAATCTTTTATTTATAACATGCCAACTAAATTCTTTCTAACAAAATACATGCAATTCTATCTACATTTCTGATATGATATTCGGTAAGGAGAACTAACCTGTCTTGTTCCTCTTTATTTCTCTTTTCTCGTTCCAAACCTACGTGTGAAACAATTACACACTAGTTCGATGACTTAGTGAGGCATATAAAACATATAATATAACCATATATAAACCATTTCATATAAAAAGGCATACATCTGCAAATACTATCATTAATCCCTTTTACTTACCATATATTCATCATATAACACATATATCACTATACCAAGGAATAAACATATCATCATGTAATTTCTATAAAATATTTCATATTACCAAATATACATATCATATATAGTGTATTTGTTATCATCTCATTTAAACTCATGTACACATGTCACTAATTCTTTTTATCATATAAACATATACTAAAACATTTCTATACAGATCATGGAGCACATATATCATTATCAACACGTTTAACATTTCATATTCATTATCATTAATTCTTATAATTTAATACCCTTATACATAACATATCATGCCTTAACCAAGTAATACACCATTACATAAATCCTGTGATCTATTCCATATAATAAATCACATATACATATCATATTCAGTATACTTATTAAATTTCTTTGTTATCCCATGTACACTATTGAGAACTGAAGGTATGTGGGTACATTGAGGTTGTGCACTAATGCTGTCACCACAGCTTGTATAAATTCCCACTAGGGGCACTGAATATTTGTCCCGAATGACCGCATAGAAATATCCCGAAGGACCACTATGCCCCGAAGGACCACATATCATATTTGTCCCGAATGACCACTCCTTAAGAACCATATACATAATACAATAGACCAAATAAGTGTACCGAAGTACCACATACATGTTCCACAGAATTACATATATGTCCCGAAGGACCACGTAGAATTTTCATGTAGAACCGTGTAGACCCTCAACTCTTGGCATGCCAACTATACCTATAGCTCTCGTATCATATAACATGAGAATTTTTCTTTTGCTTCATATATTCATGTACTTATATCATTACTCTTATGATCACATATCACATGTGCATATAATCACGTAGTTTACTTTCATATAATTCATGTCACTTTTGATATGAATTCATATTCATATGTCACATAGATCATATCACTTTGTATGGATTCACATAAACATATATATCATTTTATTCATGTATTATTCTTATATCATCATATATATATCATCTATGTTTCATCACTTAATCTCATATCATATAACATGCTCTATTCTCTTATGTTCACATGACATATAATGCATACAAATTATATTTCCATATGCCTTTTCATGAATTCATACATCATACAAATCATGCCATCTCTTGTTCTCATATGTTTCCAATACATCACATATATCACTAGTGCATTTTCACGTAAACATGTAAATCATGTAACATATAAGAATATATATATATATATATCCATTTCTATATACTAATACACACATAATAATCACATAACATTTTAAAAGTTACTTCTTACCATAGTAACTCCATCATTGGCTCATCGCAAGCCAATGTTTGTTCAAGAACCTAAGTACAAAATAAATTGCACTTACCTTAGCCTTGCTTTGATTCAATCCTAATTTTTTGATTGTTCCGAAACTTGATTAGGATCAATATCTACATAAATATAACATTTCAAAACAATTATCAGAAGCCTAAACCTTACACTTGATGTTAATAACTTAAGCCCAAAATTCCATATTTTTTTCTTTAGGGGGGAATCGGTACCCCCTAGGGGGGTATCTGTTCCCTTTGCACAATTTGGAATTTTCGTTCAAGCCCAGAAATCACTGTTCATTGCACGAAAATTCACTATTTCGACTTCAATTCTTCATGTTTCATTCACTTTTCTATTCTTAACTCAAATATACATACTTAAACTAATTTATATCCATTTAAACCATCTTTATCCTCAAAATCCTCTCCTCTTTATGAACTTCAAGAATCATACCCAATTTTCAATATGTTCTAATTTCAATTCTATCACTTCATATCTCTTAATTAAATTGATGACAAGTCAAATTTAACTTCAAATTCAACTTATCAACTCTTTTCCAGAAATTCATTTAAAAACTCATTATCTTTAATCTTTCATAACTTCTTCATCTTTTGATTTTAAGATAACTTAAGCTTTCTTGAAGCTTAGTTATCATCTAATGATCAAAACTAACTCATAAAATCAACAAATAATTGATTAACCAGAAAACTCACATTTGCCTTGGAGCCTTCACGGGAGGAGGAAGAAGAAGATAAGAGAAATATCTAGAACATTTGTTTCCCACATTTTATTCCACGTGGGTTATAAGATAACCCCAAATATATTTTATTCTCTTATTTGTTCAATGACCATTTTGCCCTTTATTTTTTTTTTGATAATTACTAAAAACTTTCAGGAAATACTTTCAAATAAATCATTGAACCTTTCAACTTTTCCACTTTAATCACCAAATTCTAAAATTTTACAATTTAATCACTAACCCATAGTTTGAGATGTTACAATACTATTCAATCATTATTCAAAGTGTTTCTTATTCACATAATTTCTTTCTCATAGAGTTTGTTCACATTCAATGATTCAAAGTTCACATTCACTTATTCATAGTTCACATTTCCATAATATATAATCATAAAACATAGTTTGTATAATGGAAATTGATTAAAACATTGAAATATAACATAAAATAAATATAAAGTTTTCGATCGAAAACACGGAGGTTGGCTTATCGTAAGCCTTTCTCAATTCTGTTACTAGAATGAGAAGTTGCACTCACCTTTGCCTCACTAAAGTCTAATCCAAATCCTTTCGAATCAATACTCAAAATACCAAGCTGACTGGAAGTCAGTTACGTTCAATCACTACATAAAACAATCTAAAATCAATATCATTCTTAACTCAATTATATCGAATCATAATAACTTGGGATGCAAGAAACCCTATATTTTCATTTCATACTTAGAGGTATCGGTACTACCCTAATGGTACCGATACTACCCTTCAAGGGTATCGATACCTCCTCATGGTACCGATATTGAAATAACATTCGATGTTTCAAGGGTATCAATACTATCATTCAGGTATCGATACAACCCTTACAAAATACTCATATTAAACCCAGGGGGTATCGATACTGTTCATAAGGGTACCAATACCCTAAGCCTAGAATGACCATTTTCATCCCGAAAATCACCTAAAAATCCTCCCAACACTCTCATAAACACATCTCTATATCCTTTGAACTCACCTTTATACTTCCACACCAAATTGTATACATTTACTACTTTCAAACATCGCAAATTCTCATTTAAACACTTGAATCTTCAAATCATACCAAGATTTCAACCATGTTATTAACCAATTCTAACACTCCTAACCCCTTTAATTAACCTATTGACAAGTCAAAATATTTCATTAAAACTTCAAAAACTACTTCATAACAAAATTTCATCTAAAACCCCATTTTACAAATCCATCTCTAAAACACTCAGGTTGTTGTTTTGATGCAATATAAGCTTTCCTTAAGCTTATATACTACCCAAACTTCCATTATCAACCCAAAGATTAAAGTAAAACTGAAAAATTCACATTCTTACCTTTGAAGAGGGAGCTCACGTAGAAGAAAAAAGAAAAGAAATGTTTTCCATACACTTTTCTCTTTAACCCAAACTTATCCAATGTAAAAGCAATTTAAAATATCATTCCCTGTAATTTACCATTTTACCCTTATTAAACATCCATATTTGCTATAATACCCAAAACAAAAATTCTTTCATAAATGATTGAATTATCACATTATTTTAATTCAACCATTGAGTTTAGAAGTTCTTACATTTTGGTCACTGACCCAATAATTAGGTTGTTACACAGGTTGTCACTGGTCGATCGTCGTTATATTTTACTTATGATAGACATGAATGCATTTGTCTTGTATGCATATGGCAAGACATTGTTGACAATGTTTTATTTGGTCAATGAATATATTATAATTTTACTTTAAAAATTATATTGATTGATATATTATTATTATAACATTTAAGAGATTGAAAGTTTAAGTACACCTAAATATAATTAATTTTAATTTAAACATTGAAAATTATAAATAATTTAATATTATATGTTATACTTTGAAATATATTAAATATAATTTGATTTTAAATCATTTTTATAGAATAATATTTAATATGTATGGGTTGTACATGATTTTGTGCACCATTAAAAATTAGAGAATGAACAATTTCAAAAAGTTTAAAAAATAATTTGAATTATTTCAAAAAGTTCAAAAAAATAACTATATATAATTTTTATCACCCAATTATCTTTACACTTTTATTTTGGTCATTAAAGTTTATTTTTTTAATTTAATTACTAAACTTTATAATTATTCATGTTTTGGTCACTCCATTATTAGATAATTAACGACGTTATGACATTATATATAACAAAACAATGTCATTTTAGATCCTTACATATAATCAAATTTAGTTCAAAACAACATTGTTTTGGTTCCTTATAAAAATATTTTTTCTCATTTTCCTCCATTTTTTCCTCCTCTTCTCCTTTTCTCTCTCTTAACCTAAACCAACAAAGAATTCGCTCAACGCATTGTTTGTCATTCTGGCCACCATCTTCAAAGGTAGACGAGTTTCAAATATCCCACATAACTCGCCTCACCCTTCGAAACACAATCAATTGTTCGTTTAATCGAAAAACAACCTAAACTCCACGTTGATACCATCAATTTTGTATGTCATCATGTTCCGATCACCACTCACATTAATACAAGTGTCAAATGAAAGCTTTTCCTCTTCCTTTCAATCATTTGGTTTATATCTCTATGAAACCAGTCCAAAAGCCAAGAAAACCAAATTAAAACATAAACCAAATATCCCCGATTTTCCCTTTCAACTTTCACCGTCAGATTATTTATCCAATTGAGATATGTTACTCTCTATTGAACGTATCGTTCTTTGATTGTTTGAATCTACGATCATAGACCTGAATGTACTATAACCTGATAACTTTAGACTTAAGTTTTTTTGTAAGGATTTTAGGGTTTGTGATAAAAAAAGTTGATAAGAGTTTGGGGTTTAAGGTTTAAGATAGATTGTAAGGGTTTTAGGGTTGGGATAATAAGGGTAAGGTTGATGAGGGTTTAGGGTTGGGATATGTGTGGTGGTCGATGAATGTTTAAGGGTGATCAATAAGGGTTAAGGGTGGATGGAGTTTATAATTAGGGTTTTGGGGCTATAATTATGGTTTAGGGATTTTAATTTTATTTTTTCTTTCTATTTTAAATCATATTATACTACATATTAATAAAAATACCATTTCACAATAAACAATGATAAAATAATCCATGTCAATACATATTTTGTAATTTAAACGACGGAATGACTGAAACAAAAAATAATTTAAAGCTTAATGATGAAATTGAAAAGTTTAAACTTTAATGACCAAAATAAAAATAAAAAAATAGTTGAGATATGAAATTTATAATTTACCCTAAATTTTAATGAATGTCATTTAATTCATGGATGAGTATAAAATTATAGACTACCAAAACTTGAGGAGCAATTATGATTAGTATGATGATATGGATAAGTAGATATTAATACATTATCTATCCTCAAGGATAATACATTTTAGTGGAACAATTTCTTGGGATTTACAATATTCTAATTAATATAATATAAACTTGGCAGAAATCATGTAAAGCAAAAACTTTATCACAAAGAATAAATAAAATTTCATGATATTTTTTGTCTTCAAATATTTTTAAGAAACTATTTTTTTACAGTTTTAAATTTTTAATTTTTTTAAAATTAAATTATTAACGTAATAATAGTGATAATAACAATAATAAACCTACTAAATTAATTTTAGTTATTTTTTTCAATGTTGATGTTGGTAATTTTATCATTATTTCTAGAAAAATAAAAATATATTAAACATGTAAAATATTATAAATTATAAAAATATAAATACATTTTTAAATGGACCAAATGGATTGTGATGACTATATGTGGTTCACTTATTTTAATTTGAACATAAACTCACAACCAACAGTTTTTCGGTTATTGGTCTGTGTTGAGATATATATTGTCTCTATCAAAAAGGTAGAACAAGAATGAATAAGAGCAAGATGGTTCTATAGAGGTCACATTCCATCTCTCAATCATGTTCAAGAGATTTGATAATGGCATTTACTGCTTGTATCAATTGAAAGATCATAATGACTATCCGTAGGTTAGCATGTTAAATGAATATAATAAGATGATAGTGGATTTAGCTCTGGTAGATCCTATAGACCTATCAAAGGTCATATAATAAGTCACGACTTTATAAGATTTAAATTTTCGAGATCTTTTCTTTGAAGATATTCCTTTTATATCTTCTGGAAATCTACATGTAAGAGAATTAAAAATACTTCAAGATCTTCATGTGATTATGGTCATCCTGTGACATGCGAAAATGATGTTTGCGGAAGATCTTTAGTGGGTATAACATAAATATATTCAAATTATTAAAAATTATAAAATTTAGATAAAAAACAATAAAAATAAAAAGCTAGTAAAAAGAAAAAATAATTAATACTAATACTAATACAACAAATTTGTTACTTTATTATTATTATTATTATTATTATTATTATTATTATTATTGATTAATATGGGATCAATACAAGGTAATATATGTTCAAAGAATTCTCAACCATTTGAAATTAAATGCTCACACCCCTAATATTCATGTTGCTCAAACCCGAGACCTCAAAGAATAACAATAATTCATTTACTATTTAGATCGTTTGATTTGTGCATATTATTATCAATTAACAAGATCATTAGGCCTGAAAATAACTACATAAGCCATATTGATTCAAATTTCAAAAGGTTAGGAACTTTAAATCAATGAATGGTGTTTTGATATTCACTTTTATAAGGTTATCTTTATTTAAGAATCGGCGGGTATCTGATTATTTCTCACCACTTTGCTTAATCTAGTATGAGATGCAACATTTAAATTTTACAAATTTTAATTTATCTGAACTAATTTTTATTCGCTTTGATTAATAATTTTTTAATAAAATAGTTTGATTAACGATTAAAAAACAATTTAATTAATTTGGTTTTGACTAATTCAGTTCGGTCGGTACCTCTACTTCTTCATGATAATCTTCTCTCTTCTCCTTTAAATATCGGTCAACAATCGTTCTCTTACCAACCGCGATTCTCCGTTCATATCAGAAGCAATGAACCGCTAATGACCGACAAACCAAACTTAATCTTATGAGATTTAATATTCCTAACAATATAAATAAATAAAAGCAATGTACAAGGAAAAATGAAACAATAATACAGCCCATGGATTAAATCGTAAGAAAGTAGAAGAAATGAGTTTTTTTTAATTTTTATCTCTTAGTCAATGTAAAACAAGGAAATTTGATTAACCCCAACATATTTACCGCATGGGAAGTGCGGTAATCAGCTCAAAGTTCAAACGGGCAATCCCAAGATCTTTTTAACAATAAAACATGCATGCAAATGTGACCACGTTGCTATCTTGGATCCATCTCGGTGATGGAAAGCTCCCCGGAATTTAGGTCCTCCGATCGTTGCATAGCCGATCGAGTCTCACCGTGTATAACAAATGCAGGCTCCGAGGGTATCGGGAGAGTGGTAGAGTCGCTAGTGAATATCAGAACAAGTGAAACCATAGTTCTTTTACTGCATATTATGAATATGATGCAAAACAAGCACACAGAAGCCAAAAACATCCGATTTAACCAAAAACTGATCGTGCATCAGATATTCAGGCACCATGTATCCGCTACAAGCTGTACCGTAAAAGAAAAATCAGTGACTCATCAATTTTCGAATCGTTTGGTTCATGCAATTTGAGGCCAAGATGATTTCGAACTACTTACTATGTTCCGACGATTCTACTAGTGTCACAAGTGTTTGATCAACAGCGCGCAATCTTGTCATGCTGAAATCTGCAATTTTAGGAGTCATCTGTGCGTCCAACAATATATATTGCTAGCTTTGAGACCATGATGAATGATTCGGAGACGAGAATCTTGATGAAAGTCGAGGAGCCCACGAGCAACGCCTTGAATGATTCTTTATCGTGTTTCCCAGTTCAAACTGGGCTGCTTGACTGGATCTACTTCACCATAAATCCAAATTAATGAATCTCGTAGCATACATTCTGTAATACGTTGATACGCGGATTACTGGTATATCGTACCAAATAAGATTTTATCCAAACTTCCATTAGACACAAACTCATAGATGACGAGTGTTTTAGTTCCTTCAAGGTAGAAACCTTGGAGCCTAACCAAATTCCTGTGCTGAAGGTTGGCCATTAACCGAACCTCGTTTTCGAACTCGAGGTCTCGTTGTGCAGAACCTGTAGACAACCTTGTCACTGCTATTAAATCTCCACCAGCAAGTGTGCCCTGAGAATACATCAGAATGATAAGCATATGCTAATTGAACTTATGATTTTGTTATTTTGATGTATACCTTATAAACAGCGCCAAATCTCCCCTGCATCGATGCAGCTGTTTCTGAGCTCGGCGTTTGCGGTATTGATGCAGCTGAAGCAATCGGTGGAGTTCAAATCTCCCCTGCATTGTGCAACTGCGTTAGCTCAAAGAAGACGCTGAATGACTTTGACAAGTCAAAAAGTATCCAAGCCCCTTGTCCATGGCCTCAAAATTTCCAGGAAGTAAGTTCCCATGTGTTTCTAGGCAATAACCTTTAACAATACAAATCAAGAAAAATGCCAGTCATCTCGAACAAGACGACTAAGCTAACCATTTCGGAAGATCCTTTTTGCATGTAAAATCATTGAAGGAAATGTAATACAAATGATACGGCAGAATATCATTGGCATGAGCATTTCAATTGAATCCTCAAGCCCTAATATTTTTCCAATCAAGGCCTTTTAAGGATGTATGGATCCAAGTTTGCATTTAGAGCCGGTAACTACAAGAATAAGAAAATGATCAAATCAAAAAGATAATGTAATTTGAGATTCTAATTTCATCCCAACTATGACTCATTCTAAATTAGTCCTTAAACTTTTGAACATTCTAATTTCATCCCCAAACTATGAGTATCATTCTAAATTGATCCTTGAACTTTTGAATATTCCAACTTCATTCCCAAATTCATGGAAATTGCATTACACGTCCTTCAAATGGGGTGTTTCCCTTCCCGATAATCTGTATGGAAATTGCTCATAAACCGGGTCCCTACAAAGTGCCAATTGATTAAAATGGGTGTTTCCCCTCCCAATAATTTGTGCTTACTTTGTGAAAAGGAGGAAGAGACTATCGATCATCTATTTTTTTTTTTTCTTGCGAGACTTCATGGAATATCTGGAGTCTGTGGGGTGGTTTTTGGGGTGTCCAATGCGTTTACCAGAAAAATGGATGGAAAATTTTCGAGTCTTGGTTGGGTTGTTGTCCATTGCTGAAAATCGAATTATTATGGAAAATGGTGTTCTATGCTATTGTGTGGACTGTTTGGTCTTGCAGGAATGAAATTATTTTCAATGATTCGAGGTGAGATGACTATAAGGTGTTAGATCTTTAATTACTTTGGGTTAGCTTTCTTCGTATTGGTCAACTCTGGTATGTGCAATGGTTGGTGATTTTTAGTGTTAACTTTTGTATCGCTAACTGTTTATTTGATAATGATATGATTCATTCTTTTTATTTCATTTAACAGAAGGAGGGTTTTTTTAACGAGGTCTATATCATTGTCGGATATATGTATAGTTGACTTTAATAAAATAGTACAGTCCTTATCTTTAAAAACAAATCACAAGGTCATAACAGATAGACAACACAACACATAATTTACAGGGATAAAATTGTCATTTTAATACACTATACAGAAGCTATCTCCCAAATCATTTTGGTGCTTGAATTAAAGATTGTAAAGTTAGGGTAGATGGACAACACAACAATAGGTTAATTAATTAATATTTATCAGGTTAATTTTATCATTTTAAAAAACATTTAAACAAATAAATAATAACGTTTTTAGGTTGAGTAAATTATCATTATATTAGTTGACAGTGTTTTGTATTATTTTTTATGCCTTTAAAGTATTATCTATCGTTAATTTATATATATTTCACATGTTAATAATATTTGAAAAATTTTACAACGCTCGACGAGCACCACTGAGTACCATTAATGATGAGCATCATTAATTTAATTTATAAAAATTTAAAATTTTAAAGGACCCAACATATAATTATAAATTAGTAAAAAATCTAAAGGTAAATTGTTTTAAATAAAATATTAATTACATTATTTTATATAATATTTTTTGGGTAAATTATATCACTAACAACCTAATTATTGTCCCTTTCCATTTTAACCACCGTTTTTGAAATTTTGTCAATAAGGTCATCCAATTATATTTATTTTTATATAATTAAAGAACATTTTTAATTTTTTAACATAATTAATAATATTTATATATATAATTTCTTTATATTTAATAATTAATTAAAATTAGTAATTATATTGGAAAAGTTAATTTAATGATTATATTTAATGAATAAATATAATTTAAAAATATAAAAAAATCTATTGAAAAAGACTCAATTAGATGATTATATATGTATAATATTGTAAATTTTAATCAAATATAGGGTTTGAATCCCTTTACAAGTATGTCAGTTTCCTTTTTTTCTCTGCCATTAGTTATAACAAGTTATATATAAAAATTTCTAAACAATTACCAAGTGAAGGGTTTAACCTAGTGGTTTAAGTGTGCTTTGTTGTGTGACAAGTCATTGGTTTGATTCCCCTCAGAAGCAGATTATATTATATGCATTTTGCTTATTCACTGCCTTATTGGATATAAAATAAAATAATTTATTCTTAGGTATTGATATGTCACCATCTAATTAGATATTAAAATTATTAAATTGAATTTTATGACCAAATTGATAGAATTTATAAATATTAAAGATCAAATATGTAATTATACAAATTTTATTAACTGCCACATCAGCACTTCCGTTAAATGTTAAAGTAAAGTGGCTTGATCGAATGCATTTAAATAGTTGGATGATCCGATTGATAAAATTTCAAAAATGGTGGCCAAAATGAAAAGGGCAATAGTTAGATGGTCAGTGGTATAATTTACCGAAAAAATTATGAAAAATCATGTAATTAATATTTTATTTTAAATAATTTATCATAAGATTTTAACTAATTTATAATTATACGTTAAGTCATTTAAAATTTTAAATTTTTATAAATTAAATTAATAAATCTCATCGTTATTAGTGTTCAACGATACTCGTAAAATGTGACAGACTACTCCATAGTATTTTTATGTAAATTTCGATACATTCATGCATTATGTCTTGTTCATATTATTTTTTAACATTATGCATGTTAATTATTTTCATGTTCATATTTGTTTCCTAAGCCTTATCAATATTTATATAATTTTTCTTACTCTTCCCCTCATTTTCAGTGTCATTTTATGTAGACGTCAGTGTATTCATTTATGCGTCTCATATTCATAATATGTTCATATAGTGATTCATTTTATTCACATATTTTTATATTAGTTGAATAAGAAAATTAAAAGAGTTAAATTAGATAAAGAGATGAATATATTCAATTTAATGACTATGATAATATATAAATAATTCATGAATTATCTCATCCTTATAAATGTGTAGCAGAAAGAAAACAGAACATTAAGAAAATGATGATGCAGACTGTAAGAATTTGATTGTGAACATAATGATTTAAGAAGATTTAAACAAACGACCTAAAAAATTTTAAAAAATAATTTAAAAGTTTTTTTATATAAAAATGATCTATTTTTTGAAACAATTTCTTCTTCTGATATTCTTTTCTGGAAAAAAAAAACTAGTGGTACAAAACCTAGGGACAAGGAAGAAGAACCTTCATGCACAAGGAGGTATAATGTTTTATATAAGTTACAATTTCTTTTAAGAAATTATATTAAAATTTTAAAATATATAAAATTTCAAGATATAAAATTAAATTATTAATAAAAATATTTAAATTATATAGATATTATTTTTAATAAAAATATCGCTTTCAACACTCCTTCGGTTCATCTTTAATTTATGAAAAAATATTTTTTTATTATTGACAACGTGCACACACCCTTCAAACGCAACTGTTTAAATTCAATACTTCTAACGAGAACAACACTCTTTTTAACCACTAAAGTCACTTGCAGGTTCAAAAAGAATACTCTTTTTTCTTTTGAATAATCTAGGATGATTACAATGTAATATCTATATAAAATCTTTCTTAATTATTAACAACATACAGACTTTACAAATACAACTGTTCGAATCCAAAATCTCTAAGAGAAATAATAATTTCTTTAACCACTTAGATCAATTGTTAAGTTTAAAATACTTCTCATTTTTACAAGTCTAAAGTAAAAACAAAATAATATATGTTGAAAAGATTCAATCACCCTTATTTTTTTATTTGTTGCGGAAGACGGCTATTGGATATAGCAAAATCGCAACTGATAATTTGAGAAAATAAAAATGAAGATAAAAGAGACACAAAATTTACGTGGAAAACACCTAAAAATTTAGGGTAAAAACCACGGGCAACGGTAGAAGAATTTCACTATGAGAAAATAGGAATTACAACCTCTCTCGATCTACCAAGGAGAAAACAATGATAATTCTCTCTAGATAAAAAGGAGAAAACAACTCTCAAGAAACTCTCTAAAATCTCTCTAGTATTGGAAGAAAGCTAGAATGCTTTGGGATGGTTTTGAAGCTAAATGAGCTAGGGTATTTATAGTTGAAGCTTTAAGGACTAATTTGTAAATACCCTAAATTACAATGACTAATTGCATAGTTTTACCATCCAAAATTTTCAACAATTTGGTGGCCAAATTTGACCAATTTTGCCACCCCATTAATGCCACCAAATTGCCACCCATAATGTTGACAATTGATGCAATTTGGTGTGCCAATTTTCAACAATCTCCCACTTGAAGATTTGATTGGAACAATTATATCTTCACACCATTCTTTCTACCTTGTACCTTTCATGTTGCTTACGTTTCTGACAGGCCACAGGAGGATCGACACCAGGTAAATTTATTAGCATTGATTGCCTTCGTCATGAAATCTACTATGTTGTCTTTGGTATGGATCTTCTGCATATCTACCGTTCCTTCTTCCACCTTTTCACGAATGAAATGGTACTGAACTCGTATGTGCTTAGTCCTTGAATGAAATGCTAGATTCCTTGCTAGATGCAAGGCGCTTTGACTGTCACAAAACAGAGAGACATACTCTTGATTGTGCCCAAGCTCCTCCAATAGAATCTTCAACCAAATTGCTTCTTTACTGGCTTGTGTAGTTGCTACATATTCTGCCTCTGTTGTGGACGTAGCCACAACTGACTGTAATTTTGAAACCCAGCTTACAGCTCCACCAACAACTTTGAACACATATCCTGTAGTAGATTTGCTTTTATCCAAATCCCCTGCATAGTCAGAATCTACATACCCATTGATTAGTAAGTTTGATCCTCCATAACATAATGCAACATTTGAGGTCCCTTTGATGTATCTCAGGATCCTCTTTACTGTATTCCAATGCTCTTTGCCTGGATTCGCCATGTATCGACTAACCACTCCCACTGCTTGTGCAATGTCTGGTCTTGTGCATATCATAGCGAACATTAAACTTCCCACTGCTGATGCATACGGTACTCGAGACATCTCCATCCTCTCTTTTTCACTGCTAGGACTCATACTGGAGGATAATTTGAAGTTAATAGGAAGAGGGGTAGAAATTGGCTTACAATCTTGCATGCTAAATCGTGAAAAGATTTTCTTCAAGTAATTCTTTTGTGAAAGCCAAATCTTCCTATTGCTTCTGTCTCGGTGAATTTGCATCCCTAGAATCTTGTTTGCTGATCCCACGTCCTTCATTTCAAATTCCCTAGCCAGTTGTGCCTTCAATTCTTCAATATGATCTTTGTTGGGTCCTGCAACCAACATGTCATCCACATACAACAACAATATAACAAAATCGTTATCACCAGACCTCTTGAAATAAGCACAAGGGTCTGCATTAAGTCTGTTGTATCCAATGCACATAATGAAGGAATCAAATCTCTTATACCAACACCTCGGCGCCTGCTTTAGACCGTACATAGATTTGTTCAACCTGCAAACCAAGTTCTTCTTTTCGTCTTCTTCAAAACCTTCAGGTTGGAGCATATAAATCTCTTCTTCAAGATTTCCATGAAGAAAAGCTGTTTTAACATCTAGTTGCTCTAGATGTAAGTTCAATGTAGCACACATTGCCAAAACTACTCGAACTGTTGTTAGTCGAACCACAGGAGAAAATATTTCATTGAAATCAATACCTTCTTTTTGAGCATATCCTTTGACCACCAGTCTTGCAAGATACCTCTCAACTTGATCGTCATCATTTCGCTTGATTTTGAAGACCCATTTGTTACCAATTGGCTTCCTTCCTTGTGGTAGTGGCACAAGGTCCCATGTATTATTTTTATGAAGGGCTTTGATTTCTTCTTGCATCGCCATCATCCACAGTGAAGCATCTGAGCTGTTTATTGCCTCCTGGTATGGTGATGGCTCATCGTCCTCTGTTAAAAGGCAGTATACAATATTACCTTATATAACATAATATGAGTGCCAATTGGGACGTCTTCTCACACGATCTGATTGACGAGTTGTTGGAGCTTCAGAACTCTCTGGTTCTTGTTCATCATGTGCTGGTTCTTTTTCAGAAGAATCTCCTTCTTCAAACTCTTTTTCCACATGTATCTGAGTAGTCTCTGACTTTTCAGCACTATCATCGTCTTCTTTTCTTTGTAGTTTATCTTCTACAAAGATAACATCTCTACTAATGATCACTTTGCGGGTAGTGGGATCCCACAAGCGATACCCCTTTACTCCATCAGCATACCCCAAGAATTTGCATTTCCTGGATTTTGGATCCAACTTTGAAATTTCTTAGGAGTTATACATCACGTACACTATACTTCCAAATATATGGAGGTTTGAATAATCAGCTGGTTTTCCAGTCCACATCTCCATTGGTGTCTTCAGCTCTATTGCAGTTGATGGAGCTCGATTCACCAAATAACAGGCGGTATTGACTGCTTCTGCCCAGAATGATTTTTCTAGGCCTGCATCCCTCAACATTGCTCTTGTTCTTTCTAACAAGGTTCTGTTCATCTGCTCTGCCACTCCATTTTGTTGAGGAGTGTTCGCCACTGTGAATTGTCTTTTGATGCCTTCTTTCTTGCAAAAGTCATCAAATTCTTCACTTGTGTATTCTCCTCCATTATCTGTTCTGAAACACTTGATTTTATTTCCAGAATCAAGTTCCACCCGCGCTTTGAAGTTTTTGAAAGTTGAAAACACATCAGACTTCTTCTTAATAGGGTACACCCAACATCTCCTGGAGTAGTCATTAATAAATGAGACAAAATATTTTGCTCCGCCTAGGGATGTAACTGGTGCTTTCCATACGTCAGAGTGAACCAGTTCTAGAACACTTTTACCTCTAGAATTTGATGTGTTGAATTTCAACCGATGATGCTTACTTGTTATGCAATGCTCACATAAAGCAAGTGATGCCTTTGTTAAGCCTGGAAGTAGCTTTTGCTCCACAAGGACTTTCATTCCTTGTTCTGACATGTGTCCAAGTTTCTTATGCCATAACATTGCAGAATCTGAACTACATGAGGCAACAGAGGCTTCTGCTTCTAGCAATGTCTCTCCCTTCAGCATGTACAAGTTTGCAGCTATCTTTTCACATTTCAGCACCACAAGCGCTCCACGGAACACCTTCATGATTCCTTTCCGTGTTTCAATCTTGCTAGCATTATTATCCAACAATCCGTAGGATAATAAATTTTTCTTCAGACCTTTCACGTGCCGTACATCTCGAACAACTTTAATTGTTCCATTATACATCTTCAATTTGATGGTTCCCACGCCAACGATCTCTAAGGCATGATCATTGCAACTATACACAGATCCTCCTGAGACAGGTTCATAATGATGAAACCATTCTCTTCTTGAGGTCATGTGATATGTTGCTCCCGAATCAATGAGCCATATATCTGCAAATCGTTTTCTTCCTTCTACGGTGGTTGACGCTTCACAGCATAGAGCATCTCCATCATCTGAAGTGTTTGCGGCATTGCCTTGTGGATTGGAGTTTTTATTTAGACTCCAACAATCATTCTTCAAGTGACCCTTCTTTCCAAAGTTGTAACACTTTAAATTCTTCTTGCTTTTCGACTTCGATCTACCATGTTTGTGACTGCTGCTTTGGCCACGTTCTGTTGATCTCCCTCTCATCGTTGTCATCGTTGTCAATGCTTCTGCTTGTTGCAGATTTACTTGTCTGTCTTCCTTGTTCTTGCGCCGATTTTCTTCTTGTAGAACAGCAGCTGCAACGTCATCGAAGACTAGACTGGTGACATTACTGTTTGTCAAGTTGATGATGAGTTGATCATATGAATCCGGTAGACTTTGAAGTAGAAGTTCAGCACGTTCTTGTTCTCCTATTTTACAACTTAAGGATGTAAACTGAGAAAATAAAGTATTCAGTGTATTTAAGTGCTCCGTCATTGAAGTAGATTCTGGCATACGTTGAGTGTACAATTTTCTCTTAAGGAAAATTTTATTGTGCAGCGATGTGGCCTCGTACAATTTGGTGAGATGGTCTCATATCTCCTTAGTTGTATTCTTCTCCTCGATGCTTGACAATACTTCATCTGCTAATGCTAGATGAAAGTTTGCCATAACATTCCCGTCCATTTCGATCCATTTGTTGTCATCTGTGACATCCACTGGCCTTTCACTGATACTTGCTAGACAACCTTCTTTCCTCAAGATGGCCTTCATCTTCAATTTCCCACAATGAGAAATTTCTCCCAATGAATTTTTCAATATCAAATTTCGTTGCCATAGCTACTATTATTGATAGCTCCCACTATTTCACTATCATGAATAGTTCTTTAGAACCTCAAAGAATGGGTAATACCTTCTTATTTTCTTATGTTGGAGGATCCACCTTTTGGTGGCAACCACAAAGACAATAAGCAGATATTACACACTCAAATCTGGCTTGGATACCAATTGTTGCGGAAGACGGCTATCGGATAGAGCAAAATCGCAACTGATAATTTGAGAAAATAAAAATGAAGATAAAAGAGACACAAAATTTATGTGGAAAACCCCTAAAAATTTAGGGTAAAAACCACGGACAACGGTAGAAGAATTTCACTATGAGAAAATAGGAATTACAACCTCTCTCGATCTACCAAGGAGAAAACAATGATAATTCTCTCTAGATAAAAAGGAGAAAACAACTCTCAAGAAACTCTCTAAAATCTCTCTAGTATTGGAAGAAAGCTAGAATGCTTTGGGATGGTTTTGAAGCTAAATGAGCTAGGGTATTTATAGTTGAAGCTTTAAGGACTAATTTGTAAATACCCTAAATTACAATGACTAATTGCATAGTTTTACCATCCAAAATTTTCAACAATTTGGTGGCCAAATTTGACCAATTTTGCCACCCATTAATGCCACCAAATTGCCACCCATAATGTTGACAATTAATGCAATTTGGTGTGCCAATTTTCAACATTATTAATATATGATAAATATAAGGTATTACATATTTAAAGATAATTTTTTAACTATTTAATATTTAAATATTTATACTTTTAGTATTTTTGATGTTTGAACAAAATCTTTTAAAAAATAATTTTTTTTTTCTCCGAGATCATTTGTTTTTATGTCAACACACAAACACCTGTCCTTAAATATCAATTTGAGCACTTCCTAAATTGACACTTTTGCTTTATATCATTTTCTTGGGTTACGTTTATTTAGGTGGTGTTTGATTCGCTTGAATATTTTTGAGCGAATTGAAATCTGTGAAAGAATTAAAACCTGTCATGAATTGGAATCCAATTTCATATTCTGTTTGGTTGGCAGAAATTGAATTAGAATCCAATTCCATATTCTGTTTGGTTCGCAGACATGTCAGATGAATTTGATTTCAGTAATGTTAAATGACAGGATTACCCTTCTTGTTTTTTTTGCTTAATTTTAGTTTGTTTTATAAATTACATGTACCAATATATTATAAAAATTTAAAAATTTAAAAATTTAAAAATATTAAATTTTAATTTTATTTATTGATTATTCATTTTAATAAATTATAAAAATCATGCTAATAAATATCATAAGTTAAAATTATCCCAATTAGGGATGACCATGGGTCGGGTTGGGTCGGGTTTTTGGTCCACCCAACCCGAGAACAAGGGAACCTCCATCCGAGACCCGACCCGACCAAAATAAAGTTTCACCTGACCCGACCTGAATATATGAATTAGAAACTCGACCTGACCCGAAATAATAAAAAAATTATTTTTATTCAAAAAAACAGTGGCTTAATTGAAAAAAATTTATATATAGAGGGGTATTATTATAATTATTCCTAATATATAAGGTAAAATTATATATTTTTTCGGGTCGGGTCGGGTATTTTTCACCCTAAACCCGAACCGACCCGAATATCACACTTAAAAAAACCGACCTGACCCGACCAAAATAAAGTTTCACCTGACTCGACCCGACCCAAAATAATAAAAAAATTATTTTTATTCAATAAAAACAATGACTTAATTGAAAAAAATTATATATAGAGGGGTATTTTTGTAATTATTCCTAAATATATAAAGTAAAATTATATATATTTTTGGGTCGGGTATTTCTTACCCTAAACCCGAACTCGACCCGACCCGAAATAATAAAAAAATATTTTTATTCAATATATGAATAAGTTATCAAAAGATTAATGAGGATAGTATGTTCAAATTTCAATTCCCTCCAACAAGAAAATTGAATTCTATCATAGAATGGATGAAATTCACTTTCTCTCATTTAATGGAAAGTTGAAGTAATAAGGGATTCAACTCCCTTTGAAAATTTAAACCAAATATAAAAAATTAGTATAATTAGATTCTAATTCCAAGGGATTCCGCAACCTTAGTCTTTCTCTCATCATATTTTATATTTGTTGAAAGTGACACAGCTGTCGTTTCTTCAACCCTCTGCGTTTCTTCTTCCATTTGATCTCCGTTCGTTTTCTAAAAGTAATAATTTTGGTCGGTTGATCAATACGTTTGCGTGTCGCCTCGTAATAGGGTTTGCTTATAAAGAATCTAACTATTAGAACAAAGTATGATTTTTCAAAAGTCAAGGGACTAGACTATAAATCTTCTTTATTTTTTTTTTGGTTTATCTTCCTGTTGCTGATCCATGCTCATTGCATGATCGCTTCAGACTTTAGCTCACTGAAGCCGACACCTCATTTACCCGTTTCACTTCGGGTCTGTCTTCTTCCTGTTTCAAAGTCTATATGATGTTAAGTTCTTCAATTTTGTTTTCCTTTCCAAATTGATTTCATCTTCGTTCTTTGGGTTCGTTTCAGGTGAATTTTAGAGCATAATTTGGGGATCAATGGAGGTTGGTTTTGAGCCCAAGGTGTCAAATAATTCATCTTTAATGGAGAAGGGAAATGGGTAATTTGGGTACTTTTTATTCTTTCTGAAGCTTCTATTTACACCATCTTCATTTACATACGTACATACATACATATAGGATTAATCTTTTTGCTGTGATTTTGAAGGTGTTCTCACTACAGAAGAAGGTGCAATATCAGGGCTCCTTGTTGCGATGAGATATTCGACTCCAGACATTGTCATAATGAACCCAAGGTCCTTCCTTTTCTTCTCAATTCTCTTCAAGTTTTCCTTTTTAGTCGTTTCTAGTAATTCATCATGCAGAACAGCAATTTAATTTCGAAAAAAATGGTTTTTCTTTTTACAGAACTCGATGGAAGTTGGTCCTGTTGATCGTCACAATGTTCCTCGCCATTGACATAAAAAGGGCCAGATCTTGTTGTACTCCCTTTTTTGTTCATGTTTTTGTTGTTGTAATTTTGGACACTTTCCATTTTCTTCTGTGATCTTTAGCTGATATTGTTATATTCAATAACTCTTTTTTCAGGTTATTTGTTCCTTGTGTGACCTAGAAGAAGATGAAAGTATTTAACTATACATGCATTGCATTCTATCTTTATTTTTAATTTTATGACTGCCGGAGGTCTTCCACGGAAGTTGCTTTCAACCTTGCGTTGGCAGCCTACTATCATACCTCTCCTTATCCCATTGTATATGAGAATAGGGTTTTGTTGTTGTTGTTGTTGTTAGAATGAGAACAGCAGTAAATTTACTAACTTGGTCTGTTCTTTCTTATTTAAATTAGGTTCAACAGCATTGCATAAACTGTGGGGTTTGCATGGGAGAGTACTTTTGTTCGAAATGCAACTTTTTCGATGACGATGTTAGTGGTTTGCTTCAATTTTTTCATTCAATATAATGCAATTCGATGAATAAGCTTCCTTATAATGCACAACATTTTCTTTTCTTGAATTGCAAGGTCTCAAAAAATCAGTACCATTGCGATGAATGCGGTATCTGCAGGTTCGATTTTTGCTAAATCTACTTTTTTTATGTCTACATGCATATGATATCCATGTATTAACTTTGTTCGATATTGTAGAACCGGAGGTGCGGAGAATTTTTTCCATTGTGATAAATGCGGTAAGATTACCGACTTATCCTTCATTTTCTCTTGAAGGATCATTTTTGTTGTCTCCATCTTCAATCATTAATGTTTGGATTGAATCTGTCGAAGGATGTTGCTATTCTATGATGTTGAAGAACTCTCACAATTGTGTTGAAAAAGCTATGTATCATAATTGTGCCGTTTGCTTCGAGGTAAGTTTAAAAGGCCCATGGTTTCTCTAGAACTTTGCAAGTGTTGTATGCTTTTTTGAGCTGGTAATTTGTCGTTTTTCGTCTTGTCGTTTTAGTTTCTCTTTGATACGACAAAAGACATAACTGTCCTACCATGTAGCCACACAACACATTTGGAATGTGTAAAAGAGATGCAACGGCATTTACGGTAAGTCTTTTGAGCACACGTGCAACCCCGTGTCATGCTGTCATTTCGTATGTCATTCTTGATCAGCTGGTTTTTGATGGTGGTGTTGCAGGTATTCATGTCCTGTTTGCTCAAAATCATTTTGTGATATGTCCCGAACGTCGGAGAGACTTGACCGAGAGGTATGCATGGAATAGATCAACTTATATTTGTATTTAATGCCGTATGTAACGTTTCTGATTTAATCCATTTGCCAAAACGTTCTTGAAAACAAATTTCAGATTGCTTCAACAACGATGCCTCAGATTTATCAGAATAAGATGGTCAGTGAAATACTTAATTTGCAGATTTTAGCAGCTATCCTTGTTTAGTTTCCATGAGCTATTTTTCGATTAAAAACTATTTTACTTGTCCAGGTTTGGATTCTCTGTAATGACTGTGGGGAACATTCTTAGGTTAATTTCCATATCTTGGCACACAAGTGCCCGAAATGCAGATCATACAACACCAGGCCGACTCAAAAAAGAAGGAAACAACAACAACAACAACAACAACAAAGCAATCAATACTGGTTTTTTTACATTACCAACTTCTTGAGCAGAAACTGAAGTTGAGTAAGAGAGAAACAGAACTGAAAATATCAGAAAAACCGAAACAAAGTGGGGCTTTGTGTTCATCTTTTGAAGCAAAAATCAATATTTTTAAAAGCAATTTCGTGGGAAATGATGATATGAAGGGAAGATTATATAAGGTCTTGGGAGAAACCGAGTGAAAAAGTGAAATTTCATAGCATGTTTCTTTGATGCTTCAATGTATGAACAAACGTGATTAGAATACTCGGGGATTTATGGAAGGGACAAGTTTATGTTATTTGTTGTTTTGAATATCAAACATTATTTTTCCATTTTTGTTGGATAATTTGAGGTGGCTATACCTATACATATACCCATGTGTATACCATTTGAGAGGAAAGAAATTGCAAGTTATTCAAAGAGAAGACTATGGGAGCTACTACCCTCCTTTCTTCTGTTAAAGAGATGATTAAAATCAAATTGCAAGGTAGGAGTATGGATAAGGTCGATTATATTAATTGTTGTCTTTATAAAAGTTGTGATATCTTTTGTTGAGATCTCTGTTGTTTTTATGTAAACTGTAGCAGTTTTTACTGTTTCTTTAAGTAATATAAAGCAATTATCCAAAAAAAATATATAATTAAAAATCTATTTTTAGTGTTTTCCTCAATATTTCTAAGTTATAATTTCAAAAAAAATATGAATTTTTTAAAACATATGAATTTTTTAAAACATGCGAAGGTGCTCATCAGGTGTGTAGTCCGAAGTCCTTATATAATAAGGGTAAGTTTGGTTCACGGAATGTAAGATTATCAGTGAGAATAAAAGATTACCAGTGAGAATAAAAGATTACTGGCAATGTTGTATTTTGTGTTTGGTTCGTTCAGTATGAATGTAAGATTATCGTGTTTAGTTAAAGGAATAAAAGATTATTGAAATATATATTTTACCAAATTGTCCTTATTATATATTTATTTTTTTAACAAGTTGAATTTTACAATAAATATTACTATAATTAATTTATATATTTTCTTTAAAATTTATAAATTTATATAATTTTTTTACAAAATTAAAAAGATAAATAGGTTTAATAAAAGGGTAAAATTTTATTTTAACCCTTGAACTTCATATAAAATTCTAATTATAGATTTTTTTTTGTAAATCTAAAATAATTTAAGGATAAATTTGTAATTTAACATTCGTAGAATTTTTATTATTTAACGACAGAAGAAGAAGAATTTTGAAAAAAAAAATTCAATGGCATTTTAGTCCAAAATATCGGTAATCCAACAATACTTAAAGAAATGAATAATTACATTTATGGTAATATACAAAAAAAATTCACTGTTGATAATAAAAGATTATTGAGAATAAGATTACCGGCTAATCAAATGGAGGAATGAGAATTTCATTCCCGGTAATCCTTTATGGCGTGAACCAAACGGCCCTAAAGGCCTAGAGTCTATAGTTGTGGGAGCGGTGCATCGGAAGGGAAAAATTGTCAAAAGGCTAAGTCGAAAGGGAATAAAAGACAGAGGAAAGTTACGGGTGAAGAGCATGAGGAGTCTGTAGAAGCGATTACAGCCCTAGCTGTAGGTAAAGCACTAGGGTTTGAATTCAAAGCTTCAGATGCAGTTGTTGTGGAGAGACTCGCGTAATTGGAGGGAAGGTCTATGCGTTGAGGATGAGGTAAGTGGTCTTTCAGTGTGTGTGATAAAACAATTTAAACATGAATTTTGCAATTCTTGGAATGTAAAGGGGATATGTAGAGCGGAGAAGGTCAGATCAATGAATAGGTTATTTTTTTTAAGTGTATAGTGAAGATGGTTCTAATTCAAGAATCAAAATTTTTATTGTGACCGAAAGTCTCTTGAAGCGGATTAAAGGAAGAAATTTTAGTGAAATATCAGTTGTGTCGTCTGAGGGAGCGGTTGGTGGTCTGATCACGATGTGGAATAGTGATTTCTTTTGTGTCAAGAAGTCGATGGTGATGAATAGATTCCTAGCGTTGGAAGATTAAATGCCATGTTTAAATTTGAATATATTAGTGATAAATGTTTACGCCCCAAATGTATGCAGAGAAAGAGACGAACTTGAAGAATTTATCAAAGTGGGTTTGCCAGTTATTATTGGGGGGGGGGGGTTAATAATGTTAAAAAAAAAGATGAGAAAGTTGGGGTTGCTATTAATTCGAGATCAATGGAGATAACCTATTTTCGTCCGGGTACGAAATTTTTTACTTGGCGTGAAAAGTGATATGAATAAATGGTTTTTTAAAATGTTTAAGGAGTCGCCATTGACCTTTTTGGGTTAGGTAGGTCAAATACCTAAAAATAATCTTTTAAAAAAAGAGTTTTTAAGAAAACATCAGTTAAAAGATAAATTGATCTGCATTTTAACCAAAAATTCGTTCTTTTTAATAATAAAAAGAGATTCGTGGTCGATTACGTTTGGAGAAGGATTAGCACCCCCACAACGCTTAAAATTAGTACTTATTAATTATAAATTGTCTTTATCATTTAAAAATTTAAATATATTTAATTAATAATTCTGTTAAGTTTATTAATATATATATATATTATTAAACAATATATTTATTTATTTAGAAATATCAGAAAATGACTTTTAGGTGCTTTAAGACAGCTTATTTCTTAATATTAATAAATTTTAATAAAACATTTATCTAAAAATAATATAAAAGTAGATTTATATATTAAAATATTTATTTTTATCAGATAATGGACATCCAGTTGCTTTAAGACTGTCATTTCTTAACATTAATAAATATATATTAAAATATGATTAAAATTATTTAATATATTAAATTTATAAATAGTATTTTCATAAAATAAATATTATTTATATATATATATATTTATTTTATGCTAAATAAATATTATTTATATATATATTGACATAAATAATAAATAATAATAATAATAGTAATGATATGTATAAGAGAAAATAACCTCATTGATCAAAAATGCCTTATAATATACGATTTTAACCAACTTTTTTTTAGATTTGCCAAAATGACCAACTAAATCGCAATGCGATCGATAATTCGCAACGCGATCTCCGGTATCGCAAATCAGTTTTCAGATTCGCAACGCGAACTTCGACTATCGCAATGCGAACTTGGACTATCGCAATGCGAATATGTAATTCGCAATGCGATAGTCGACTATCGCAATGCGAACTTGGACTATCGCAATGCGAACTTGGACTATCGCAATGCGAATATGTAAATCGCAATGCGATAGTCGAAGTTCGCATTGCGATAGTCGAAGTTCGCATTGCGATAGTCGACTATCGCATTGCGATTTACATATTCGTATTGCGATAGTCGTGCGATAGTCGAAGTTCGCGTTGCGATTTATTCCAAATTCGTTGCGATAGTCCAAAATCGCAACGACTGGTGGTATTGCATTTGTTTCTTAAGAATTTTCTCTAAAAAGATAGTATTCGCGCGGACGTGTTGAAGATACGTATTACCACGACCACGACCCGACCCGACCTGACTCGAGACGGACGGCGGCGGCGCGCAAGAGTCCCCCTTGTTCTCTATCACTCAACAAGGAAGTGGGAAAGCCAAGCCTTAAATACCATTCCCAATAGTGTTTCCAATACTATGTGGGATTGAGCATTACCAACACTTGTTTCCAATACAATGTGATTATTCAGGAAACAATTAATAATCATGCACCTTAAAACAACTGAATCAACAACCAATTGCATTAGTATTATACGATTAAATATATCATAATTAAAAGTCAATCTACAATCAATCGCGATTATTGCAATTTTAAGCAAAACATTCAAAAATAATATCATTATTTAAGGCTCAATCCCACATAGTATTGGGAACAAGTGTTGGTAATGCTCAATCCCAAATAGTATTGGAAACACTATTGAGAATGGTATTTAAGGCTTGGCTTTCCCACTTCCTTGTTGAGTGATAGAGAACAATGGAGACTCTCGCGCGCCGCCGCCGCCGCCGTCTCGTCTCCTCTCGTCTCGGGTCGTGGTCGTGGTCGTGGTTGTGGTCGTGATCGTGGTCGTGGTCGTGGTCGTGGTCGTGGTAATACGTGTCTTCGACACGTCCGCGCGAATACTATCTTTTTAGAGAAAATTCTTAAGAAACAAATGCAATACCGTCGTTGCGATTTTGGACTATCGCAACGAACTTGGACTATCGCAACGAATTTGGGAATATCGCAACGAATTTGGGAATATCGCAACGAACTTGGAATAAATCGCAACGCGAACTTCGACTATCGCAACGAATTTGGAATAAATTGCAATGCGAACTTCAACTATCGCAACGAACTTGGAATAAATCGCAACGCGAACTTGGACTATCGCAACGAATTTGGAATAAATCGCAACGCGAACTTCGACTATCGCAACGAACTTGGAATAAATCGCAACGCGAACTTGGACTATCGCAATTCGAATATGTAAATCGCAATGCGATAGTCGAAGTTCACGTTGCGAATCTGGAAACTGATTTGCGATACCGGAGATCGCGTTGCGAATTATCGATCGCATTGCGATTTAGTTGGTCATTTTGGCAAATCCCAAAAAAGTTGGTTAAAATTGTATATTATAAGACATTTTTGGTCACTGAGGTTATTTTCTCTATATATAAATATAAGTATATAAAAGTAACATATGATTAAACAATGTTTAAAATAAATAAAATTAAAACATAGTATTAAAATATAAAAAGCAATAAAGCTTGTAAAATAAATGAAAATATTAAGCTTATGGACTAAATTATAATCTAATAAAATTAAATACCTAATTTGTAATTAATTTTTTAACTATAGGGATTAGACATGCTATTTTACCAATTTATTAATTTAGTGACTAAAATGAACTTGTATCAAATTCGAATATCAGATTAAAATAAATTAAAAACATGCATTCTAGATTAAAATATTAATTATTAAAATTAAAGGATTAAATCAATAATTTACCTAAAATATTTATATAAACATATTAATGATTAAATTATAAAGTAAACAAAATTAGAAGACCAAATAAAAACATTTAGAATTTGATTTCAGTGACTAAAATGGAATGTTACAAAACTAAGATGGCTGCGAAAAGGGTTTGGCTAAAAGAGAAATTACAAATATACCCCTCTCCAAAACGGCGTCGTTTGGGAAGGGGTATAAATTCCCCAAAGGCCAGCACTCTCATTTCTCTTCTCTCTCTAACTGAGAGAGAAGAAAACTCTCTCGCTTCTCTCTAGCTTCCCTCACCGGATGGAAGCCGGTTATCGGCCGGCAGCCGTCTGCCTCCGCCGGCCACCGCATCCGGTGGCCGAAAAATTTTAATTTATACCAAAACGTAGATCGGATTGTCCTAATGACGGTTCCGGTGACCATTTTTCTTAAAAAGCTCCCGATCGGAGCAAATCTATGAAAATACCTTCGGGTTTTGGTTGTTTCCGGCGACGGTTGCTTTTCTCGGCGGTAAGACTCTAGACTTCTCCTTTTTTCTTCGGTTTGGTGTTATCTGGGATCGTTGGTGTAAATGTTTGCTATCTTTTTTTTTTCTTTTTGTTGCTTCCTGTTCTTTTTTTTTTGTTGGCAGAGGGCTCGATGGCTTTTATAGCCACCATCGACGTTCTGCTCGGACTGGTCCTAAGGAGGCTGCCTAGGTGAGTCACCATAGATATGGTGGTGACTCACCATAGAGCTCGACGTGGGCGACTGTGAGACGCTCCTTGAAGCTTCTGGAGAGGCGTCGTGGCAGCAGAGGTTGAGGCGGTGGCAGCGGATCGTCAGCAGTGGCCGGTTGGAACACTTGGCAGCAGAGGTGGCGGCTGTAGTCCCTAGGGTATCATAACCCTAGGGCTTCCCTCTGGAGGCTTCTGGACCGTTGAATCTTGCCAGATCCAACGGCTAAGATTGAGGCGGCTGGCTGCTGAGATGATGAAACCCTAATTGGGTTTAGGGTTTAGCTAGATTCAGGTTAGGCTTGTATCTGATTGGGCATGTAAATAGACTGGGCCTGAAATGTAATAATAATATATTTTTAATAATAATAATGATAATAATAATAATAATAATAATAATAAATAACAAATGACATATGGATAAAAAAATTAGTATCTTCAGCTGCCCCTCTTTGCTCATTCTTGTGTTAACAAGAAGAGGGCAAAGACGGAAATATAATAACATTTTTTTTATCCATTTGATTTCACTTGATTATGGTGGCAATGTTGAACAAATTCTTCTTTGGGATCAGTTCTTCTCATTATGAACTTTTCCACTGGGGATGACAATTTATCTCATTTTATGATGTAATCTAGCAAAAGGTTGAACAAATTCTTCTTTGGGATCAATTCTTCTTCTTTTTCAGATGAGTTCTTCTCATTATGAATTCCTTCTGGAAATACCAATCTTCAAAAGAAGGGTTGTTAATTTGGCTTCATATGAATTAAGGCAAGGTTGAACAAGTTTTTCTCATTATGAACTTCTTTTCCTTCTTCAGATGAGTTCTTCTCATTATGAACACTTCTGGAAATGTTGATGTTGATATATCTCTTTCTGTGATAGAATCATGCAAAAGGTTGAACAAGTTCTTCTCATTATGAACTTATTCTTCTTCTTCAGATAAGTTCTTCTCATTATGAACTTTCTGGAAGTGTTGATGATGATCTATCTCCTTCTGTGATAGAGTCATGCAAAAGGTTAAACAAGCTCTTCTCATTATGAACTTCTTCTTCCCTCTTCAGATAAGTTCTTCTCATTATGAACTTTCTCTGGAAAATTTGATCCATCGAGTGATGAATTCAAACAAAAAGTTTGAACAAATTCTTCTCATTATGAATTTCTTCTTCCTTCTTCAAATGAGTTCTTCTCATTATGAACTTCTCTGGAAATGTTGATCCATCGAATGATGGATTCAAATCTTTGCTAAAATCTTTGAATTTCCTGTCAAATATTTAACATGAATAAAATGGATAAAAATGCACCTATTTTGCAAATGTCTAAATATGATGCATGAATGTTAATTTCATCTTTATTTAATTTCAAAGAGGTGAACTTAGTCTTTCTTCAATTGTGTAGAAATCCAATAAATCTTTCCTCTTCGAACGGAGAATCTATCATCTTTGAAGAGTGTAGATGTAGATATGCCTGAATTTTTGCATGATGTCACAAAATCACTTGAGAATAAAACTCAATAGTATAGGCTCTTGAAAAACCCGCACTCATGCAACATGTTGATTATGATAACTACTCATCTGACTATGAAGTGATCTTTCAAGATGATTTCACAGATATTGATAGTTCTTCTGATACCGAGGAAATCCTGAATTCTGATTCTGATGAGGAGAGTAAACTGTTATACTTGACGAAAATGGGATACTTAAATGCTAAGTCTTCAATAGTCATAGAGATGTGGTCCTGATTCATCAATTGCAGAGTTGACAGATTTTATATGTGCTGCTCAAATGGTTAAGGCTGCTGACGCACTTATTCCGATAAAAGATAGGAAGCCATTATGCAATGATCCCAATTACAAGAAAAGGCGAAACTTGGGCTATGCTTTTCTTAGAAAAAGAAGAAGCAGAGGTAGCATGAAAAGAAACTTCTAAATGAAGACAATCATGCAATTTATCTTCCTAATCCAATGATTAGTTTTGGAGTTCCTACCGAACCAGATCAGATAACTCAAAGAACACTTACAGAAGATGCTATTGGGCCTACTTATTTCTATTATGATAACATGGTGATTGCTCTAGTTGGTGTTTGGACCAAAATGTCATGGTACTTATACGATGTAGAGCCAAAATTTGTAGATTCGAAGCTTTTTTGTACTGATGCACGGAAAAGGTGCTATATTCATAATCTGCCAATTGAGAATAGATTTCCTCTTGTTCCACTTCCAAATAACTTTATGATGGTAATAATTTGTTTGCTTTTCAACAATGATTGCAAACGTTGATAAGACTTACTTTGGATTCCATGCACTTAAAAGTATTAACATAAAGTGATATTCAGAAATCTTTAGCTTATTTCAAAATTATGTTAATCCATTTACAAAATAAAAGAATAAATTGAATTTCAAAAATAAATTGAATCTCAAAAAAATAAATTGAATTCAGAGAAACTTAGAATTTATTAATAAATAGATAGAATTGTATTCAAAGTTATGTCAAGCATAGGAAAAAATTCAAATGACTCAACCAATTATTAGCATAAGTATTTCTAAATTAATCAACTTGATACAATTTAGAGCACTGATGTAAGCTAATGTCTAGAAGATCTCAAACGTTGCCAGAATGCTTGTAGATGTAAAGTTCTTCTGAAAATATCAAACTTTTAAGAGGGTTCAATTGCCAGATGCCTAATATCAACATGCATTTGAGCCGCCCTTTCAGGTTTTCAGCTCAAATCCTTCATTTGGTTGCAAGACGCCCTTTGCGGGTTTTCATTTTGACCCTCCTTTTTTTTTATTTTTTCATTTTCTTTTTTTCAACATTTTTTTTTCTTTTTTTTCTTTTTTCTTTTTTTTTCAAGCATAATATTTCTTGACAGAATCTGAGTTTATTGGGCTTCTCAGAACTTTTCCATCCATTTGTGCCAAGATCAAAGCTCCTATAGAAAAGGCATTCTTTACAACGTATGGCCCTTCCCAATTAGGCATCCATTTTCCACGGAAATCTTTATGTATAGGCAAGATCTTTTTCAGCACTAGATCATCCTCTTGGAATTCTCTTGGATGTATTTTCTTGTCATGGGACTTCATCATCCGTTTCTGATACATCTGTCCATGGCAAATAACTTTCAATCTCTTCTCCTCAATAAGGTTCAATTAATCAAATCGAGCTTGGATCCATTCAGATTCATCCAATTTTACTTCTCTCAAAATTCGAAGTGATGGAATCTCAACTTCAATCGGTAAGACTGCTTCCATCCCATAAACTTAAGAAAATGGCGTTGCCCCAGTAGATGTTCGAACAATAGTTCGGTATGCATATAAAGCAAAAGGTAACTTCTCGTGCCAAACTTTGTAAGTTTCAGTAGTCTTTGTAATGATTCTCTTGATGTTCTTATTTGTCGCTTCAACTGCCCCATTCATCTTTGGACGATATGCCACTGAGTTTGCATGTTTGATCTTAAACTGTGCACAAAGTTTGCTCATCATTTTGTTGTTCAGGTTCAGAGCATTATCTGTAATGATCATTTCTGGTAGCCCATACCGGCAAATTATTTCTTTTTTTATGAATTTGTAGACTGTAGACCTCTTAATATTGGCATATGAAGCAGCTTCAACCCACTTGGTAAAATAGTCAATTGCCATAAGGATGAAACAATGTCCATTTGATGCTTTTGGTGTGATTGCCCCAATGACGTCTATTCCCCACATAGAAAATGGCCAGGGTGCTGTCATTACATGTAAAGGAGATGAGGGTACATGAATCTTATCTGCATATATCTGGCATTTATGACATTTTCTTGCATAATCAATGCAATCTGTGTGCATGGTAGCCCAATAATATCCATATCTCATTATTATTTTTCTAGCCATGGAAAGACCATTTGCATGTGTTCCACATATTCCACTGTGTACTTCCTCAATGATGCTTCTGGCTTCGCTATTATTTACACATCTCAATAGCATTTGATCATTGCTTCTTCTGTATAAAGTCTCGCCATCAAGAAAGTATCCAGCATCCATTCTTCTCAATGTTCTTTTATCAATTTCAGATGCATTTTGTGGATAACTTTGATATTTGATATATTGCAGGATATCATAATACCATGGTTTGCCATCTGCCTCTTCTTCCACACTGTAACAATGTGCAAGAATTTCATATACTTGCATTTTGATTGGCATCATATCAACTTTCTTAGTTGCCTGAAACATGGCAGCTAATGTAGCCAAAGCATCTGCCATTTGATTTTCCTCTCGAGGGAGATAATTGAAGGTGACTCTCTCAAATTCTTTTACTAATTCGAGGGTAAAATTTCGGCATTCCAACAATTTGGGATCTTTTGTTTCCCATTCACCTCGTAATTGATACACCACTAACAACGAATCTCCATATATCTTGAGACATTTAATTTTTCTTTCTATGGCTGCTTTCAATCCCATGACACAAACTTCATATTCCACCATGTTATTGGTGTAAAAGAACTCCAGTATGCTTGTAAAAGGATAATAAATATTTTTTGGAGAAATTAACACTGCCCCGATTCCTCGTCCCAAGGCGTTGGATGCTCCATCAAAGTAAAGCTTCCAAGATTCATCATTTGTTCTGACTTCTTCATTCATGGATATGCACAACAAATCTTCATCTGGAAAATTAAAACTCAAAGCCTGATAATTATCTGATACACGACTGGCCAGAAAATAAGCTAAGACACTTCCTTTTATCGCTTTTTGGTTGACATATACAATATCAAACTCGGATAATAACATATGCCATCTAGTCATTCTGCCTGTCAAAGCTGGTGATTCCATTAAGAATTTCAAAGGATCAAGTTTGGATATCAACCAAGTAGTATGATATAACATGTATTGTCAGAGTCTTCGAGTAGTCCACACCAAGGCACAACATAATTTTTGTATTGGTGGGTATCGAATTTCACAATCAGTAAATTTCTTACTCAAATAATAAATAGCTTTCTCTTTTCTTCCAGATTCTTCATGCTGTCCCAGTACACATCCCATCGAATTTTCAAAGACTGTTAAATATAGAATTAATGGTCTATCAGGCATTGGTGATACTAAAATGGGGGCATTGGATAAATATTTCTTAATAATATCCAAAGTTTCTTGACATTCATCATTCCAGACTTCAGGATTGTTCTTTCGGAGTAATTTGAATACTGGATCACATTTGTCAGTTAATTGAGAAATGAACCGAGATATATAATTTAATCTTCCCAAAAAACCTCGAACTTCTTTTTTTGTATTGGGTGGTGGAAGATCTTGAATTGCTTTTACTTTATCTGGATCAATCTCGATTCCTTTTTTGTTGACTACAAATCCCAAAAACTTCCCGGAAGTTACCCCAAAAGTGCATTTAGCGGGGTTGAGCTTTAATTGATACTTCCTTAATCTCTGGAAAAGCTTTCTCAAATTTTGAATATGTTCTTCTTCGGTTCGGGATTTGGCAATCATGTCATCCAGATATACTTCAATCTCTTTGTGCATCATGTCATGAAACATAGTTACCATGGCTCTTTGATACGTTGCCCCTGCATTTTTCAATCCAAATAGCATTACTTTATAGCAGAATGTGCCCCACATGGTTACAAATGTTATTTTTTCCATGTCTTCAGTGTTCATTTTTATCTGATTATATCCTGAAAAGCCGTCCATAAATGGAAACCATGCATGTCCTGCAGTATTGTCCACCAATGTGTCTATGTGAGGTAATGGAAAGCTATCTTTCGGAATAGCTTTGTTGAGATCTCTGTAAACCACACACATTCGAACTTTCCCATTTTTCTTTGGTACTGGAACAATGTTGGCTACCCATTCTGGGTATTTGGCTGCCTGCAGAAAACCTGCATTAATTTGCTTCATTACTTCCTCTTTGATCTGTAACAACATTTCTGGCCACATTCGTCTGAGCTTTTGTTGAACAGGTTTATACTCTGAACTGATTGGAAGTTTGTGGACCACTATATTCGTACTCAAACCAGGCATATCTTGATAAGACCAGGCGAAGATATCTCTGAACTCTTGGAGGAGATCTATTAATTCTCGTTTTATCTGAGCTGACAAAGTAGTACCAATTTTTACTTCTTTCATTTCTTCATCGGCTCCCAGATTTACAGTCTCAATCTCTTCTTTATGAGGTAAAATTTTCTTGTCTTCTTTTTCTACCAGTCTTAATAATTCAGTAGGAACATCACATTCTATTTCATCCTCACACTCATTGATTTCCTCTAGACATATGGGCCGCTCTAAATTTATCTCTTGATTAAATTTAGGAATAAGCATGCTATTAACATTGTGACACCTGCAAATTTAAGTCGGACATATTTCCGAAAGAATATAGTAAATTTATGAAATAAATGAAAAATAATGAATGTAAAAATGTAAAGAATGTAAAGAATGATTGCCATTTGAGAATTTTAATGAAAACTTCTTATATTTGATATTAGGTGAACTTAACATAATTTCATTTACAAGATAACAAAAAGTTTTCGTATTCCTAGGCTAAAGCATAAAAGATTAGTTATGAGTATTACTCTATGTTAATACTAAAAACTACAGGGAGGTCTTCAGCAGTCCAATTGTTGAGTGTTTCTCCAGGAAAACAAGGGCGAATCTTAGCCAAGTATTTGCCAGTCTTGTTGTTATTCATGATCATGTTGACAAATAATCCTTCCATATCTTCTTCAACTATGCTTTGATATTTTGTCAATTTTTCTTCTTTAAAGGCCTCAACAAGCTGTTGTTCTACATTAACATTGTGACACCTGCAAATTTAAGTCGGACATATTTCTGAAAGAATATAGTAAATTTATGAAATAAATGAAAAATAATGAATGTAAAAATGTAAAGAATGTAAAGAATGATTGCCATTTGAGAATTTTAATGAAAACTTCTTATATTTGATATTAGGTGAACTTAACATAATTTCATTTACAAGATAACAAAAAGTTTTCGTATTCCTAGGCTAAAGCATAAAAGATTAGTTATGAGTATTACTCTATGTTAATACTAAAAACTACAGGGAGGTCTTCAGCAGTCCAATTGTTGAATGTTTCTCCAGGAAAACAAGGGCGAATCTTAGCCAAGTATTTGCCAGTCTTGTTGTTATTCATGATCATGTTGACAAATAATCCTTCCATATCTTCTTCAACTATGCTTTGATATTTTGTCAATTTTTCTTCTTTAAAGGCCTCAACAAGCTGTTGTTCTACATTAACCGTTCCTCTTGATCTGAATGTGGTCTTCAACTACGGGAAAAACATGTGTTCCCAAGGGATTTCTTCTCCTTTTAACCTTGCCTTTCTATCTTCGCATCTTCTTTTCATCTCTTTGTTCTTTTGCTGAAAATTGGGCTTAAATCCAAGCCCAAAATGATCTTTCTTCATCTTCATACTTACAGGAACTGAACTCCCTTGAAGATTCTTTCCCAAACCTTTCCCAGTTTTAGCTCCGATGCCTAAAGTCTGTCGTACAGTCATCTTGGTGCAATCAGACAATCTGGGATATGGAATTTTGCTTCCCTCTACAATAAATGTTGCATTGACAAATTTAAAAGCTCGGAAAGAGCATTCGAGAGCATCATCATTGGTTTCAATATACAGAACATCACTTGTTATAGACGCAATGATTTCTTCCTCAGCTCCTACGCATATTAGTTGTCCATCAACAACGAATTTCAATTTCTGATGTAATGAAGAAGGAACAGCTCCTACAGAATGAATCCATGGCCTCCCTAATAAACAATTATATGTAGGGTGGATATCCATCACCACAAATTCAATATTGTACACAACTGCTCTGATCAACAACAGTATTTCCATTTTCCCAAGCACCTCTTTTTGAGTGCCATCAAAAGCTCGCACTACATTCTGGTAACTTTTCATGTGCGATTTATCCACAAGCATTCTTTGAAGTGTGACCAGAGACATCAAGTTAAGAGCGGATCCATTGTCAATCAATACTCCTGGCAAAACATGACCATGACAATGTGTGGTAATATTCAAAGCTTTTACTGACCTCATTTTACCTTCAGGTATTTCATCATTCGTGAACGTTATGTAATTGTCAGCGGCTATATGTCCCACAATTCTGTCAAGCTTGTTGAGGGATATATCTTTAGGGATAAAAGTTTGATTAAGCATTTTCATCAAGGCATTTCTGTGTGCTTCTGAATTCATCAATAGATCAAGAATAGAAATCCGCGCTTGCTGTTTATGTAGCTGTTCAACCACACTATGTTTCAGGAATTTCAAAAATTCTTGCGCTTGTTTTTCTGTTACAGGCTCATTGAATGCTGGAGGGATTCATCATTAAATACCTTTTGGGGTATTACCATGGCTTTTCCTTTTTCTTTCACATGTTCAGATGCATTTGATGTTTCGGGAGAGTAACATCTCCTACTTCTTGTAAAGAATCCGACTTCACTCACTGCTTCAGACATAGAATCCACACTCTGTATTTTCTCTTCTGTTTTTTCTAGAGAAACAGATCCTCCTACCATTGAAACATTGGTAGTATAATTCCAAGGTACCTTGCGGGTGTCTTTATATGGAAATGGTAAAGGAGTTGTGATAACTACTTTCGGCTTTGTTGGTACAGGATTCACTGTAGATGATTTTACATTAATAATCATGGGATCACTTGTTCTCTGCTTTGGTTTAGAATCTTCTGATGAGCAAACGTCATCTTCTCTTTTCCCTGGTTCTTCTTCAAAGAATTCTATCTCTTTTTTATTCATTAATTTTTGCACCAAATCCTTAAATTTAGGTCATAGTTGAATTTCGTGTCCCTTCTCTTGATGATATTCACAATAATTCTTGCCTTCATTATGCTTTGGCTTGAATTCTAGTGGAATCATATCGGATAAGGAAAGTTGTTGAAATATCCAACCAAAAGGAGATTTAATCTCAGAAACGTCAGTTTTTTCTTTCTTTCTATTCTCTTCCTGAATTGCGTTCACGTTTTTATCTCCATGATTTGGCAGCGGATGATTTGATGTAGCTGGTGAATTGAATTCCAACTTTCCAGTGTTGATCAAATTTTGAACCACCCTTTTGAATGCCAAACAGTTTTCAATAGAATGACCCGTAATTCCTTCATGGTAAACACAGTGTGCTTTTACATCATACCATGGAGGGAATGGTGGTTGCATGGGAACCAACGGATAGGGCCGTATGACATCTGCTTTTAACAGCGAATCATAGATCTCAGCATAGGGTACTGGTAAAGGTGTAAAAGATAACCTCACTTTCCCTTCGAGATTCTCTGGACACTACTCGATTAGTGTTTGTTTCTTCTTTCTTAACCCTTGGCTGGGTTATTGTAACACTTTTCGAAGTATCCTTGTTGTAAGAGTTTGCATTGTTGGCTTCGTTCTCTTTTTTCCGGTACATAGGTCTTTTGGAACTAGTCCCCTCGTTTGATTCAATTTTGCCACTTTTCAAGATATTTTCAATGAGTTCTCCAGAAATGACCAAATCTGTAAAATTTCTGGTTGCATTCCCCATTAGATGACTTAAATAAGGAGCCTTTAAAGTATGGACAAACATTACTGTGGCCTCTTTTTCTAATAGAGGTGGCTAAACTTGGGTTGCTGTGTCACGCCATCTCTGAGCATATTGTCTGAATGTTTCGTTATTCTTTTTCTCCAAATTTTGGAAAGTCCATCTATCAGAGACCATATCTGTTACGTGGCGGTATTGCTCTAGGAATACCTTTGTCAGATCCTTCTAGGATTTAATGTTGGCTTTGGTCAGTTGAGTATACCATTTTAGGGCTGGTCCTGTCAAACTATCTTGAAAGCAATGAATTAACAATTTCTCGTCTTTCACATGTCCTGCCATTCTACGACAAAACATAGTAATGTGGGATGAAGGGCATGTGGTACCGTCATATCTCTCAAATTCAGGAACTTTAAATTTGATTGGGAGAATTAGGTCTGGAACCAAACTCAACTCGCTAGCGTCAAACCCATAGAATGACTCAGTTATTTCTACGGATTTCATTCGTTCTTCTAAGGTCCTGATCTGTCTGGTCAATTCTTCATTTACTTTTTCTTTCTCATTCAGCTCATTCAAATTTGGGATTAGATGCTCAGTATTAAAATCCTCTATTTTCACATTTATGATATAAGTGGATTTTTGCTTGAAGATGCAGGATCCACTTGTTGATTTTCATGTGGTTTGGCCTCTTGAAGTGCTGATGTGCGGGCATGGATTCGTATAGGTGTAGTAACAGAGTGATAAATTGGTTCCGGTGGGAAACCTAGAGGATACATAGGTTCTTGGTCAAAAGATACTGGATTTTCATGAATTTTCCCAATGGTAGCCTGTTTTTTAAACATGTCTTCTATTTTCTGCATCATGCTGTCTTGTGAGTTTGCAATAATGGCTTCAATTTTCTCTAGCTTCATTCTTATCTCTGTTTGTTCTTTGTTATGTTGTTCCTCAATACGTTGTATTTTATCCTACATAATTTTATTAGTAGGTTGTCTAGTACCGTAGTGATGTTGTATTTCTCGTTTGGCCAGAATAACTGCGATTGAAAATTCATTTGATATTATTTTTTCAAATTTTAATTAATGAATGTTATCTTAATAAAAATTATACATAAAGAAAATAATGCAATGAATAATGAATGTATGCAAAAGGTATTGATCCCAAAAAGTTAACTGTCATAGAACAACTTCCATCGGCATACAAAAGTTTCTTTATAATAGTTCATAACTACATATACGGCGTAGCTTTCTTATTAAGCTCTATTATTTCTTTCATCAGCCATGTCATCTTCTTTCCATACTTGGAAACTGGATCAACGTGATGCACAATTAGTTTTGCTTCAACAGCTAGCTCCTCAACATATCTGGCAACTTCACTCATTTGTACCATAGCCTCGAATACCATATTGTTTCTTTCTTCACTTCTTTCTACATAGAAATTAGTCGATTTTTTCCATTGTTCATTAGTTCCCTCGAGAGTCTGTTCTAACTCAGTGATTCTGACTTGACAATTGTGTAGAGTTTTTTCAAGATCTCTAATGCGTCTTCGCAGTGAAGCACTCTCCTCATTACTTTCTTTAAGATCACTAGGTCCTAGACGAACCTTTTCTTGAAATAATGACTCTTCAAGTTGCAAAATGTAAGCATTAAACTCTGAGTTTTTGTTTCTAGACTGATCCAGATCTTCTTCAAGTTTTGTTCGTGCTTCTTGTGTCCTTTGACTAAGCTTCTGGATTTGAACATTTTTGTTTCTACATCTTTGTATCCAATTGCTAGCCACTTCTTTCTCTACCCCAAGTCTGGTGTTGAAATTCTTCATTTCCAGCTCCCATTTTCCTTTTTCAACATCAAACTCTTCAATCCTTTGGCCCCTGACTTCAAGTTCGACAATCAGATTATTCATTTCAGATTCAAATCCCTTGAACATGGTATTTTTCTCACCTTCAAATTTCTCAAGCATGTCGTTCTTTATCTCTTCTAATTTTTTGGCTCGATCCCTTTCTCTCTGCATTTCATTCATGATCTCGCGACTTTCAGCTTTGTTCTTTATAATTCGCTCTCTTCTATCGACCTCAAAATCCTCTATTTTTTTATTTCCTTTCTCAAGGTTTTTGAGTAGACGGCTATTCTTTCCTTTCAAATCTTCAACCCGGCTTTTCTCGATGTTTAATTCTTTGGTCATCTGCAGTGTTGATTTGCTTGATCCTGATGCTCTCTGGGATTTGCGTAGCTAATGGTAATTCTTCTTTAATGTTCTGAATTACCATCAACTCTTTCTTTGTTTTCCCTCAGCATTGCACATTGTGTTGAATGAAAGTCAACGTCAACACCCAACATAGCTTTATCTCGTCTCATTTGCTCTAATTCTTTCGACCAACCTTCTCTTTCTGCTTTAAACTCAACTCTTAGGATTTCAATCTTTGATGGAACCACCTTAATGCAATAGGAATATTTTCATTTTTCCTGATAGATCTACATTCCTCATAATCGGGAGTTAACATTTCTTTTGCTGCTTTAGCTCGGATACAAAAAGTTGTTTTCCAAGCTGTAAAGGCCTCCATGATATTTCATTTATAATTTTTGCTGTGGAATACAAACTCAGACGAATGTAATCCAGCAGTGACAGGAACAAATTGATGTCAACACACCTTTTTGTCCTACTAGGATTCAAACTCCTAAAAATAGGATAGAATTTTGCTAGGATTCAAACTCCTAAAAATATGATAGAGTTCTACTATTATCTAAAGATAGGATCCACAAGCATTATAAATAGTCATTGTAACTCACTATTGTAACACATTCGGAAGATGATATACGAAATACCAAGCAAAAAATTACAAGCAACTCGTAGCCATTTTTCGAAGCATTTATATTTTGAAAGGTAAAGTTCATACCTTCGCATGTTATTTTTCCTTACCCTTGTTGTGTTTTGATTCGAAAGAAAACTGAGAGAAGTGTTTTTGGTCGATGAACGGGGGCGTTTTCGAGATCTATTTTTGTAGATCTAGTTCCTGAGGCTTGTGTTTTTGAAAAACTATTCAAATTTTTATAAACGGGTCGTGTGGATCCGCGTGTTTTATCGTTTTTTTCTTCGATTGGCTTTTAATTTTGACCCCTAATTCATTTTTTATTTTAATTTAACCCTTATTATTTATATGTATATATATATATAATTATATTTTATTTATTTATTTATTATAATTTTTTTCATTTTTCTTTGCATTATATTATATTATTTTCCTATTATTATATATATATATATATTATTTTTTTATCTATGTTTACTTATTTACTATGTTTTTTTTACTATATTTTCCTAACGTTATATATATATATTCTTACTTCATTTATTTTATATTTATATGAATACTATTTTTTTAGTTAATATTATATGTATATTTATTTTTCATTTATTTATTATTATTGTTACTATTTAGTATTTTATTTTATTATACATACATTTTTATATTTTTATATATTTTTTTATTATTTTTTATACTATTTATTTATTTTCATTATGTTTTTAGTTTCTTTGCTCTTATTATTATTTTTCTTTTTTTTTAAAAAACACTTACCTTTCTTATTATTTTTGGTATATATATATTTTTCTTCATTTATTTTATTTTATTAAATTTCATTTTTTTAAAATATTTGTTTCATCTAATTATTTTATGTTTATTATTATTGGTTTAATTTATTTCCTTGGTTTACTCTTTAGTTTTGTTACTTTCTTTTATTATTATTATTTTCTTTTAACATCTTATTTTAATTTTTTAAGGGTATTTCCGTAAACTCATTAAGGGTAAGTAATTCAGATCAAATTTTACCTTTTAATTTAACTTGAAATTTTCTTAATCAAAGACAACTGGAAATTACGTAGTACCGAAAGGGCGGTTCAAGGGTGCTAATCATTCTTTGACCGTAACCGACTCCCGAACCCGACACATCTTTGGAAAGACGCAGATCAGGTAAGAAATAGGGTATTCGATCAACCCATTTGTTTTAAATAAATGATCGATGGCGACTCTCAATCCACATTTTTCAAGTAGAAACCCAATTTCGGGGCCCAACCGAAAGACGGTTACAACAGCTTGGCGACTCCGCTGGGGACACAGGTAACTGAGTCAGGCTAAGGTAATTTCCAGTTGTCTTTTTAATGAAAAGGGTAAGTTTAAATTTTAAGGTAACATTTTGATCCTTATTACTTACTTTTGATTATATTTTCGAGTAAATAGTTGTACTGACTGTTTTTTAATGATTTCAGCCCTTAAATATTTTTCATCCAAAGGCTCTATACCCGAGCTCCGAAACCATTTTAAGTGGGAGTGAAAGCGATACCTCCGTGTGAATTTATTCATCGTATGGGCCTAGCAAGTAACCTTCGGGATTCATATACCTTATGCCTTCGTGTGAATTTATTCTCCGTATGGGCATAAGGGAATGTTTCCTCTCGAGTTTAACTTAGTCAACACAAGCCTGTGATGGGTTTAGGACTAAGGGTCTGGTAAGCCCAAGGGGGCACTGGCAAGGAGAACTCGAGTACCTTTTTTTAGAACCTAAACCCGGAGACTACAAGGAGTTAGGGCCCACCCCAAAACCTCGTTTTAAACCCTAGGATGCCGAAATTATTTTCTGCTTTACTTTCTGTTCAAAACATGTGAACTAGAAATTTATACGGTTAGGACTTGTTCAAAATCAACTTGCGGGATAGAGATCATGTCCGGGTAGGAATAATAAGCATGTGAGGTAGATATCATGTGGGGTAGGACTTTTATTTTCATGATTGCTTTGATTATTATCTTTACCTTACTAACTCTTTTCATTTTTTTTCCTCTCTTTTATTTTATTTCCATCATCTGCATCATTCAAAAGAGGTGTTGATCCACCAAAAAACGTGTTCGTTAACCATAAATAATCGGTATTAATGGACAAAGGTGTTGTAATACAGGAGATTAAAAACCCCGAGGTACGACTATGGTCCGAGAAGACTCAGAAAGAAAAGGGAGATAGTCTTCAAGGAAGTTATGTGTCAGAGCTTGTTAGCTATGCCTCTATCAGCGTAAAACAGAACAATGTGCAAGAACTTCGAGACATCTGGGACAATTGGAAGAATGATCGAAAACAGAAGTTCAGTCAGCGGTATGGTGACATTGCACTTTTTCTTCATGTTAAGACCGGTGAGCCCTTAATCAGAGCCTTGGTTCAATTCTGGAACCCGGGATACAGTTGCTTCACTTTTAACCAAGAGGACATGGTACCTACCATCGAGGAGTATACTATACTATTGCACTGTGAAAGCATTAAATTGGAGCGAGCCTACATCAAACACATCAAGAGTCAGCCTTTCAAGAACAGACTGGCTAAGATTGCAGGAGTTGATGAAAAGTGGGTGACTGACCGACTCCAAAACAAAGGTAACGGGCAAGGAATTCAGTGGATCCACATAAGGAAACTAATGAATGACCACCCTGATGAATGGAAGACTTTAGACCTTTTTTGCACTAGGTCTGTATGGCTTGATCATCTTTCCGAAGATTTTGGGATGCATTGACTTAGCCGTGGTGGAACTGTTTGAGCAACTTCCGAAACGAGTCAACCCAACACCAACCATCTTAGCCGAGACCTTTCGGTCTCTCAACCATTGCCGAAGAGCTGGCGGAGGTAGATTCATTGGATGTGTTCAGCTCCTTCAAGTCTGGATTCATAGCCACTTCTGGAAGACTAACTGGGTTACCTACCGCCGATTTAACACTACGTATTCACCTTTGAGAGAGTTCATCACCATGAAATGGCATGAAGGAACTTCAAAAGAAAAGTGGATGAAAGTCTTCACTCATCTATCAAGACCGAGATATTACTTGGAGAGCCCCCTGGTTATTCCTCAATGACGTTCTTTTCCAATGTGGGGACTCTGACACTTTGACCTTACCTGAACTTTGGGATGTAGTTGGGTATGCTCCATTGTTAGCACTTAGACATTATGGGGCACGTCAGTTTGTCCCAGTAACATGCGGACTAGCTGAATCAAAGTTTGAGTATCATGGTGACAACTATAAAGAGATGATCAAGGAAGCAGTCGATTCATGGAAGAAAGTATTCCGGATGGATGTGGTAGCTACCAGAAACATGCTTGCTCCGGACTATGTGGAGTGGCGAAGATTGAGGAAAAATGATAATATTTCGGTGCCAGACTGTGAGGACACCCGGACCATGGAGGAACATCTCAGGCCCGTCCCTTCTGGACTTGAGATAGCCAAAACAGAGTTTGAAGCTATGAACAATGAGCTGGGAAGAGGATAAAGGAACTTGAGACTGAGCGCTATCAGTGGAATCTAGATGCCGACTCTCAGAAAGATCGAGTAGATAAACTAGAAAGAGAACAAAAAAGAGTCCGTTTAGAGCTCGAAGACTTGAGAAAGGGGTATCAAGATAAAGTCAAGAATAACTCCAAGTTGAAAATGGCTTCTAAATACTGGAATGAGAGAGCTTGGAAGGAACAGATGAAGACTGCCCAGAGGCACTTAACAGGCAGTCAGCATCAAAACCAATGCTTGAGAATCCGGATGGCTGATATGGAGAAACAACATGGGAGAGATGTCAAAACAATAGCTGAGTTAGAAGCTATTGTAGATGGGTTCAAGAAGCAAGAAAGCAAGCTTCAGATAGTGCCCTTCGACGGATGTTTACAGTGGCGTTTCCGTTGGGAGCAAGCACAACAAAGGGTGAAGGCCAGAGACGCAGTCATCCGAGACTTCCTGGATCAAGTACAGAAGGCAGCTCGCCATCTACACGGCCTGGCAAGGGAAGCTGGAGTGGTCCAACAAGGCATACAACCAATGACAAATGAAAACAGAAGACTTGTTAACCTGCTGGAAGCTGTTCGGGGTCTAGAGGATTTAGTCTGAATGTACCTTTGATTATTTTTATGTCTCTTACAAGATAAAACATTTTTGTCGAAATAAGGATTATTTATAATAATGTACACTTTTCTGGATCAATGCCTCGAACATTTCATGCATTTTTTTTCATTTTGCGTTGTGCATCTACATTTCATTGTAAGAATTTTCATAAACATGAAATTTCTTCATGGAGGATTCGATGAAGTGGTTTTAACCACATGACACCACATGGAAGCAAGATTGTAACATCAAAAGAAAAAAACTGAAAACAATACAGTGGGAGCCTGATCAGCTGATATAGGACAAAGCCTGCCATGATGATCTAAGAAAGAATCCCCATATCCTAAGGACTACGATGTTGGAGCTGTTAGGTGTTACCACATAAGAAGCCCGAAACATTCCTCTGAGAACTATAAGGCACTGAAGCGCAAGATCCAAAACCTGATGGATTAAGGGGCATAAATGACCGAAGAAGGGGCATGGCGGCATATACCATTTGCACTTAGAGGATTGTTTTGTTTAAACATGTCTCTAATCTTTCATCGTTTGCTTAATCTTTTAAAGGATTGAATTTATGCTACTTTCTAAGGTAGAGCAATTGTACAAATTCTAATCATTAGTTCTTCGAATATTAAATGAATTAAGGATTCTTTTAATTCTTCAAGAATTATAGATTTTTGACATATGGCAAGGTTAGACCTTTCTTATCTTGTCTCAAACCCCAAAACAAAATACCTTGATTCTTTACCCAAAATAACTCATGGTCATTACCAAAAAGACCAAATTTTGACATTACCTCCCTTTGAAATTCTTGAACATTACCTTTATCTTTTTGATACACTCACACCTTTCTTTGAGTCAATAAGATCACACCACTGTCTTTTTTAGACTCAAAAATAACCTTTCTTACCATTAAAACCAAGGCATTGAGTTGTTCATTTTAACATGAATATTCTTATAAATAACCAACTTGGGGCATCTCGCGGGGAGCCTGAACATTGAGACATCTGGGGAAAAAAAGAAGAAAAATTCATTCAAAATAATTATATCATGCATTAATTACACTGTTTTCATGTGAATAGAATTAATCTTGAAAATCTATCCCCCTGGGGATACCTCTTCTGTGAAGATTTACATGTATGAAATGATGAAAGACTTTCTTTCTTTATCCCTTCACAACAGGAGAAAAATATATATCCCTTGTGTCCCCTTTTGAGCATGTAGTATTTTTCTTCTGATTCAACCCTAACCAAGGATCACCCTCTACACTAGGGGACAATGTGGAAGAAATATGCTCACATGAGCGAAGACATTGATTCAGATGAGATACCAAAAGGTGGACCAAATGGCAAGTGCGAAGATCCAATCAAGAATAAAGAATAAAAGAAGCAAAAAAGCAAAAAAGCAAAAAAACAAAGAAAAAAGAGAAACAAGAACAAAAAGAAAAAAGAAAAAGGGACAAAAAACACATGCAAAGATTCCCTAAAGACAAATGGTGCATCAAGCTTCAAACTATGAGATTGATCAAGCACAATCATTCCCGAATCACTGAATCACTTCACTCGAAGATCATAGAGCATCAAGAGAGAAAAACATTTTGAGCAGGATTGAAGACATCATAATGAATTGATCCTTGGTTCAACACCCTGAAACACTTGTTTGAAATGGCACATCAAGCTTCAAACTATGAGATTGATCAAGCACAATCATTCCCAAATCACTTCACTCGAAGATCATAGAGTATCAAGAGAGAGACATTTTGAGCAGGACATGATTGAAGGCATCAGAATGAATTGATCCTTGGTTCAACACCCTGAAACACTTATTTGGGCCTATTTATCCTTTTCTTTCATAACCATGAACCCTGACCTTCATTACATGCCTTAAAAGTCCCTTCTAATCATATATGGATTTCTAAACATAAGAGATTATCTTCAGATTTTATCCCGCCCATCAAGATTAATCTTTGTTTGCAAAAAACAATGTAATTAATGCATGGTAGAGAAAAATAACAAAGGGGGGTTCAAGACGTAAATCCTGAATAACGTCTTGAAACCAAAGGAGAGTTCGAGTTGAAAACCTGAAAAGGCAGCTCGAATATAAAAATTGTGCAACTGAGGCGATTACATAAATTCCTTGATACGACATCACACAACCCGAGTGTGACCACGAAGGTTGGGAGTCAGAGAACACTTCCAGTAGAGGAGCATACAAGCTACCCCATCAAACCGTTGAGCATCAAATGCCAAACCTATGAGCATCAAATACCAAACCTATGAGCATCAAATGTCAAACCTTTGACCAAACATAATAACCTGAGATTTTTTTTATCCTTTCCTTACTTAACCACTTCCCAAAAATAGCTTTGATCTTGGAACTTGTCAAATAGCTATAATTCATTGAAGGATTAACAATATAATTAATTCTTTGATATCCGATGAACTCTAGTTTATGATTCGTCTCAATTGTAAAACCGTGAAAGTGACAATATTTTCAAAACTTTGGATCAAACATTTTTCAAAACTCTTTTAATTGATATTTTCATAACTTTGAAAATAAAAGAGAAAGAAAAACATTTTTTTTCGAACAAGACAGTCTCTCTAGAGTGGATCTTGGTAAATGACATGTGACTTTTAGACACAAAACTCATGCTCATAATCAATACTGAAGCAAGAAATGAGGAACATTTGGGGCATCTTTGAAGATTCAACATCAAATATTGGGGCATTTTTAGATTCAACATCCTAATGCAAATTATCAGACCTTTTTCAGGAGATAAAATATAACCAATTCATGTTACTTGCATCTTATGCATATATTTTAGAGCATCATATTTATCATTTTCCACATACTTAATTTTTTGCAGCTTTTAGAGTCAAGTTTCGACTTCAAGACGAAGGATACTCGATTCAAAAACACCTTTAAAGATTCATGTTGGTTGTTTAACTCAGCAGCAAGAAGCTACACTTCGACCAACTCGACAGATTGAAAGTTTCTCTCGAACTCACAATTTGCTCGAGAGTAGATTTCAACTTCACAACGAAGGATATCTAGCTCGAAGCCAAACATTCACGATTTCAAATCCATGACGGAGGATATCGTGCCACTCAAGACAACACAAGTTCAACTTCACAACGAAGGGACCGCTGGTTGTCAACAAACAACTTCTCAATTTCAGAGCCAATTTCAACTTCACAACGAAGGATATTGGACTCTAGACAACGCAAGTTCAACTTCACGACGAAAGGACCGTTGGTTGTCAATAAACAATTTCCCAATTTCAGAGCCAATTTCAACTTCACAGCGAAGGATATTGGACTCCAGACAATGCAAGTTAAACTTCATAACGAAGGGACCGCTGGTTATCAACAAACGACTTCTCAATTTCAGAGCCAATTTCAACTTCACAACGAAGGATATTGGACTCCAGACAACGCAAGTTCAACTTCACGACGAAGGGATCGCTGGTTGTCAATAAACAATTTCCCAATTTCAGAGCCAATTTCAACTTCACATCGTATGATATTGGACTCAAGACAACGCAAGTTCAACTTCACGACGAAGGGACCGCTGGTTGTCAATAAACAACTTCCAAATTTCAGAGCCAATTTCAACTTCACAACGAAGAATATTGGACTCCAAACAACGCAAGTTCAACTTCACGACGAAGGGACCGCTGGTTGTCAACAAACAACTTCTCAATTTCAGAGCTAATTTCAACTTCACAACGAATGATATTGGACTCCAGACAACGCAAGTTTAACTTCACGACGAAGGGACCGCTGGTTGTCAACAAATAATTTCCCAATTTCAGAGCCAATTTCAACTTCACAGCGAAGGATATTGGACTCAAGACAACGCAAGTTCAACTTCACGACGAAGGGACCGCTGGTTGTCAATAAACAACTTCACAATTTCAGAGCCAATTTTAACTTCACAGCGAAGGATATTGGACTCCAGACAACGCAAGTTCAACTTCACGACGAAGGGACCGCAGGTTGTCAACAAACAATTTCCCAATTTCGGAGCCAATTTCAACTTAATAGCGAAGGATATTGGACTACAGACAACGCAAGTTCAACTTCACGACGAAGGGACCGCTGGTTGTCAACAAACAACTTCTCAATTTCAGAGCCAATTTCAACTTCACAACGAAGGATATTGGACTCCAGATAACGCAAGTTCAACTTCAAGATGAAGGGACCGCTGGTTGTCAACAAACAACTTCCCAATTTCAGAGCCAATTTCAACTTCACAACAAAGGATATTGGACTCGAGGCAACACAAGTTCAACTTCACAACGAAGGGATGGCTGGTTGTCAACAAACAATTTTTCGATTCCAGAGCCAATTTCAAATTCACGACGGAGGATATTGGACTCGGAACAATGCTACTTACTTGGATTTCAACTTCACGACGAAGGATATCCAATTCCAGGCTCAACTTTACGACGAAGGGGCCACCCGCGGTTTCAACTTCACGACGAAGGGAATCGTGCACACAAGCATCATCCCTCTTTAGATTGGATTTCAACTTCACGACGAGGGATATCCAACTCAAAGAAGGATTATCTGTCAACAAAGACCTTCGAGTTCGACTACGCTAAGCTCCAAGGCACATCATTTACAATATAACTCAAGGCTAGAAGGGTTATCTGCCATCAAAATTGTCGAGTTCGATTCCATTCAGCTCGATGACACATCAATCGCACTATTTTCCGGTTGCAGTCGAGGTTTTCAAGTCGAGAAGAAGACCTGGGTTAGCCGTGCCTGAGTGACAAGCAACCATTTTCAAGCAGCATAGCTTAAGTAAAGAAAAAGCTATCTGTCAATGAAGATTTTTGAGTTCGATTCCGATCCAAGGTCTTTAAATCGAGAAGAAGACCGAAGGGCAACGGGAAGCCACGTGTTGATTCAAATTCTGAACTACGGCTTTAATTTCATATCATTTCAAGATGAACTCGACTTCACGATGGAGGAGTCATTCGTAACTCAATTCGACAGGGAGTTATTGAAACATCAGAGTCAATTTTCAACTCCACTGAACGAAAAGTGTGTCTTTTAATCTTTGCCCTATCCCCGTTATACGACTATAGGCAAAGAGGGGCAGCTGTCAACACACCTTTTCGTCCTACTAGGATTCAAACTCCTAAAAATATAATAGAATTTTGCTAGGATTCAAACTCCTAAAAATATGATAGAGTTCTACTATTTTTAAACTCCTAAAGATAGGATCCACAAGCATTATAAATAGTCATTGTAACTCACTATTGTAACACATTCGGAAGAGGATATACGAAATACCAAGCAAAAAATTACAAGCAACTCGTAGCCATTTTTCGAAGCATTTATTTTGAAAGGTAAAGTTCATACCTTCGCATGTTATTTTTCCTTACCTTGCTGTTTTGATTCGAAAGAAAATTGAGAGAAGTGTTTTTGGCCGATGAACGGGGGCGTTTTCGAGATCTATTTTTGTAGATCTAGTCCCTGAGGCTTGTGTTTTTGAAAAATTATTCGGATTTTTATAAACGGGTCGTGTGGATCCGCGTGTTTTGTCATTTTTTTCTTCGATTGACTTTTAATTTTGACCCCTAATTCATTTTTTATTTTAATTTAACCCTTATTATTTATATATATATATAATTATATTTTATTTATTTATTTATTATAATTTTTTTCATTTTTCTTTGCGTTATATTATATTATTTTCCTATTATATATATATATATATATATATATATATATATATATTATTTTTTATCTATGTTTACTTATTTACTATGTTTTTTTACTATATTTCCTAACGTTATATATATATTCTTACTTCATTTTATTTTATATTTCTATGATTACTTTTTTTTAGTTAATATTATATGTATATTTATTTTTCATTTATTTATTATTATTGTTACTATTTAGTATTTTATTTTATTATACATACATTTTTATATTTTTATATATTTTTATATATTTTTATTTTATTTATACTATTTATTTATTTTTATTATGTTTTTAGTTTTTTTGCTCTTATTATTATTTTTCTTTTTTTTTAAAAACACTTTACCTTTCTTATTCTTTTTTGTATATATATTTTTTTCTTCATTTATTTTATTTTATTCAATTTCATTTTTTTAAAATATTTGTTTCATCCAATTATTTTATGTTTATTATTATTGGTTTCATTTATTTCCTTGGTTTACTCTTTAGTTTTGTTACTTTCTTTTATTATTATTATTTTCTTTTAACCTCTTATTTTAATTTTTTAAGGGTATTTCCGTAAACTCATTAAGGGTAAGTAATTCAGATCAAATTTTACCTTTTAATTTAACTTGCAATTTTCTTAATCAAAGACAACTGGAAATTACGTAGTACCGAAAGGGCGGTTCAAGGGTGCTAATCCTTCCTTGACCGTAACCGACTCCCGAACCCGACACATCTTTGGAAAGACGCAGATCAGGTAAGAAATAGGGTATCCGATCAACCCATTTGTTTTAAATAAATGATCGGTGGTGACTCCCAATCCACATTTTTCAAGTCGAAACCCAATTCCGGGGCCCAACCGAAAGACGGTTACGACAATTGACGACCTTCATACTGCCTTATGACCAGAAGTGGTGCATATCTGATTCCTCCCCACAATCCGAACAACATTACCCAGTTGTAATCACCACATTTGTAAAAGAATTCCCTTTGGATTTGCCACGGGGTTTGCCAAACAATGTCATCGCTTTGCAGATTTCGAAAGGCATTAATCCACATATCTTTCGTAATTTCTTTCGACCATTCTTGCTCCAAAAATTCTTTCAATGGTGAGTAGTCCGTATTAAAGCGCCAGTATGAAACTTTTTCTGTCCTCCAAAAATGGCTACGAATCCAGACATATAACAATTGGGCACATCCTGAGAATCGTCCACCTCCTAGCTTTCTACAAGCGTTTAACGATATGAAAGTCTCTGCTAGAATTGCAGAAGCAGGATTAACCCTTTTTGGTAGCTGCTCAAACAAATCTACTACTACAGCTTTAATATATCCCAATACTTTCGGGAAGATGACCATACCATACATACCCAGAGCAAAAAGAGAGAATCGTACTTTATCATCTGGATGACTCTGAATAAGTTCTTTAATGTTGGTCCAAGCAATGCCTTCACTTTCTCCCTTTTGTTTTGTACGGGATACCACCCATTCCTCTCGTACTCCGGCAATCTTTGCTAATTTAACTCGAAAAGGTTGAGTTTTAATTGACCTTGAATAAATTCAATTCTCCAAAGCCCCTTCTATATGTAGCAAAGTTGTGTACTCTTCAATAGTATGAATCAAGTCATCCTTATTAAGAGTAAAGCAATTGTACCCTGGATTCCAAAATTGAATTAGGGCTCGAAGTAAGTCATCATTAACTTCGACATAGAGCAAATATGGGATGTCCCCGTAAGTATGATAAAACTGTAACTTTTTGTTTGAGTCCTAACTCTCCCAAATGCCTCGTAAATCTTGCATATCATTTCTTTTTAGCGAAACTGGAGCATAACTGACTAACTCAGATACATAGTCATCTTGCAGACTGTCTCCCCCTTGTCTTTGTAAGTCCTCAGCCCACTGTCTTACTTCTGAGTTTGGAACTATTTGATTTGAACACTTTTTATCCATAGATGAAGGTTTTCCAATGAGACGATTAACACGAGGATCAATGCCTTTTATCCTGTATGATGCTATGCAAACAGAAGAAATAAAGAACACACAAAAAGAAATGAATTAGTTCACATAATAAAGGAAAAAATTAATTTAATAATAATGTTTACCTAAATATCTTTATTTAAGCATGCTTTCTTCATACTTTAAATAATTTAAATTCACATGCAATTTATTCAGTAAGAAAATAAATAAATAAATAAATAAAAAGGAAAAAAGTAGAATTCATTTCTCCTGTGTATACACCTATTTTGGACAAAATTTCGGCATGGCTTCAGATCGGAAGAGTTTTTAGGGTTTATTATATGCAGGGTTTCAGATCTAAGAATAAAGGTACCCGAATCGTCCTTGTTAGTGCCCCCTTGGGCTACTAACCCTCAATCCTAGTCCATCACAGACTAAAGTGGATCGAGTTCAATTCGAGGGGATACACTTCTCTATGCCTGACATTGAGAATAAATTCCCACGAAGACATAGAGCATATGAACCCCGAAAGCTACTTGCTAGGTCTGACACGGAGAATAAATTCTCACGAAGACGTCACTTTCACTCCCACTTAAAAGGGACAAGCTTGATTAAAAAGCTTATGTTATGCAATGCATGTATTTGTGTGTGAGGAGAAATGTTCAAACATCTGACAGACAATAAATAATAAAATTTAATACTTGAAAAATAAAATAAAACATTAATAAAATAATATAAATATTATGAAAATAATAAATACATATAATTTTTTAAAAAAAATAAAAAAATAAATTATAAATTAAATATATAAATTTTTAATTTCTAATTAATAGAGACAATTTATAATTGATTTTAAAAGCTTGACCAGTCCCCAGTGAAGTCGCCAAGCTGTCGTAACCGATTTTTGGGCACGAAATTTTTACTTGGCGGGAAAAGTGATGTGAATAAATGGTTTTTTAAAATTTTTAAGGAGTCGTCATTGACCTTTTTGGGTTAGGTAGGTCAAATACCTAAAAACAATCTTTTAAAAGAGTTTTTAAGAAAACATCAGTTAAAAGATAAACTGGTCTGCATTTAGCCAAAAATTCGTTCTTTTTAATAATAAAAAAGGATTTGTGGTCGATTATGTTTGGAGAAGGATTAGCACCCCCACAACGCCAAAAATTGGTACTTATTAATTATAAATTATCTTTATCATTTAAAAATTCAAATATATTTAATTCATAATTCTGTTAAGTTTATTAATATATATATTTTATTAAACAAGATATTTATTTATTTAGAAATATCAGAAAATGACTTCTAGGTGCTTTAAGACAGCTCCTTTCTTAATATTAATAAATTTTTATAAAACATTTATCTAAAAATAATATAAAAGTAGATTTATATATTAAAATATTTATTTTTATCAGATAATGGACATCCAGTTGCTTTAAGTATGTCCTTTCTTAACATTAATAAATATATATTAAAATATGATTAAAATGATTTAATATATTAAATTTATAAATAGTAATTTCATAAAATAAATATTATTTTTATATATATTTATTTTATGCTAAATAAATATTATTTATATATATATTGACATAAATAATAAATAATAATAATAGTAACGATACATATAAATATAAGTATATAAAAGTAACATATGATTAAACAATGTTTAAAATAAATAAAATTAAAACATAGTATTAAAATATAAAAAGCAATAAAGCTTGTAAAATAAATGAAAATATTAAGCTTAGGGACTAAATTATAATCTAATAAATTAAATACCTAATTTGTAATTAATTTTTTAACTATAGGGATTAGACATGCTATTTTACCAATTTATTAATTTAGTGACTAAAATGAACTTGTATCAAATTCGAATATCATATTAAAATAAATTAAAAACATGCATTCGGGATTAAAATATTAATTATTAAAATTAATGGATTAAATCAATAATTTACCTAAAATATTTATATAAACATATTAATGATTAAATTATAAAGTAAACAAAATTAGAAGACCAAATTAAAACATTTAGAATTTGATTTCAGTGACTAAAATGGAATATTATAAAACTAAGATGACTGCGGAAAGGGTTTGGCCAAAAGAGAAATTACAGATATACCCCTCCCCAAAACGGCGTCGTTTGGGAAGGGGTATAAATTCCCCAAACGGATGGCCCGAAGGGCCAGCACTCTCATTTCTCTTCTCTCTCTAACTGAGAGAGAAGAAAACTCTCTCACTTCTCTCTAGCTTCCCTCACCGGAGGGAAGCCGGTTATCGGCCGGCAGCCGTCTACCTCTGCTGTCCCCACCGCCGGCCACCGGATGCGGTGGCCGGAAAATTTTAATTTATACCAAAACGTAGATCGGACCGTCCTAATGACGGTTCCGGTGACCATTTTTCTTAAAAAGCTTCCGATCGGAGCAAATCTATGAAAATACCTTCGGGTTTTGGTTGTTTCCGGCGACGGTTGCTTTTCTCGGCGGCAAGACTCTAGACTTCTTCTCCTTTTTTCTTCGGTTTGGTGTTATCTGGGATCGTTGGTGTAAATGTTTGCTATCTCTTTTTTTTTTCTTTTTGTTGCTTCCTATTCTTTTTTTTTGTTGGCAGGGGGCTCAGTGGCTTTTATAGCCACCACCGACGTTCTGCTCGGACCGGTCCTAAGGAGGCTGCCTAGGTGTCACCATAGCTATGGTGGTGACTCACCATAGAGCTCGACGTGGGCGGCTGTGAGACGCTCCTTGAAGCTTCTGGAGAGGCGTCGTGGCAGCAGAGGTTGAGGCGGTGGCAGCGGATCGTCGGTAGTGGCCGGTTGGAACACTTGGCAGCAGAGGCGGCGACTGTAGTCCCTAGAGTATCATAACCCTAGGGCTTCCCTCTAGAGGCTTCTGGACCGTTGGATCTTGCCAGATCCAACGGCTAAGATTAAGGCAACTGGCTGCTGAGATGATGAAACCCTAATTGAGTTTAGGGTTTAACTAGATTCGGATTAGACTTGTATCTGATTGGGCTTGGGCATATAAACGGACTGAGCCTGATTTGGGTCTGAAATATAATAATAATATATATATTTAATAATAATAATAATAATAATAATAATAATAATAAATAACAAATGACAAATGACAAATGACAAATGGATAAAAAAATTAGTATCTTGAGATATCTTTGCTGTGTTTATTCAGAGCATGGGCTTGATTAATACACCAGTTTCGAGGAGCACCTTTACATGGATGAGAGGGGCTGGCCACACTTCTACTTGTAGACTGGATAGGTTCCTTGTTTCGGCGGAAGTGCTATCCAGCTTTCCTTATCTTGTTCAGCGCACCTTGCATAGAAATTTGTCGGACCATAATCCTGTCTTGCTAATAGAAGAAAAAATTCAGCGGACTAGAGGCTCTTTTAAATGGTTCTCCCAACGAGCCGATGATAAAGGGTATGTAGAAATGGTGAAAAAAAGTTAGTGATGAGTGCAAAAGGAAAGGCATTGGAGTGTTTTTGGAGGAGATGAAGATTTATACGAAACTTTGGCAAAAAGAGGAGAATCGGAAAGACCCAGCTTTGGGAGAACTACCGTAGAGAAGAAAGGGAATGGCTTCAGAAATCCTGTTTGAGGTGGTTTAAGGTTGGTGACAGAAACTCTTCACTGCGGCTTCTCGAGGGAGAAAGAAGCTTATTTCAGCCGTGAAAGTGGCGGATGAGGTGTTAAAAGATACCAATCTAATCTCCAAAGCGTTTGAGGATTACTTTCGGGAGAGTTTCAGTTCAATTAACACTATTCCGATTCGGAGGTTGGGTATTCAATTTAGAAAGTTGAGTGTCGCGTCAAGATCTCTTGAAGGTCCGTTCTTGGAGGATGAAATTTGGTTTGCAGTTAAATCTACGGATATCTCTCGGACTCCGAGTCCAGTCGGGTTCAACCTGGGCTTTTTAAGAAGTTTTGGCATCTCATCAAAGGTGATTTTGGTGGAGTTCTTTGATGAATTTCATAGTGGTCATCTAAACATGGAAGCCTTCAACAAGTCGTTCTTTACTTTGATTCCAAAGAAAGATACTCCTGAGTACATCGAAGACTTTCGACCCATTTCTCTTGTTAGTAGCCTTTACAAATTAGTGGCGAGGGCGCTTTCAAGAAGGCTTTCCGTGTTTATGATTGAGTTGGTGGGTGAGTGTCAGTTCGCCTTTATTTCTGGTATTCAGATTGCAGATTGTGCGCTTATTGCGAACGAGATTATCGATGATTTGTCCCGAAAGAAAGAAAAGCAAGTGTCTTCAAATTAGACTTCCGTAAGGCGTATGACTCAGTTGATTGGGGATTTTTGGATCTTATCTTAAAGAAGATGGGGTTCGGGAAGAAGTGGAGAAGTTGGGTCAAGGTTTGCATCTCCTCAGCATCAATCTCAGTCCTTGTTAATGGTGTTCCTTCAAGTAGCTTCAAGAGTAAAAGGGGTCTCCGCCAAGGCTGCCCATTGTCTCCCCTCCTGTTTAATTTAGTGTTAGAAGCTCTGAATGGGTTATTCAGAAAGATTTTGATGTTGGGCTGTTTAGAGGTGTCCCAGTTGGTTTTTCTAGTTTGCGTATTTTGCATCTCCAGTTTGCGGACGACATGATTGTGTTTTCTGAGGCAAACATAGAAATGGTCAGAAACTTGAAGAGGATTCTTCGAGTATTCGAAGTAGCTTCTGGGCCGGCTCTAAATTTAGATAAGTCAAAGCTGTTTGGAATCGGGGTGGAAGAAAATCAGTGTGCGGATTGGGCAGCATCTATTAAGTGTGAGGTGGACTCATTCCCCTCCATATACTTGGGTTTGCCTTTGGGATATCGTAGAAGTTCTACTGAATTATGGAAATCTATACTGGAGAAAGTTCAGCCGAGGTTGGAGGGATGAAAAGGGAAGCTTCTTTCTTTTGGTGGTCGAATAACGATGATTAAATCGATGCTTTTGTACTTGCTGGTTTACTATCTATCCCTATTTCAGTTACCGTCTACCGTAGCATCAAAGTTGAATAAAATGATAGCCAAGTTCTTATGGGGGTCTAAATCCGGTAAAGCTATTCATTGGGTGAAATGGGATCATGTGTGTAAGCCCAAGGAGTTTGATGGTTTAGGTTTTACTGATTTGAAACTTAAGAATCGTTCTCTCATTAACAAATGGATTTGGAGATTCGGGGTGGAATCTTCGAGTTTATGGAGAAGAGTCATTGAGGCTAAATATGGGTTTGATCATGCTTCGTTGATTCCAAAACCAAGGAACCCAAATAAAGTATCTTGGGTGCGGAGGAGTATCTCTTGTCCAATTGGTGTTGTTGATGACGCATTCACGCATAACGTTCGATGTGTATTAGGTGATGGGAGCTCCATAGAGTTCTGGGATGATTTTTGGACAGATGTGCCTTCCGTAAAAGTGGTATTCCCACGCATCTATGTTGTTGCTGTTAAGAAGACGGAGAAGATCAATGCATTCGGTTCTAAGGCCAATGGTGTCTGGTCTTGGTATATTGAGTTGCGTAGGGTTTTATTTGAATGGGAGGTGTGTATTTGGAATGAATTCATGCTGATGATCAATGCTGCATCTTGTAGTAGTGCGGTACAGGACCATCTAAATTGGAAGGGGTGCGGGTCTGGGTCGTATACCCACCAAGAATTTTTGTAAAATTGTGGGGTGTGTGGGATTGGCTAAGGATCCCGTTTGGAGCCTAGTTTAGGCAAATCTTCCTCCCCCGAAGGTGGAGGCCTTTGTTTGGAGGTTAGTTCTTCATAGGATCCCGTTGTTAATCGAATTATTCAAGAGAGGAGTAGTGAATCTAAAGCCATATATTTGTGTGTTTTGTCGCGATGAGCAAGAGTCGATTGTTCATTTGTTTTGTCATTGTAAGATGGTTTGGAGAGTTTGGCAAAGGTGGTGCCAGCTTTGGAATTTAAAGCTCATATTCCCCGACAGTGTTAAAAGTTTGCTCATGGCGTGGGATAACGTACCGATTAAAAAGTGGTCAAAACCGATCTGGAACATGGAATTTTTTGGGTTATTGTGGTCTATTTGGTTATATAGGAATGATATATTGTTTAATGATAAACTTTGTCGTGAGTTGCAGCTTTTTGAGATTGCCTGTTGTAGGGTGGATACGTAATGCAAAAGTAAATGGCCTAGTTTCATCCTAAATGCAAATGACGTTATTCGTTATACGAGTTTATGTGCGGTCGGCCATGGGTTGTGACTTCGGGTGGGAGATTGTTGGGTAACTAGATTTTGAATCTGCGAGGCCTAGGGATCGTTGGGGTCTTAGGGCTCGTGAGGCAGCTAGAGTATGGAATTGTGGGGAACTATTCGGTATTTTGTGTGTTGTAATTATGTAGATTCATGTTACTATAGGGCTGCATTGTGGTATAGTTGGAGATTGGTTCCAATTGGGGCAGATTGATTCGAATGGGGCCTTGGGGCGATTGTATACCATTTTCATGTCATGGTTTGGCTCGAATTGTTTGTTTAATTTGCTATATCTGTGTTGATAAGGGCTGGAAGGCTCGTCTTATTTTTGATGTACAAATGAGGGAGTTGTTGTTTGGGGTGGTTGGCGTTTGTGGTTTCTGCACTGCGATGATATGTTGAAACTATGGTGTGTTTAGTGTTGCTTTTGTCCTGATTTTAAGTGATGTTGGCTAGGGTGTCTTACAAATCTGGTTTGACCATTGTTGGATCATCGGTAATGCTGATTGAGGAGATTTCGTAGTTTATATATTGATTGCAGGCTATAGTTTTGATGTGTGTACTGTGGAAAGATAATGTGTTGTGATTAAACTTCGACTTGGGGCACTATTTTTCCTCTACTTAGGTATAGAGAGATTTTTAAACAAGGATCGTGTCTTCATTTCGGTTTTTTATGCGTTTCATTAATAAAACCGTACATAATTTCTTTTTAAAAAATATAATAAATAATTATAAATATATTATTTTAATTATTTTAAAATATTAATATATTTGAATTGGGTCAAACTGGGTTGAGTATTAATAATATATTTTTGGGTAGAGATTGAGGCGGCCAAAAAGCTTGCCTACCTTGCCCGGTGCCTATCCCTAGTAATAGGCCAAGGTTTGAGTCGTTTTATTGTTACTTTTGTTTTTATTTTTCTAACCTTCATTATAGTATAAGATAAATAACAAATATCGTAAATATTATATCAAGAACTAGTGTTGGCGTAGTGGTATATGTTGATTAATCCACTTTAGATACTTAGGTTTAACTCTCCTTAGTAGCTTCTTGATTCAATTTATTTTCCTTCCATCATATGGTTACATGTGTCATCATCTGATTGGAGGAAATTTATTAAAATTAAATTTTAAAAAAAAAACTTCCAATGATGTTATAACACGTGTCGTCATATAATTGAAGGATTAATATATCGACTTATATAAAATTATGACTAATTTGATAGATTGCGTAAGAAATAATGATTAAATATATAATTTTATTAACTGCCACATAAGCTCTTTCGTTAAATGTTAACGGAAATTGACTAGATTGAATGCGTTTAAATAGTTGGGTGACCTGATTTACAAAAGAGAAAATAACCTCAGTGACCGAAAATGCCTTATAATATACGATTTTAACCAATTTTTTTTGGATTTACGAAAATGACCAACAAATTCGCAACGCAAACTCCAATTTCGCAACCCAGTTTCCAAATTCGTAACGTGAATATATAAATCGCATTGCGATTTTCCAAATTCGCGTTGAGATTTTCCAGATTCGCAATGCGAATCTGTAAATCGCAACTCGAATTTGTAAATCGCAACACAGAAGTCAAATTCGCAACGCGAATCTGTAAATCGCAACGCGAATCTGTAAATCGCAACACAGAAGTCAAATTCGCAACACATAAGTCAAATTCGCAACGCGATAGTCAAATTCGCAACTGAATTTCAAATTCGCAACTCGATTTTCGAATTCACAACACGAATTTAATTTCGCAACAGGTTTTAGTTTCACAACACAAATGTTTTGGGTATATAACTACGCAGTAGCAACAACTCATAACCTAAATCCCTAAATCGCAACTCATTCCATCTCTATCTATCACTCTCTCCGGCGACATCCGTTCTTATATCCAACGACATCATTCCCTATCTCTAATTTTTTTTTTTACATAATTTTATTTCTATATAATTTTTCAGTGATTTCTCTCTCAAATTATCAATTATCAACTTAATAAAGGTGTTTTTCTCTAAGTTAGTGATGATATGTAGTTTTATAGCTCGTTTGTTTAGTAAATTAATTTACAATTTGTAGAATGAAATCATCTAATGTTGATCATGTTTGGATAGATTTGTATTTTGGAGGGTCATGGGAGAATGTTCATGGTGTTTTACAATATGTGCCTTTACCCATGAATCTTCAACTAAAACTGTCATTAAAAAAGTTAACTTATGAAACTTTAATGTTACGTGTTGCAAAGAAATTGAATTTAGAGCCTCTAAGGGGATTTATGCTATCTTATCAGAGAAAAGGTAAAGTTTATTTGTTAACCGACAATGAAGATGTTGAACGATTCATTGCTTACATTAGTGTTTCGCAAGAAGATGATGTTACATTGTATGTTGTTGAACCTAGAAGTAGTAAAGTTGGGTCAGTAACGGGTAGTAATCAACTAAGTTCTTCAACCCGAGTTTATGGTGCTCACAATGTACAACGTTGTTATCAACCTCAAAATTTAATGATTCCACCACAATTTCATCACCAAGAAAATTTTGTTTCACCACATTTCCAATACCAAACACAATCTCAAAACCCACAACCTTTTCCTAATCCAAATCCCAATCAACTTTCAGCACCAAATTTCGGTTTTCGTATTGACCAGTTAGACGATTATGAGCAAACAGAAAATATTGTGAGTACTAGTCAGTATTCGAAATTTGATCTTGGTCAATACCCGGACCTTGATCTTGTTCAATACTCAGATTTTGATGATGTTTCAAAAGAAGAAACAGACCCTGCATGTAATGATTTTGATATTGGTCAATACCCGAATTTTGATGATGAAACAGCCGCTGCCGAGGAAGATATTGATGATAATGAGGAGGAAGTTACGACTGTGAATGAACATGTTGAACATCCATTATGTAATTCATATAACCCTGAAGAAGAAGAAGTCCCCGATGAAAAGAAAATAAGAAAATTCCACGGGAGTATAACTGGAATATGCCAGAATTACTTCAGATACCGGAAGAAGAGTTGGTAAAGATAGCAGTTGATTGTTATAAAAAAATTATTCGTATCAAGAAAGTTGATTGTTTTGATACAAAGGAAGACTTGAAGATAGCTTTGTATACGAAATGTGTGGAAGATGGCTATCAACTAAAAGTTAACAAATCAAGCAAAGATTTTTTCGAAACAAAGTGTATGATTGACAAAAAATGTACGTGACGTATGATTGCAAAGAGGATAAAAGATTGCGAAATGTTTCAAGTTAGGACTTTTATTGATAAACATACATGTTCAAGAACCCAAGTTTTTCCTCACCATAGACAGGCAAACAAAAAGGTGTTGGGTGGTTTTCTAGCTGAGTTAATGTTTTTGAATGGAAGGGTATATTGGGGATATGAAATTATGCCTTGGAATTGTTGAGGGGGTCGCCAGAAGCATCGTTTTCCCAACTGCCGGCTTATTGTCACAATTTAAAGCTGAAAAATCCTAGGCCGGTAACTCATATCAAAACAGATAGAGATGGATGCTTTGAGTTGGTGTTTATCGCCATTGGTGTTGCGGTTAGTAAATCATTACAATTTTGTTGACTCATTTTTGTTAGTTGCATGCATTTCACATTTAAATGATTATATTTCTTGTGTATATGATTTTTTAGATTCGTTCGTTTATTACTTGCATGCACCCAGTTATTATAGTTGACGGAGCACATTTGAAAGGTCGATACCTTGGAGTAAACTTATTAGCAGTAGCCATGGATGCTAACAATGGGATACTGCCAATAGCTTACGAGGTTGCAAATCTGAAACCTCTGATTCATGGACATGGTTTATGGGGCATCTTAGGGATTGCATAGGTCCTATTAGCAATCTGACAATCATATCCGATAGGGCAAACTTAATTGAACACGCTGTTAGAAGGTGTTTCCCATATGCCTTTCATGGACTTTGTGGTGTTCATTTGTACATAAATCTAAAATCAAGGTCTGCTGGTATAAAAAACCACAAATAAACATACTAGAAGGCTATTAAAGCTTATCGGGAAGTGGATTTTAATAAGCATATAAATTGTTTAAGACGTGTTTTACCTCAATGTGCTCAAATACTAGTAGATGTCGGGTTTAAAAGATAGTCAAGAGTACATCAACTTGGAGCAAGATATGGTTTCATGACGTCTAATAGTGCAGAATCAATCAACGCTCTAAGTCGTCATTCCCAGAAATTACCCATTACTATGTTAATGGAGTTTTTTCGAGCCTCTATTCAATAGTGGTACTACAAGAAAAGAAACCATGCAGGTATTATTTCTTTAAATTCGTAACTTATCATATATTTTACTAAGTATTATTTATTTAAATTTACAGGAACATTGAAACGTCGTGTTACACCATGGACTGAAAAAAAGATAACGAAACGGGTTGTGAAGTTAACGTCATGGAGAGTTGAACCATGTTCAAACACTTTGTTTGAAGTATTGGATAATAACTTAAATGGACTTGTCGATCTAAATGCAAAGACGTGTAGTTGTAAGAAATGGCAAACATCTGGTTATCCATGTGGCCATGTTATAAAAGTGCTCTTCATCTAAACCAAGATGATTCAAGCACATACGCTATGGATTGCTACACTACAAAAGTATATCAACAAACTTATGCCGAGATTGTCTACCCTATTCCACATCCTTCTGAGTAGGACATACCAGATGACTTACAAACAGTTTTGCCACCAGTCATGGACAGCAGGCTACCTGGCCGACCAAAAAATCATGATCGTATACCGTCTAAGGGTGAAGAGAAGAGGATATCGACATGTAATCGGTGCAAAGAAAGTGGTCATACAAGGTTGACCTGTGGATTACCAGTGCCATCACAATCATCTTTTCCTCTACCAAAATATGGATCCTCGTCAAAATCCAAAGCTCATATGGTGTCAAGCAAAAGGAAATTAAAATCGCAATCAAAATCAAAATCCCAATCACAACCGGCTTCACCTTTTGGGACTTATTAACTTAGGTGATTTTTAAATGCAAACGTTGTATAATGTATATTTTATGTGTGAATGCATACATTTTCAGTTAGACATTCATTAGTAACTTGAGTTTGAACATTGCTATGATCTGTTCAGTTGTTATCACTTATCAGATTGTTGTTTGTTATCTTTTTGAAGGTGTTTTCCTTGAATTTGCAACGTGAAAGTCAAATTCACAACGCGCAAACCGAAAATCGCAACGCGAATTCGACTATCACAACGCTTATTTCGCGTTGCAAATTTGACTATCGCAACGCGAATTTGTACATTCAACAGGTCTTTTTTGCCTTCAACATAATGCAGATTGAATTTAAAACAACAAATCAACTTTTACAAATCAATTAAACAAGAGAAAAAATAATTCTTATTTACACATCAAATTAAACAAATCAAATTTTACAAATCAATTAAACAAGCAAAAAAATAATTCTTATTTCCTCATCAATTAAACAAATCAACTTTCAATGTAAAATTCAATTAAACAAGAAAAAAAGTGTACCCCAGACTGTTGTTTATGCACAAATACATCAATTTCACGCAGCTCACTTCAGGATTAACCTGCAGAAACCAAATATTTGCTCAAACAACACTTTCTACACATCTAAAACCAACAAACAACAAATTACTGAATTCTATGTACTTAACCAAATATTTTCAAACCAATTAAAGAGTATATATGTTAACAACACTTGCTCAAACTTACCAATTATTTATGCACACTTTCAGCACGCAGATACAGGTAGGCAGCGTCTCGCATATATCGCTCTAGCCATAAAATGTCGAAACCACAAGCCTACTGCACCTCTATCTCTATCTGTGGGAGGTATAAAATATTTACTTCCTGTCGTCAAACGTTTCAAGCACATGCATACGAGAGGACCATAATCCCCTCTGGCTCCCTGCGTTTGTTGTGGCGCAGTCTCGTCTTTGATCATTGTAATTTTGAACTTATTTAGCTTCTTGTTTCCATAATTAGTCCAATAATCAATCGCAGACAAGTATTTAGCCAAATGAGCGCTCAATCCCTTTGTAATAATATCTCTCAAATCAGACAATGGTATGTAATTCAACATGCTGTCATATACCATTGTCTTTAGGGATGGGAGCTACAGCTCGACGAGAAGCCAATGACGACGTTCTAAAACAGGGATAAACTCATGCAATCATAAATAATTGCGCACATCAAATAAAAATTTATGAACACCTTTAAAATATTCAAAAAATAAATACTAACCTTATCGACCTCCCACCACGCAGGATAAAGTTTAGCTTTTCCATTACCCAACGTATATGAAGAATCTCTCGGATCCTTCAAGTGAGCTACGTGAAAAGACGTCGGCATAATAGTCCATCGAGTATTTTTTATTTTCTTCAATTTCCTTATTACTAGAAGACGTGACACCCATGCATCAATATGTTGTTTAATAAAAAAATACATATATTAGTGAATTTATTAATAAATTTTAAAAAAAATTAATCAAAATGCAATATAAGAAGAATATAAGACTTACTCCCCTTCGAAATAGCCATTATCTTCAACCCCTAATAAAATACCCCCACAAAGTCCGATCAAGAAACAAATGCATAACATTTTCGAGTTTGCATATGTCAGAATAACACCCTGGCTCTGCTCATATAGATAAAAATCAACTGCGGTCTTAGCCCAAAGGGTATTATCCGTAATTGTGTCCGGTAGTGTTCCCCTCTCCTGCTGAGGAATGGTACTGGCCGATAACTCATACGAAAGCCAACACACATTCATCATATCGGGTACGGGAGGGGGTTTATCAATATGTCGACAATTGTGAATTGGGCTCTTGAACGGTGGGAGGGACCCATTGAACGATGACAGGGGCCTCTTGAACGGTGGGAGGGGCCTCTTGAACGATGAGAAGAGCCTCTTGAACGATAGGAGGCGCCTCTTGAACGATGAAGGTGAATCAGGCTTCTTCTTATAGAGTCTTGGCACTAGTGGGGGTGAAAGGAGATGTAATGGCACGTGCACGACGTATGATGCGTGAACCCCGTCGTGCAAGAAAAACCCGACGTAAAGCATCTACCTTATCGGACCGCTGAAAATAAATTAATACATAAATCAATAAATAAATAATGCCGAAAAAATGTTATTTGCATTTTTAGTATAGTATTAAACAAATTTACCTTATTGCGTAGAGTATGAACCTCATTTTGCAACGATAAAATAATCTCACATAGAGCGGCTAACTCATCACGTAAAGTAGATACCTCATCACATAGTGCACCATTGTCATCGCGTAAAACATCCACCTCACCACGTAAAGATTGTACCTCATCACGCCATGCACCATTGTCTTCACGTAAAGTACCGACCTCATGACATAAAGCACCGACCTCATCACGTAACTCCCCTAACTTATCCCGTGGAGGTGGAGAACAGGGAGATAAATGTTGTGGCCTTTTTTCGGTCTCTTATCATGAGGTGATGGTGGAGAAGAGGCTCGATGATGCGATGGAATAGGTGATGGTGGAGGTGGAGAAGAGGCTCGATCAGGTGATGGCTCCGGGTGTCGAGTTGTAGAATCGGCCCGATCAGGTGATGGCTCTCGAAGTGGGGGTGCTCATCATCCGTCCCATCAAAAAACCATTTACTAGCTTGCCACCAATCAGTGGCAAGCTCAGCCTCTGTGGGTGTCAGCCTCTGTAATGGATAGTTGACCTTCTAACAATATAAAAGCTCAAACAAAGTTAAACGTGTACTAGTAATAACTTGTTTAACTATATGGTAGTATTTGTGTGTTAACTTACATCATTCATCGTCGTATATGGTAGTAACTCTTCCTAATCCAACATGCGGATCCTCTTCCAGGTAATAGCCCTAGGAATATCATTTGAATTTTTTATCTCATATGTCTGCATGTTGGGAAAAGCCTCAAATATTCAAATCTACAAACAAATATAATACACAAACATCAATAATTGTTAAATAATTAATTATAAATTTGGAAACATTATATAGAAATTCTAACCTTAAAGGCCCAAATAAAGCCTGCCAAAGTGTATTTAGAACCATCGCCCCGCAAACTTTTTCGGTCCTCAAAGGCAGACGACAACTTCTTTCATGTAGCTTTCCATAGATATGAACCCCACGAAAACAGGTTCCATGCATTTAGGTCCTCTACCAATAATATTAGGTCCTCAGAAATAGGTTTTATGCCCTCTTTGCCTAAAAAGTCGACATGCAAAAAGTAATAAATGGCATACTCGGACAACATCAAGGTCATCCATCCGAGTAAAACCATCTTTAATAAATAATCTCTTCAAGTCGTTGACGTGTAAACTCGACTTCGACTTTGCCAGCTCAGGAAAAACCCGATATAACCATGATGGGCGGGAGATATGACTATTGTATCGGGTTACTTCATCGTGTCCAAAGCGTAGACCAGTGATTAAGCAAAACTCCTCCCGGCCAAAACAAGTATACGCCAGAGGAAAATGAAACCATATCTCTCCATCACCACGTTGTATCCTCTCGGGTAGATCGTTAGTCATGGTCTGAAGAAACAAATGTATCAACATAGCATCTCCACTCGGATGTTGTACTTTCAGCCATGACCCGAAGCAAGTATCCTCAAACAATTTTCTTTGTAGAGGTGTAAGCGTCGACGCAATTTTAGTGGCTAGGCTTAATTTATTCCTTAAGGTCAATTGAGCCGAAAAAAATTTCTAGAAAAACAATAAACATGCCAAGTTAGATATACCAAAAACTACATATTATACACTATAAAGAGACATGTTATTAAACAGTGAAAACAAAGCCAAATATGTTTCAAACTAGCACGGTATTCACCCAAGTCATTATTCCATCATAGTTCATAAAATGCATCAGATAACATTCCAGAAGTAAGCACTTATATAAACATTTAAAAGGACAACATATAGGTTTAGTGCAGGTTCAAGGACAACATAAAGAGTAGTAGTTTATTCTTGAAACTTAAATTAGCAACACTGTGAAGTTAGTATTTGTCTTTGTTTTTTGGTTGAAGTAATGCAATTCATTCAAGTTTCAATTTGCAGAATAAGAGTAGTTTCTGAAACTTAAATTTGCAACGCGAAAATGAAAATCGCAACACGAAACTAAAATCACGTTGCGATTTTGGTGTTGCGATTTTCATTTTCGTGTTGCGAATTTAAGTTTCAAAAACTATTCTTCTGCAAATTGAAACTTGAATGAATTGCATTTCTTCAACAAAAAGACAAAACAAAGACAAATACTAACTTCACAGGGTTAAAGACTAAACAGTTTAGTAGTATTGGCAGTAACCGAATGAATTTACTAAGGAATCTCAATGAAATGGTTAATCTATATATATTGAAATTAACAGTAAATTTATCATCAATATAAGAAAAATCTAATAATAATACAAAAATTTCAAAATAAAAATAAGAGATTAAAAAAACTAACCCTAGGTGGTTGATTTTCCATTTCTGACCGTGAATGGTTGTGAGGGTTGCTCTAAGAGATGGAGATAGACAGATTTCGCCGGAGATGGGGACGGATTTCGTCGGAGATAGGGACGGATGTCGTCGTAGAGAGTGAGAGATGGAGATAGGACTGAGTTGTGATTTAGGTTTACAAATTCGCATTGCGATTTACAGATTCGCGTTACGAATTTGGAAATTGGGTTGCAAAATTGGAGTTCGCGTTGCGAATTTGTTGGTCATTTTCGCAAATCCAAAAAAAGTTGGTTAAAATCGTATATTATAAGGCATTTTCGGTCACTGAGGTTATTTTCTCTTTACAAAATTTAAAAATTTTGGTTATAATGAAAATGGACAATAGATAGGTGATCAATAATATAGTTTATCAAAAAATATGAAAAATAATATAATTAATATTTTATTTTAAATATTTTACATTTATATTTTTACCTAATTTATAATTATAAGTTGAGTCATTTAGAGTTTTAAGATTTTATAAATTAAACTAATAGTGTTCATAGTTAGTGATATTCAATTGTGGTCGAAGAGGGTGTCATTCTTACCATGCTAAAATTAATTAATTTTCATAAAAGGCCGGCAGTATTTACATGAAGATCTGCAAAACGTGGAAATTAACTAAAGGGTAAAGTATAAAAATAGTCACTGAACTTTTTAGATGCTTGCATTTAGGTCCTCCAACTTTTAAAACTTGTAATATAGTCACCAAACATTTAGTTCATTTGCAATATGGTCCCTAATGTAACAGTCATTTCACTGTCGTTAGGGTAAATTATATAAATGGTCACAAAACTTTTCAGACGCTTGCATTTAGGTCCCCTAACTTTTAAAACTTGCAACACATTCATCAATTACATTCTAAACCCCAAAATAAAAAATGCTTCAATTACATTCTAAACATCAAATTCCAACATACTTCAATTACATGTCTAACCCCAAATTCACAATCCATTCTCAAAATCTATCATAACAAGCTGAATTTGAAGCAATAACCCTAAACCTTCAAAACATAAACATTTCAAAAAAAAGTTAACCAATTATAAGTGAACAATAAGTGATTATGTTGGGTTTAGGGTTTAGGGTTATGTTGGACCTAAATACTCAATTCAATTTATAAAATAGCTGACTCAAAATTTTTTCGATTTGAGTTTATAAAATTTAAATCAAGTCGAATTGAATTGAATTTTCTAGTTTCTGTTTAAATTTAATTATAAATATTTATCATATTATAATATCATTTGATTCTAATTTAGTTCAGTTTATAAAATAGTTGACTCGAACTTTTTTCGATTTGAGTTTATAAAATTTAAATCAAGTCGAATTGAATTGAATTTTTGAGTTTCTGTATAAATTTAATTATAAATATTTATAATACTATAATATTATTTTATTCAAATTTAAATAATTTTTTAACCATATAAAATACATATATTTCTTCATATTTTTTCCATATGTGATATACATATATCATACAGAGTCAAGGGACTTGACTCAAACTTAAAAATTAATCCACTAATTACTAAAATTTTTGAGATATTCGAGTTGTATTTTATAACTCGATCTTAACTTGAATTTTTTTTTAGTTGAGTTTATGAAATTACAACTCAAAGTCAATTTGTATCAAATTTTTTGAATCAATTCAAGTTGAAAAATAATTTTTTGCAAATCGAATTGAGTATTGTTCACTTATAGTTGGTTAAATCTAATTGTTAAATACTAAACCCGACATAATCACTTATTGTTATGGACCCAAAATGAACTAAATGTTGTTGATTATGTTGGGTTAATTGGTGGGGAAATTTAGCATTTAAGGTTATGTTTTGAGGGTTTAGGGTTATTACTTCAAGTTCAGTTTGTTATGGTAGATTTTGAGGATATATTATGAATTTGGGGTTGGTCATATAATTAAAGTATTTTTGGAATTTGAGGTTTAGAATGTAATTGAAGCATTTTTTGAATTTGGGGTTTAGAATATAATTAATGATTGTGTTGTAAGTTTTAAAAGTTTGGGGGACCTAAATACAAGCGTCTGAAAAGTTCAGTGACCATTTATATAATTTACCCTAACGACAGTGAAATGGTCATTACGTGGGGACCATATTGCAAACGAACTAAATATTTGATGATTGTATTACAAGTTTTAAAAGTTGGGGGGACCTAAATGTAAGTATTTGAAAAGTTCAGTGACCATTTATATACTTTACCCTTAATTAAATTAGTTGCACGGGGTAGATGGAGGGAGAGTCAAAAACGCGGTTGTCCCCTTAAAATGTTTTTAATCTTTTATATAATTTATTTTTTATTTTTTATATTTATAATTTATTTTTATCTTTATAATTTTATAAACATGGTTTTCAGAATCGGACCGGTCAGTGAACCGGCCGTGCTACCGGTTCACTGGTTCAACTGGTCGAACCGGTCAGACCGGACGAAAGAACCGGACGACGTCATAATTATTTAAAAAATTAAATAAAAATGCCAAAAACATTTAATAAAAAACTAAAAATATCCCCAAAACTATAATACTTAAATACAACACCAAAATTCCATCATTCATTACTTGATTTACTTCTAATAAAAATCTCCAAACATTACACATTAAAACCAAAACAAAAGTTGATTAACCTTCAAAATAAAAGTCGAAATATCAATATCCTTCCAAATAAAGTCAAACCTCAACAACATTTAAGCATTTTGATAAGAACACAAATCAAGATCTTCAAGGATGACAATGTCGTCGTCATCGTCAGCATCATCATTGTTTACATTTCCTAGAATATCAAATAAACAAAAGATGATGTAATAAAAATGCTACATACTAGAATATCAATAGTATAACAATGTTTATGAAAATACTAACCTTGCATTTTAGAAGTAGATGGGTCGTTATTTTGTGGTTCTTCCTCAACCATGTTATCCAACTCGTCCAAGTCAATCTCTCCTTCACCTTCTTCTTCAACCACCTAAAATTCGGTTTGATCAATACATTCATAATCAACTGGATTGTAAGACCGCTTATCATACTTGAGCCTATAATATTTAAATATTAATATGTTTGCAAACGTAATTTAGAATAAAAAAAAAGATAATAAAAACCTCGTCGTCTTTCAAGAAAAACATTCTATCACACCTATTTTGTAGACATAAGTTATAGTGAACATATACAAGATCATTTAGCCTTTGATGCTCCAATTGATTTCTCCGTTTGGTATGGATTCTTTCAAAAACACTCCAATTCCGCTTACAGCCAGAAGAAGATGATGTTTGACTTAAAATTCTAATTGCAAACTTTTGCAACTCTGGACAATCTCCATCGAAAAGTTTCCATCACTCATCTAAAAATATGGTAACAAAGTTAGCATAGTAAAATAATTAATATAATAAAATACAGTATTTATTTAAACTTATCTGGACGAGTACACTTTCGAGAAGCTATTGCAAGTGGTTGACCAAATATTCCAGTTTGCTCACGATAGTTACTGAGTTGCATCGTGACCTTCAAACCAACATCACAGACCTTTTTCTCAACCATCTCAAGGACCCCTGAAAAAACCTCTGCTTTTTGGAAAAAGGTTTCTTAATCATATTGAAAGATTGGATTTAACCAATAAGATGTAGCATGAAGACTCTTTCTCAACATCCTATCCCACCAAGCCTTAATTATATTGGTATAAGGCCTATATAAATCCTTTTTGAATTGAAATAGATTTTTGATGTCGTTTTTTGCCCGAAACATTCCCTCATACACATAGCCCAAAGAAGGTTTCTCATCCGAGTCACAAACACGCAGAAGTCTCAACAATGGAGCCATCACATTCACCGAGATCAAGCAATTCTTCCAAAAAGTTTCATCTAGAATGATAAGCTTAACTTCCATGACTTTTGGCAATTTTATGACTTTCTTAAAATTATTAGAGGTGACCATAGCTTGTAAATCATTTTTATGGTCATGTAAGCTCTTTAATGCAATAAATGTGGTACCAAAATGAGTGGCACCAGGATGAATGATTTCTGTCCCCCCAGGTCTTTTTATCAACCAATTCAACGACCACTTGTGGTTATAAATAAAAACAGTAACCCTTGAAGCAAGAGTAATTAAGCTATCAACATGTGACAACTCCTCTATATCCTTCATAATCAAGTTTATACAATGTGCAGCATAAGGAGACCAACAAACAGAAGGATATTTCTCACAAAACAATTTTCCAACAGCATTATCAGTAACCATGTGAACAACATTCTTAAGACCAACTATTTCAACTATTTCAGAAAACAAGTTGCATAGCTTTTGTGTATTACTTTCAATATCAGATGCATCCACAGATTTGATAAAAGATATTCCTTTTGAGCAATAAACTAGAAAATTGATAAGTGGTCTATGCCTAGTATTCCTCCACCCATCACTCATAATTGTGCAACCCGTTTCTGACCAATTTTTTTTATAAGACTCAACAATAAGGTGCACCGATTGTTTTGCATCTTTCAACAAATTAACACGTATATCATGATAAGAAGGTCCATTGTACCCATGCCCCATGCTAGCTATCTTACTCATAACAATTGGAAAAAGTGGAGAATTCACGACATTCATAGGAATACAAGCATCGTAAAATCACAAAGTAAGATCCATATCTGTATCATATGATCTCTCTTTACTTTGTATAGAAGATTTAATCGAAGGTTGAGAAAGATCATTTATACCTCGTTTAAAGAATGATTGCAAGTTTGAAGAAGCTTTCCTCTTGCTCGTTTTAGTTGTTTGGGTTTGTACTTCTTCATCCAAATTAATACGTATTCCCGAAGAATAACCGCGTTTCTCCTTTGCTTTTATATTAGTTTCCTCCAAATTACCTTGCATAAGAACTTTGACATCCCCCGGTACCTTCGGACATGCACAAACATTACCTTTTACTCCCGCAAGGTGTTTTTCATTCTGTTAATACCTCCACCATGAAAAGTTTTTTGACAAAATGTGCAGAAGTATGATTTCCTTCCATGTTCATCTTGTAATTCATTAACATATCTCCAAGCCACGTCTGTCTTCAATCGAACATTTGATGACGGGGCAACGAAAGTTGTTTGTTCCCCTAATGGTGTTGCATTGTTGTTTTCTTCCATACTCATTACTCTACACAACCAAATTAACCACACATAAATACATAATTCATTTTCAAACATATAGATTACAAACATATGGATTACAAAAGCAATCCAAACATATCATATACTTGAAAAGGGAAGTTATCATGTACTTATAGTTCTTTAATATATTTACTAAATATGTTTTCCAAAGTTCATTAACTGTTATTCCAATCGATGGAAGTGGAACCATTGGAACATATTTAATATTATCCTCATGGAAGTGGAACCATTGGAACATATTTAATATTATCCTCTTATACATCACCATTCAAGAAATTAATAGCCATATATTCAACGTTTTGAAAACCATGCAAATATTAAATATATGTATCACCAAAGTATCAAACGTCCAAAACTCCAAATAGAAAAATTGGTCAATCTACGTGCCGTGGATTGGAGCACATGAGCAGAGGCGATTGATCGTTCACCAAAGTATCAATGGCCGACCGACCGCCGACGTGGAGCAGAGGCGAACGCGACCGACCGAGGATTTTGTTTCTGACTTCTCTCGTTCTCTAATCTTTTGGTCTCAACTCTAAATCGTTCCTTTCTTTGTTCACTTCCCAAATAGCTAAACGACCCAAACCCTAGAAATAAGAATAAAGAAAACTAAAAAACTGGAAACGAAAAGGCGAAAAATAGTTTTTTAACCTTTTTAATTTTTTATTGATGGTCGGTTCTTAGCGGTTCACTCTTGGTCCGGTTCGAACGGTTCACAGCCGGTTCAGCGGTTCCTTGCGGTTTACTAGTAGCGGTTTAGCCGGGGTAGAATGAACCGGACCTGACAGCGGTTCCCGATTGAACTGGTCGGTCCGGTCCGGTTTTCAAAACGTTGTTTATAAATAAACTTTTCTAGCATAAAATTATATTTTCCTCCCTAGTTATACCCGTTTTAGTTGTTGGGAACATTAGTTAATTAAAAAGCTGGAATCAATATCCACAGTGGAATCATTCTGGCATATGCTCTCATACTTGGGGATGGACACATGTCGGGTTTGGGTCGGATTTTGGCTAACCCGACCCGAACCAAAAATTTTACATCATTCACCCGATCCGACTCGAAAAATATATACCCTCTACCAGACCCGATCCTGACCCAAATTTTTGAGATAAAATCCAAGCTCGATCCGACCCGACCGAAATAATAAAAAATATTATTTTTATTAAATAAAAACAATGATTTAATTGTAAAAAATAATATATATATAGGGGTATTATTGTAATTATTCTTAAATATATAAGGTAAAATTATATTTTTTGGGTCGAGTCAATTAGGGTATTTTCACCCTAAACCCAAATCCGACCCGACCCAACCCGAATCCAAACTATTTAAAAAAAATATGACCCGATTAGGTCGGGTCGAATCGAAACCCATCGAGTTCAGGTCTCATGCCCATCCCTACTCATACTACACCAACACACCATAATATATTGTGATTATTTTGAGGTATAATTTGTTTTGTTGCTAAAAAATCATATTTAATAAAATTAAACCTCAATAACAATAAAATAATAACAATAATAAGTCATGGGTGTTGGTATGAAAAATAATGAAAAATCTGAATCGACTCGCATCGTATATTTGGTTTTGGTGAATGAGTCTCCCAACATAATTTTTTGCATACTTAAAGTCTCGAAGTTAAAACTTACTTAAACGATATCAAACTACTTACTACTTGAACTAACCTCATTGATATTGTAACATCCCAAACTACGGGTTAGTGACTAAATCATAAATTTTCAGAATTTGGTGATAAAAGTAGAATAGTTGAATAGTTCAATGATTTATTTGGGAATATTTCCTGAAAATTATTAGTAATTATCAAAGGAATTAAAGGGAAAAATGGTCAATTGACAAGGAAAGATATTTTTCTCCCCTTTAATAGGAGATAAACACGTAGAGGGGGGAGAGTGAAATGAAAAACTCTATTCTCTTCTTCATCTTCTTCTCCACCGTGAAGCACCTCAAGCAAAGGTGAGTTTTCTGATTTCTTGATTATATGTTGATTTTAAGTATGAGTTTTGATCATTAGATAATAACTAAGCTTAAGGAAAGCTTAGTGTAGACACTAATTTTTCAGTTTGTTTTTATTTTTATTTTTATTATTATTATTATTTATTAAATAAATATTACAAAGCCCAAAATCTGGCCCATTTTACAAAACTCGGATGGCCCAAAACGGTCCAGGCCCAAGCTTATACCTAACCCTAATGATACAAGGTTTATATCATCTCATCAGTAGCCAGCCGCCTCAGCATCACAGCCGTGCCAGATCCAACGGCCCACACGCATCTAGAACAAACCCTAGGGTGATGATACCCTAAGGACCACGCGGCGGCGCCTCTACCTCCAGCCGCCCCACGTCGACGTTCCAGCTGCTGCCGCCCTCACCAGAAGCCTCCAGAAGACCTTAACGACCGTCCACGTCGCAGCTATGGGGTGAGTCACCACATAGTTCAGTACTCACCGAGAAATCCCTTTGGGACCGGTCCGATGAGAGCCTCATCGAGGCTATAAAACCTCAGTTCACCTGCAAACAAAATAAAACAGTGAGCAAGAATAGAGAACAGAGGAGAACAACCAACAAAGAGGAGACACAACAACAATGAACACATCTCAACAACAACCAAGACCAAAAACTGAGACAAAGGAGAGAATAGACTCACCGAGAGGACTACACATCATCGGAGCCTCCAAACCTCCGTGGAACCAGCGAAACCCGAGGTAAAACCTTCGGTTTTATTTAGATCTACGGATTTAAAAGGGTTTTAGTACTAAAAGTACTTATATTCGGGTTCAAGAAAAAAAGGGGAAATTTTGGTGTAAAAAATTCATTTTCGGCCATCGCGGATGGAGGCCGGCGGGGGCTGTCGGCACCGAAGTGAGGCGGCCGGCTAGTGACAGGGCTCTTTCCGCCCAAAGATTTCTAGAGAGAGGGGAGAGAGTTTTTTTTCTCTCAGTTAGAGAGAAAATTGAAAGGAGAGAAATGAGAGTAAATGGCCATTGGGGCCGGTTTTAAGGGGCATAAATACCCTCACCAAAACGACGCCGTTTTGGTGAGGGATACCCATATAATTTCACGCATAGGTTAAACCCCGTCCACAACCCTTCAGGTTTTGTAACATTCTATTTTAGTCACTGGAAATCGAATTCTAAACTTTTAATTTGGTCTTATAAGTTTATTTTATTATAATTTAGTTATTTCTAGTATAATTATATATTTAGGTTAAATGCCTTATTTAGTCCTTTACAAATTTTATAATTTATATTTTAACCCAAATTAATTAAATAAGGTTAAATTACATTATTAGCACTTAGATTTTTTTTATTTATTCGAGTTAAGGCCTTTAACTTTGATAAATTTTATTTTAAAAATTGTTTAATAATTAAGGGTTAATTACACTATTAGTAATTGTATTTTTTATAATATTACGAACTATGACATTTAATTTTTAATATTTTATATTTTAATCATATTATTTTAATTTTATGTGTTTTAGTCACTATTTAATTGCAATTTAAATTGTATTATTATCATTTCAATTTCAATGTTTAATTTAGTACTTTGATTATTATTTTATTATTATTTTAATATATATTATTTAATTAATTTTTTAAATTAATAATATTTATTTATTTTTCAATATTAAGAAAGGGCAGTCTTAAAGCAACTGGATGTCCATTTTCTGATATTTTTAAATAAATAAATATCTTATTTTTTAAAAATTATATATAATAATCTATTTTTTAATTAATTTTTTTTATATAAATGTTTTATTAATATTTATTTACTTTTTATATATTAAGAAAAGAGTTGTCTTAAAGCACCTAGAAGTCATTTTCTGATATTTCTAAGTAAATAAATATCTTATTTATAAATATATATATATATATATTAATATGTTTTATTATAATATATATATATATATATATTAATATGGTTTCTTAAAATTATATTAATAAATTTAAAATAACAGGATTATAAATTAAATATATCTTTGAATATTTAAAATTCTAATGATGGAGACAATGTATAATTAATAAGTACCAATTTTGGGAGGTTGTGTGGGTGTTAATCCTTCCCCAAACGTAATCGACTACGAATCTATTTTTATTATTTAAAAGAACGAATTTTTGGTTAAAAACGCAGACCAGATATCTTTTAACTGATGTTTTCTTAAAAACTCTTTTAAAAGATTATTTTTAGGTATTCGACCTACCTGACCCAAAAGGCCGATGGCGACTCCCAAAACATTTTAAAACCATTTATTCACATCACTTTTCCCGCCAAGTAAAAATTTCGTGCCCGGGCGAAAATCGGTTACGACAGCTTGGCGACTCCGTTGGGGATCTGGTCAAGTTTTGAAATTAATTATAAATTGTCTCTATCAATTAGAAATTAAAAATTCATATATTTAATTTATAATTCCTTCCTTTCAAATTTTTTTACTTATTATTTTCATAATATTTTCTTTTTTATTAATATCTTTATTTTATTTTCATGTATTAACTTTCATTATTTATTTTTCTGTCAGAGGTTTAAACATTTCTCCTCACACACAACACTTGCATTGCATAAACATAAGCTTTATAATCAAGCTTGTCCGTTTTAAGTGGGAGTGAAAGCGACGTCTTCGTGAGAATTTATTCTCCGTGACAGACCTAGCAAGTAGCTTTCAGGGTTCATATACTATATGTCTTCATGAGAATTTATTCTCCGTGTCAGGCATAGAGAAATGTGTCCCCTCGAATTGAACTCGATCCACTTAAGTTTGTGATGGACTAGGATTGGGGGTTTGGCAGCCCAAGGGGGCACCAACAAGGACAGTTTGAGTACCATTATTCTTAGAACTAAAACCCTGCATATAATAAACCCTAGCACTTTTCCTGATCTAAGACAGTACTGAACCCCTGTCCATAGGTGTACACAAAGGAGAAATAAGCTCAAACTTTTAATTTTTTTAAATTTATTATTTTTCTCTCTGAATAAATTCCTGTGAACTAGAAATCATACAGTTAGGTTAATTTTTCCAAACAAAGCATGGAACTACAAAGCATGAGGCTAGGATTTATACTTTGATAGATAGGATATTTTCTTTCTATTAATTGGTACTAACCAATTTATTTTTTCCTTTCTCATTTTTATTTTTCATACATTTTGTTTTGATCTAACTTGTTTATATTAATTTCTTTTGTCTACATTGCATGATCATGGCATAATCAAAAGGTGTTAACTTGAAAGACTATTCATCAAATTGGAAAGAAATCATAAATGGACAAAAAGTTTTATAATCAAACAAAATATTATGCGGTCAAGGAAAAACATCCTGAGGAAACTCTGAGGATAGAAGCAAGCAATGCACACAGAGATCCTGTTATATTAATACCAAAAGTACTCCACAAAGATCCTGTCAGATTGATACCAAAAGCAGTCTATGGTAAGAGTATCAGTCAGGGCATTCAGAGTAGAGGAGGTTTTTATGAAACTCAAGCATGTTATTTGAAGGACTTAAATGACCAAAACAAGAAATTGAGCACAGAAGTGGAAACCATGCATGAAGATTTCCAAAAGATCAGTAAAGCTTTTCAAAATGCTAGCATAGGAGATACCCCATAAAAGTGGATAACAGGGGTTACCAAACTGAAAAAGAACTGAAACATATATAAAGATCTAATCCAAGAACTTCTAGGACAAAAAAGTTCTCTTACAAGGGAAAATGAGCAACTCCGAGAAGTGACACAGAAGATGAAGAAACACCAGAATGTCATGGAAGAAGATGCGGTCCAGACAAGTAATATGACCCATAAACTGATAAACCAAGCTGAATTTACGAGGAATTGAAGCATACTGATAATTCAATTATTGAGCATGAATAGAAACTAACTTGGCTTTAGAGAAGTTAGGAGGGAAAGTTATCCCCTATATGTAAAGTTTTAGATAGGACTGAAAGTTGTCCCCTACATGTAAAAGTTTTGTTTGATGCACAAAAACTTTTGTGTTCAATGAAATCTGTTCTAAGATGATCACTCTTGAGTAACACCTTTTCATACATTCATTAGCATTTTGCATCTTTGCATTTTCATTTATACTTTTATGTTTACTTTTGTATTACACAATTTGCATTTTTATTGTTACATTCATATATTTACATTTGCATTTTGCATTTTGTATTTTTTTTCATTTTTAAGTTTATATTTATATTTTCATTTTTGCATAATTACATTTTATTTCAAACTATTCTACATGCATTTAATCATGACAATTGGAATAATTCGTGGAGAATTCCATGACAGAATTTTGAAATCAAAGTGGAGTTAACTTGGTCTTCCTAAAGAAGAATAATAGCTATGAATGAGATTTTAGCAAGGGTTGGTAGAATCGAGAAACTGCAAGAGCAATTTATCGAGACACAACAAAAGATGATTGATCAAGTAAAAAAGTTCCAGGAGGATTCAAAGGAACAACTGACCAAATTGATGGACCTGGTGAATATTGTAATCCATGGAGAGAAACCCTTAGAGGATCCTGTTGTGAAAGATTTGAATGGGATTATGAATAATGTAGATGATACAATGGAAACAAATAACCAGAACTTTGCCAGGGAATGTGGAAATTCGATAAATCTCCAAAAATCAGGTATGACCCCAGAACAGGTGACAGAGATCAAGCTGAAGCGAAGCATAGAAGAGGTTTCAGAGCCATTGAAGAAAGTTAAGCAAAGCAAACATCTAGATCGTCAGTTACAAGAAAACAGAGTAAACAATTGTAATGTGATGGTGATGTCAGGGGAAATTCTACCCAAGTTTCCTTCAGTTTCATGCAGCAAGTTATATCCTGAGTTACTCAAACCCCATCTTATTGGCCCATGTTAGGCTAAGCCTTTGTTGCCTCCTTACCCAGTATGGTATAATGAGAAAGTCTTTTATGAATATCATGTTGGAATCCGAGGACACTCCATCGAGAATTGTGGTAACTTCAAAAGACAAGTTCAAGACCTTTTGGTTCATAAAATCATAAGAGTGGATGTTAACAGTCAATCCATTTTGATCAAACAATCAGGATTCAAACCCCAAAATAAAGTTAACACAGTCAAGGAAAATGAAGATCATACAGCAGAAGATATTGAAAAGAAAAAAGGCAAAATTGAGGAATATGAAGTATGTATGACAGATTCAACTCATGATACTTCTCTAATACTAAAGAATGAGAAAGAAATGAAAAGAGAGGTAATTCGAGATTGGTCCACCGGTTTAAGAATGAATGGGAAAATGTAACTTTGAAGAAACCTCAAATATTTGTATCAGATATTCCGAGGACAAGTGAAGCAGTGGGCAATATAAAGAGTCTGGTGAATACTACTCCAATCACAGCTGCAAGATACATCAGAATCAGAACAAAACTATCATCACCAAAGAAAGATGTTCTGAATATAAAATTGAGCCCAATTTCCACTCGGGGAAGAAGAAGATGATGACAGAGACTGATCAGAAAGAAGCAAAGATTTGTGCATTTGAGGGTTTATCCAAAGAAGTTGACACAAAAGATGATCAAGAAATGGGGGGTAAATGAGGATAAAAACCTTAGTCCTATTACACACCTAACATTATAATGAGGCATGATAGATAAACAAGTGGAAGTTGATATCTACCACTGTAGTACCTTTCTACTTTCAGCATATTGTTTGAACTTGTTTTTTGTTCCTTTTCTCCGCCCTTTGTGCAATAAATAAATTTGTGTTGCTTTTATGGTTATGAGCAAGGAATTAAGTTTTAATCTTAGAATTCTTGAGTATCAAGTAGATTAAATATTCTTTTAATTTTTCAAGAGTTATAGATCTTTGGCAAGTGGTAAAATTATATCTTCCATATCCCATCCAACGCCAATTACTTGATCCTTACAAAACCAAATTCTGACACTACGATTATCTAAGACTCTGAAGAAATATCTCTACCTATTTTTGAGAGACCAAATCTAGATGTTTACTGGTTTATGATACTACCTTCCACCACATACACGACTTCAAAAGTCACACTTTTGTCCTTCCAAATACAAAACCATCATAAACCAAATGACCTCAAAAGAACCAAACTTTCAATTATCTGTGAATATTCCTACAAGAAAAGACGAGATGAGGCATTATGGACCAACTTATCGAAGATAATTTAGAGTGATTGGAGCATACTCAAAGAAGAAAAAATGATTGATTTAAGTAAAATATATCATGCATTAATTACATTGTTTTCATGTAAATAAAAGTTAATCTTGAATATTCATCCCCCTGGAGATACATCTTTTCACAAAGACTTCTATGTATGAGACGACTGAACTTTGTGCACAGTTTAAGCATGCAAACTCATTGACATATCGCCCAAAGATGAATGAGGCAGTTAAAGGAGCAAATAAGAACATTAAGATGATCATTACAAAGATCACTGAAACTTACAAGGATTGGCACAAGAAGCTACCTTTTGCCTTATATACATATCGAAATACTGTTCGAACATCACTGGGGCAACACCTTATTGTTCAGTCTTATCAATTTGAGATACCATCACTTTGTATCTTAAAGGAGCTAAAATTAGAGGAGGCTGAAGGGATCCAAGCTCGGCAGATGCATCAAAAGCGAATGATGAAAGATCACAACAAGAAAGTAAATCCGAGAGAATTTCAAGAGGGTGATCTAGTGCTGAAAAATATCTTGCCTATACATAAAGATTTCCGTGGGAAATGGATGCCTAATTGGGAAGGGTCATATGTTGTAAAAAAATTGGCCTTTTTCGGAGGAGCATTGATTTTGGCAGAAATGAATGAGAAAGTTCTGAGAAACCAAATAAACTCAGATTCTGTCAAGAAATATTATACTTGAAAAAAAAAGGAAAAAGGAAAAGAAAAAAAAGAAAAGAAAAAAAATTTGGCAGTCTAGAGGGATCCAAATGATAGAAAAATCCCCAGCAAAGCAGATCCAAGTCAAGCAAAGCAAGATTGAAGGCATCCAATTAAGAGAGAATATCTTAAGAATTCATTCCGCCTCTCAAGATTGATTTTTATTTACAAAAATTGGTTTTTAAAATCTTTAATGCATGATATAAAAAATGATAAAAAGGGGGTTCAAGATGTAAATTTGTAAATAACATCTTAAAACCAAAGGAGGATTCGAGTTGAAAACCTGAAAAGGCTGCTCGAATATTGAATGGTGCAACAACGACATAAGAGACGATCTTAAGCTCTTAATGAAGCACCACACATCCCAAAGATGTTCCTGAGAGTCAGACACAAGAAGTATCTCTACGAGATGAGCATAACAACGAGAAGTATCTCTACAAGATGAGCATAAAAATCATTTCTTCAAGTTAACCCAAAGAGACATATATGCTGGACTGATCTGAGAGACCTTACTTTACCAGAATCAACCTACACCTTAAATCAGTCAATAGTTTTGACACTTTCCATAGAACTATGATTTTTGAATGATTTAAAAGAGTAGTTGATTTATTTGATATTTATTAATTTCATGTCTTATGATTTAATTCTATTGTGAACCTGAAAAGGGCAATACTTTACAAAATTCTGTCATTCTCTGATAAAGAAAGGAGAAAAAAACATTTTCAAACAAGACAGTCTCAAATGATGAAGGTCCTTAAAGCAGATTGTTACCTATTCTACATCTATTGTAGAAAGAATAAGTCAGACCAGAATGATGAAGCATTCTTGAAATCAAGTGGTCTGAGAAGTCAGAAAGTTTGGAGAATTGAACTTGTGACGCTCTCCTGTGACATCATTAGCAATCTATCAAGAAAGATTATCACTTATCTCATGATGAGGGCGATAAGCATCACCATACAAATTATTTTCCCCAACCATCAATCCATGTTCTCTATAAGATTACATCACAAAGCTATAAGTCCCATTAAGTGTATTATGGGAATGAACAAGTCACCACTTGCACTCTGGTTATACTGTGATACTGGTCTCAAGTCTTGGTACATCATTGCTACTTCTTCCATATCGATCATTTTCCTTGTCAGGATTATATCCATTATGTCAATCAAAAGATTGTTGAACTTAAATAAGAGATTGGAACAGATTCTACACTTGTATGCCTTTCATATTGGGTAACATTAGTTACAGAATTCCAAAAGTAAAGATAACCAGTTTTACTATCAACTAAACATTTCCATGGTTCGGGAAGAGTGGGATATAGCAGTGAGTATCTTAAAACATCAGAAGAGGCAGTCACTGTAGCAGTCATTGCAAGAAAATACACCAACAAAAATCTTCTAGTTCACCCCGATGATTTTTATTTCTTCCAGTAAGGTTGTTACAATGGATGCCACCGACAACCAAGTCGAATCCGCCAAATCTACTCATCAATTGCTCTAACCGATCACCATTCAGTTCTTGCGCATCTGTTTTCAAAGGTATGCCAAGACAGGTAAAAGGCAAACTCTGTACCACTGATCCCAGAGAAAAGAGACAGGACATTGATACCACCAGGGAGCATGTCTCTATACAGATCCTCATATATAGTTTTTAGGGAAATCTAGAAGCATTTCCTCCTCATCAGGTTCAAGTGGAACAACTTTATTCCTTCCAACCCATACCAGATTCCATTTTCGGCACTCATCAAGAACATATTTCTGGACACTAGAAAGTGGCTCATCTTCATAAGCTTCAAGAGCCTTACGGATCCTTTCTGTCAATCTGGCACTTCCTGTACATGTTTGTAAACAGTTCAACTTTGTTCTTGGATCTCAGGAAGGCCACCATTTTGTTTTCAATGGAAAAACATCATGGAGGAAGCAGAATAAGAGGAAATATGTTCTTAATTGGCAAATTATGAACATAGCCCCTTTTCCGTACAGCAGCATAAAAATACTTCGAATCTACAAATTCTGGCTCTACATTGTATAAGTACCATGACATTTCGGTCTAAACACCAACTGGAGCAAGTGCCACGTTCTCGAAGTAGAAATAAGGAAGCTCAATAGCATCTTCTAGAAGTGTTCTTTGAGTTATCTAATCTGGTTCAGTAGGAACCCCAAAACCAATCATTAGATTTGGAAGATGAACTGCATGATCGTCTTCATTGAGAAACTTTTTTCAAGCTTCCTCTGCTTCTTCCTTTACAAAAATCATAGCCCGAGTTTTGCCTTTTCTTGTAATTGGGATCATTGCATAATGGTTTCCTATCTTCTACCGGAAGAAGTGTGTCAGCAGCCTTAACCATTTAAGCAGCACATATAAAATCTGTTGACTCTGCAATTGATGAATCCGGATCACATTTCTCCATGGCTATTGAAGCCTCAGCCTCTGAGTTCCCCATTTTTTGTCAAGTATTACATTTTATTTTCCTCATCAGAATAAGAATTCAGGATTTCCTTGGTATCAGAAGAACTATCAATATCTGTGAAATCATTCTGAAAGATTGCTTCATAATCAGATGAGTAGTTATCAGAATCAACATGTTGCATGGAAAAGTATATTCCATAAATAGCCTTCACTGAATACAAGGTTCATTGTGTAAGTCTGGAATGAATTACCAAGCGATTTATACCACTCTGTCTGACTAGACCCCTCCAGATCCAGAAAATGGTCACCTCATTCAGAAGAGGCACATATCTCATACATTTCTATCAGAATGATTGATTACTTCATAAGTTTGTGACAACATGAAGAGAATTCCTCCAACTAATTGACAACATTGTTGTTTAGTGACACCAGAATAAAAGTATTCAAGATAAATAGATTTGGGGCATGAATAAAGCTACAAGTACCTACAACAGTGCATTGCCAAAATTGAACCTTGTGGGGATCACGATATTCAAAGTCAAACAGACGTTGAGAGTAGATCTTACAGTTTAGAAGGTTAGGGGCATTGTGAATGCTCAATTCAGACAGATCCATGCGGGACATCTTGAAAGCCCATTTCAACCAGGAATAGAATGGTAGGGCATTTTGAAGGCTTATAATAATATGAATATTTGGGCATTCTTGAAGGCTCATCTCAACAAGAAATAATGTGAATGCATTTTTAACATCTGTATCAGCAAATGTTGGGGCATTTCAAAGTCCACTTCAGACAGATCCATGTGGGGATATTTTGAAGGCTCAGATTAACAAGAAGCAAATACTGGGGCATGCTGAAAGCCCCTCAGAATCAGCAAATGTTGGGGCATGCTGAAAGCCTCTTTCAATCAGAATCAAGAATGTTGACACATTTTAAACGTTTGTATTAGCCAATGTTGGGGCATGCTGAAGGCCCACATCGTCATATGTTAAAGATCAGTTGACATGAGCATATATTTCCAATAAGACAGAAATGAATGAAGAATTAAAATGGTGAAACAGTGACAGTCGAGCTGACTATACATAATTGCTTCGTTCGTCAGGCAGTTGCATTATGGTCCTGTTATTGAACAAATATCTACTCAGCAAGTATGGTTTCAAATACCCAATCTTCTTAACTAAGTGTCACATGACAGCATGTTCTTTAAGCTACATCACAGTTGCATAGATAAAGATGGTCCCCAGGCAGACTATTCGATCCAGGGTCCAGTTCCTCAAGATATCGGCTTTGAATTTGGTCTTTTGTGTGTCAGTGATGATTGGAAATATTTCTTGGAGATTCCTGGCAATTAATTTCAACCATACTGTTGAGGTTACAAAGTTGTTTTTCACATCAGTTTTTCTTACTTGATTACATTGAAGAGTGAGGCTTGACTTATGTATATTACCCTTATTCTCGTTATTACTGTGGTTATCATTGCCAGCCAGGGTGAATTGTTTTTTCATCTATTTTGGTTTTATCATGTGCGTTTCATCCCCAGCGGCAAGAATTCCATGAACATCCTTCTCTACATGGTTCCTATAGTTAATGTGTTTCTACTTCCTACAATACTCGTTATGGAAGAAAATGTGACCAGTATCACACTAGTACTTACCTAAGATGATATCAAGATCAATTGGAATCTCTTATTCAATTCATCACTAGCATATTTTGTGAATTTGACCAACTTTTTGGTTATGAAACACACCAACTTCTCACCTGTATTCCCCCTGAGTTTTGTTCTCAAGAGGTCTTGTGACATCATATAAAAGCTTTGAACACTGTGCAAAGAGCTTCATTGACCAGAAATTTATGCAGAAGCCACAGGAAGAGATGAATGCGTTATCAAATGTTTTATGAACATCTGGGCAGAAACCACATGAGAAGATAAATGTCTTGTCAAATGTTTTCCGAACCAGTGATTATGGTGCTGAACCAATGTTGCTATCATATGGTGTTTTCATTTATTGATCTGAGATAAAGTTTTCTTCAACCCCAAGATTTGAAATGAGATATGATGAAGATTTCTTTCCACAAAAGGAAAGCAGAAATTTTAACAACAATAAACTAGTGGAGCCAACTAATGTTGAACGACAGGTCGTTATTAAGCATCTCGATATGATACGGTCCAAGTTGCCTTATTGAGATTTGATTAGATATGGAGACATGAAGGAATTAAGATACATCCCCCTTATAATGTGTTGCAAGAGTCGGATCAAAACAGATGTTGATCTCTTAATTAATCCCTGCTGAGTCAGGCAAATCTACATCTACACTCTTCAAAGATGATAGATTCTCTCTTCAAGGATGATAGATTCTCTCTCCAAAGATGATAGATTCTCTCTCAAAAGATGATAGATTCTCTCTTTAAAGATGATAAATTCTCTTTTTCAAATAGGAAAGCTTTATTGCATTGTTACACAAGTCCAAGCAAAGGAAGTCGGTTTTATCCACAAAAATGGGGCAACAAGGTCATAATTCTGATTATGGCAAGAGTACCATAAATGAAACATTTCTTCTAAGATTTTAATACAAGCAAAGAAGATACAAGGATATAAGATTGATCAGATGGTTCTTCAGAGATACAAGCTTGATGGCATAAGTTGCTACACTGATATCCAAAGGTAACCCTGGCAATAAAAGATCAAGTGAAAGAAGACCAAGTTCACCACTTTGAAGTCAAATGAAGATTGCATCAACATTCATGCATTCATGAGAACATCATTTACACAATAAACAATGCATTACATTGATACATGTGAGTGCATTCAAACATAAAGTTTTACAGATCTTCGTATGAACAAGAAGATTCATGATGAAAAATACCTTACAAGAAGAAGGTATTCTAAATTGCAAATGCAGGAATCACGCAAACATCTGAAGAATAGATAGATGCAATCCACAAGAATGAGCATTATCTTGGGACATGTTACCCAATCAACAAGTTATTTCAATGAGAAAACGATTTTCAAAATTTCTCATTTAATCTTTTCTAAAAATGAAATTGATGAATAATAAGAAAACGATTTTCATAGTTTCTTACTTAGTAAACTATTTCCCACATCTGTAAGCCCTTCAGTGCATGATGTTTTTCAAAACCATCAGGTCATCTGTAAGCCCTTCAGTGCATGATGTTTTCAAAAACCTTCGAGTCATCTGTAAGTCCTTCAGTGCATGATGTTATCAAAAACCTTTGGGTCATCTGTAAGTTCTTCAGTGCATGATGTTTTCAAAAACCTTCGGGTCATCTGTAAGCCCTTCAGTGCATGATGTTTTTCAAAACCTTTGGGTCATCTGTAAGCCCTTCAGTGCATGATGTTTTCAAAAACCTTCAGGTCATCTGTAAGTCCTTTAGTGCATGATGTTATCAAAAACCTCCGGGTCATCTGTAAGCCCTTCAGTGCATGATGTTTTTCAAAACCTTCGGGTCATCTGTAAGTCCTTCAGTGCATGATGTTATCAAAAACCTTCGGTCATCTGTAAGTCCTTCAGTGCATGATGTTATCAAAAAACCTTCGGGTCATCTGTAAGCCCTTCAGTGCATGATGTTTTCAAAACCTTTGGGTCATCTGTAAGCCCTTCAGTGCATGATGTTTTCAAAACCTTCGGTCATCTGTAAGCCCTTCAGTGCATGATGTTTTTAAAACCTTCGGGAGCTTTTTGATGTTTTTTAAAGCCTCCGGGTCATCTATAAGACCTACAGTGCAAGATGATAAGACTTCAGAGCCATTCATAAGACCTATGGGTAGAATGTTTTCAACATTTCCATCCTACTTAAAAGAAGCCAAACGAAAAATTATTGTCTTTTTCGTCTTTGTTCTATTCTTGTTAACACAAGATTAAGCAAAGAGGGGCAGCTGTAGACACTAATTTTTCAGTTTGTTTTTATTATTATTATTATTATTATTATTATTATTATTATTATTATTATTATTATACATTATTATTATTATTATTATTATTTATTATTAAATAAATATTACAAAGCCCAAAATCTGGCCCATTTTACAAAACTCGGATGACTCAAAACGGTCCAGGCCCAAGCCTAAACCTAACCCTAATGATACAGGGTTTGTATCATCTCATCAGCAGCCAGCCGCCTCAGCATCACATCAGTTGGATTTGGCAAGATCCAATGGCACACACGCATCCAAAATAAACCCTAGGGTGATGATACCCTAGGCACCACACGACGCCGCCTCTGCCTCCAGCCACCCCACATCGAGGTTCCAGCTGCTGCCGCCATCACTTGAAGCCTCTAGAAGACCTTAACGACTGTCCACGTCGCAACTATGGGGTGAGTCATCACATAGTTCGGTGACTCACCGAGAAATCCCTTTGGGACTGGTCCGACGAGAGCCTCTTCGAGGCTATAAAACCTCGGTTCACCTGCAAACAAAAAAAGGCAGCGAGCAAGAACAGAGAACAGAGGGGAACAACCAACAACGAGGAGACACAACAACAATGAACACATCTCAACAGCAACCAAGACCAAAAACCAAGTTATCTTTTAACTGATGTTTTCTTAAAAACTCTTTTAAAAGATTATTTTTAGGTATTCGACCTACCTGACCCAAAAGGCCGATGGCGACTCCCAAAACATTTTAAAACCATTTATTCACATCACTTTTCCCGCCAAGTAAAAATTTCGTGCCCGGGCGAAAACCGGTTACGACACTTAGGTTATCTTAAAATCAAAAGATAAAGGAGTTAGAGAATATTAAAGATTTGGAGTTCTTGAGTGAAATCTTGAAATAGAGTTGATAAGTTGAATTTGAAGTTAAATTTGATTTGTCATCAGCTTAATTAAGAAGTATTAAGTGTTAGAATTGGATTTGAAATATGTTGAAAATTGGGTATGATTATTGAAGTTCATAAAGAGGATAAGATTTTGAGTTTTAAGATGAGATAAATGAATATAAATTGGTTTAAGTATGTGTATTTGAGTTAATAATATGAAAGGGAATGAAACATGAAGTATTGAAGCTGAAAATAGTGAATTTTCGTATTTGAACTGTGATTTATGGGCAAAAATTTACAGATTTCAATAGGGGTACCGATACCCCCTAAAGAAAAAATGGAATTTTCGTTCATTAAACTAGATTAAGTTATTAACATCAAGTTATAAGGTTTAGGCTTCTGATAATCATCTCAAAAATTATGTTTATGTAGATATTGAGCCTAAACAAGTTCTGGAACAATCAAAGAATTAGGATCAAGTCAAAATAAGCAAGGCTAAGGTGAGCGCAATTTAGTTTGTACTTATGTTATTGAACAAACATTGGCTTGCGATGATCCAGTGACGGAGTTACTATGGTAAGAAGTGACTCCTAAAATGTTAATTGATTTGTGATTCTTATGTGACATGACTTACATGATTACATGTTATATGCATCATTATATATGTGCTATGTGATATATGAACATATGAGATTAAGTGAATGAACATAGATGATATATATATATATGATGATATAAGAATAAGACATGAATCAAATGATATGAGTTATATGGGAAATATATGTGAACAAGATATGATATATATGTGCATGTGAAATCATGCAAAGTGATACGAGCTATGTGACATACGAATATGAAATCATATGAAAAGTGACATGAATAAATGAAGCATAAGAAAAATTCCCATGTTATATGATACAAGAGCTATAGGTATAGTTGGCATGCCAAGAGTCGAGGGTCTACATCGTCCTTCGGGACAAATACAGTGATCCTTCGGGATATGCATAGGTCATTCGGGACAAATTTCATATGCCACTCAATGAGACTTATACGAGCTGTGGTGACAGCAATAGTGCACAACCTCAATGTACTCGAATACCTTGAGTTCTCAATAATGTACATGGGCCTATAAAAGATATCAAAAGTATTTATAAGATTTATATGTGATACTGTGTGTATTCCTAAGTGAAATGTATTTGTTATATGATATTGGAAATTGTTTATGCATTAGTGTGATTCAGAGTTTATATTATATGCTGATATGGTATAAAAAGAAATTAATGATGATAAAATGAGAAATGATAAGCATGTTAATGATTTTATGTTACATGATATGTGCATGTATGTATATGTTACAGAGAAGAATATATGCTTTGGTATGATAAGGTAGTATAAAATGTTATGCATTATAGAAGTTACAGTTAGCATATAATTATGTTTTATATGTCTCACTAAGTCTATGACTTAGCTTGTGATTGTTTCACACGTAGGTTTCGAGAAGAGGAAGATTGATAAAAGTTATACAAGACAGGTCAGTTTCTCCTTTCCAAAGATTAGATCAGAAAAGAATTGAATAGTATGTATTTTGTAATATTGATATTGGTTGGCATGTATATAAAGATTTGACTCTGATATGTTCTAAATCAGTTTTGTAAAATCATATGATTGATTTTTGTAATGTTTTAAACATATATATGAAAATGGAAATTTTATACTGATGAAAGCTTAGTATTTTATGAGTTTTATACATGTTTTCCGAAGTTACTGTAGCAGGGTATCGATACCCCTGAAGCAATCTGGAAAAATTTTAACATTCAATAATGTTCACAGTACTGTTCACGGTACTGTTTATACCGTATAGTACTGTTCATAAATATGTATTTTTTTTAAAAAAATTATAATGAAGCATAATTTAATAGAATATTATTGTATTTTCTTAATATAAGTTCAAATGTTTTGCTATCTTACAAGAATATGGTTTCAAAAAGTCAATGTGATATCCCGGACTCATATTCGGGTCGGATACGGGTTGGGGTGTTACAGATACGATGTCGACTATTCCATTTTGACACAAGAATATATTTTTAGTGTATTAGTGCATTGTCGGTAAGCTTGGGAGGCCTAGTTTTGGCAATTATGGAATGTATAATTTAATTAAACAAGTATATAATAATAATGAAACAATTTGGAGTATTGTATGATAAAATTATATTTTTAGAGAGTAAAATAAGAAGAATTAGAAACTGATGTGATATGAGCAAGCAGGTATTTGCATTGTTCATGAATCATCTAATTCCATTCCCACCCTCTTTTTGGCATTTATTTCAACAATTTATTACTTGTCGTAATGTGAAAATGTTTCTCATTTAGTCTCTGTTTGAGAATTTAATAGAACTGAGATTACAGGTTTAAATTCAATTTAAAAAATATAAATATGAATGGTATAGGGAGCATAAGAATAAAAATGAATATAAGATCGATTGAATAATCTTTCAATTTTGTAATGATGCAATTTTGTTTTACATTTGTCTCATTAATAATTATCTTTCTTTATTTTGACAGCTGGAACTAAAATATAACGTTACGTATAGTTCTAAAAAAACAATTGGGTAATCAAAACATAATCGTATGAATAGATGTGAGACTAAATAACGAAATTTACCCAAACATAAATAGAAAAAAAAGAAGGAAAAAAAACTGTATGCCACCACCAAAGGTGTCTCTCCTGACCTAACAATGTATGAGCTCTATGGGGAGGGAGTGTGATAAAAAGAATAGTATAAGCGTACTATTTACAGTCACTCTGCATATCCACATGATGCAAAAATCCATAATACTCTGCAACCCCTATTTGCTTCTTCCTCTTCTTTCAGTAGTTTGGAAAGTTTTAACTGTTAGCGATCTATGAATGACTTATTCATGAGGTTGACAGCATCATCCATGAACTGCAATACAAATCACGAGTCGTTATCGGGTTCACATGCATTTCATAGGCAACCATTTTTGTAACAAAAACAAGAACCAGAGCTCAAGTAAATTACTTCTCCAAACAATTCCCAGAGTCTCTCTTTTTTCTTATTTTCAGTACAAGGAGATTCACAATCAAAAGAGTATGAAGGAAAAGGAACATGTAAACCCCTCAGCACTTTAGTATCTGACAGACTAGCAAAAACCATTTTAAGTATGCATACAATAAAGGCATAAAATAAAATAAAAAACCTCAAACATTTACTAAAATCGTTATTTTGTCCCCTATTCATTTTTTGGAGCATTTTGACCTTCAACGTTTCATCTTAGGGCAAAAAGTTTGACTAAATAGTCACTTTGACCCTTATTCTTTTTTTCCGGAACATTTTGACCCCTATCGTTTCATTTTAAGGTAAAAATGTCCTTATTTTGGAGTATTAACCATTTGTTAACTAACCATTTCCATCCAAAGAGAGACATTTTTCCCCCAAAAGGCTCCAAAAAAGAATAAGAGTCCAAATGACCATTTTGATCAATGTTGGGATTACTTTTGACATTATGTTACAATAAATTAAAAGGCATTATCATATAAAAGGTTCTCTAAACACAGATTTTTGCTTCATCATAAACTACTTTATCTCAACGCTTGAAAGCTTTTCTTAATCATGTTGATTAATTTCAAATGAATATGAAAAATTTACACTGAAAATAAAGTTCCTTATCACAAAAAACGTGCGAGGCAACAAGTGGGTCTTCATGTGTGCTTTGTGAGAGGAGAGCATCTAAAACTATCGAATTTACCTCTCCAAGCAACTTTAGTTCTTTACCAACTGGCTCCAGAAATTTCATGTTAACTTCCATCGGCCAGACCTGTCAATGTGGAAAAGAGTTAACATAAGAAAAGTTAAGACATTTCTATAACAGAAACAAGCACAATGCTTTGGGCAGATAAAGGGCAGTCATAGTAAGCTTCACATTGAAGATGAGAAAATGAAGAATACGAGTTTATGTTGCTTTTTCGAAAATGCATAATTCGACAGAGTATTGCTTTTCTTAGTCGAAAATGAAAATGTAGCTGCTCGAACCCATATTCTCTAGAGAGAAAACTTGTTCCTTTTATCACTTAGATCACTCAATAGATTCAAACATAACATGGCATACAAAAATAACACAGAAATCTTTGTTAAAACTAGATACAACATCCAATGTCTTCGAAAGCACTTCAAAGGGTCTAACACTCTAAAAACATCATAAACCCTCGAAGATCACTACTTGTGGAGTAAATACCTTGAGACCAAGCAATCTAATAGGCATAATCTGGCCAGTAACAATGCATTCGGGTCCTGCGGCTTCCACAATTGCTTCTGTCAACCCACTTCCGATAGGATCTGGGTGCTGCAAAAGAAACCCCATATTACAAAAGACCAAAAAAGGAGAAAGGAAATACAAAAAGACTATACGCAAAGTAAAAGCAAGGGAGAGGGGTGACCTTCATGACGGCGAGGGCGTAATTGGAGTGAGGGGTTTGAGGGAAACGCAGAACAGGGGAGTGGTGGATTTTCGGGATGGATTTTTCGGCTGAGACCCTCCATGGAGCGTCCTTTTGCAAGGCAGCTCCGCCTTTCTTCGGCATGTTTCCTTGTTGTTTGACGTTGAAAATCAAGCTGAACTTTTGTAAGTGATGAATGGAAAACAGAGAAGTGTAGAAATGGTAGCTCCAACTTCCAATAAGCTTGGATTTACTCGGTTTTCTCGAAGCTCTGTTTTGCTTTTATTTTTGGAAAAAGTACAATTTTAGTCAGTAAAAGTTTAACATGTTTCTATTTAGTCACTCAATAATAAAATTTTCAATTTTATCACTAAACTTTCAAATCTTACTCGTTTAGTCACTCAACCCTTAATTGCTTGGCGCCATTTTTTTTTTTTTTTTGTAGATTTATGTAGAAACCCCTCGATGTGTCCTTTCAAACTTATAATTTTAAACTCCTTTTGACTCATTAATATCAGCATATTTTTTTTCAAATTTGAAAAGTTAAAGAAGAGAAAAGTAATATATTTCGATTTTACATTGACCAAACATCGGATGTTACAAATCAGACAAAAATAAGATTAAAATTCTGATTTGAGTTATGTTGATTTCGAGGAAATTTCAAAGAAAATTAAAGTGAGAAGAAGAAAAAGGGAAAGGGGAAACTTAAATATCAATTACGTCACTAATAATTGCACGAAGATGGGTGACATCAATTATGAGACAGGTTAAAATTTTAGGTTAATTCCATAAATAAAAAGCCCAAAACATGGTGTTATGGTATTGACCTTAAATACTTAAAATTTAAAAATATATAGAAATTTAATTTTTTTTAGAATACGACCATGTATAAAACATTCCTTATGGACTCGAGTTCAATAAATGTAACCCACAGATATGGCCCCGACAGAGGCCGCCAAGAAAACCATAAATCCACAATCTTATCGGTGGACAATATGATTTTGGTCATACACATTGGAAGCTGTAAAAATGAAGCAAAACAGAATTATTTTCTCGTTTGTCTGTATAAAAACAGTTGAACATCAGCTTTCAAGTTGTTTAATAATACATTCTTTGATCCTGTCAAACCCCAGATATTATATCAATTATTACATCTTCCAACTACAGTTAAACATGCTTTTCTTTTCTGTTCTCAATGGATAACAACAAACTAAAACTGAACATCAGAAAGAGACAACATCTTCATTCAAGTAAGAAAACTTTCAAGTTGGAATCTGGGACACCATAAGTCCTATAAAAAAATCTGGTGGAAATTTCTTCACATGCAAACATCACAATCTCTACTACATGAAAGTCATCGAAGCAGACAAGTTTGAAGATCAAATCATAGTTGTTTCCGATGTGACATTCGAAATTCGTACAATTTTAAAGACCAGATTTGGAGAGGAGCCATAGTGTTAAAATAGTAGTTGTCAATCAAAGATACTTTACACAATAATATCTACCTCTATGGTACAACTTTTAACTTTCAAGTATATGTAGACATAAGAGCTTACTGTTTCCTTTTTATCTACTTGCTACCAACATGTTCCTATATCACAAGGTTAGCCTCAGAAGCTTCATAGTTTACATTGACCGCACACGGCGGCAGGGCAAAGTATACTGTACAGCGATGCTAGCAATGTCTATACGGGAGGGGGCTAAGTTGTGATCATAGTTATTCCCAACCCATCAACCGCTTCCAAACTTCTTCCTCGACTTTTCGCATTGGAATGGATAAGCTAGCCCCTTCATCTAGAAGAACTCTGTAAACTTCCCACTCTCGGTCTCCGATCATGTGTCTCGCAATCTCTGCCTGAAAAATATGCAAACTCGAAAAGGTTACATATGCAACTTGCAAAAGGAAAACAGAGAAACATTAATGGACTCCAGATATAACAAAAGTAATGCATTGGGTTTTATGTTTGGACAGACCAGGACGGCGAAGAGGAGTAATCGACAAATGCACACATGCATGTTATTGCAGTGTTAAGTTCAAAATATCAATGAAGCAAAGCTAGTTTTAATCAACAAAAAATGGAATTATTTACGTTGGAAAAAAATACAGAAAGCAAAATAAAACTCCTACAGAAGCTTATACAGAAGAGAGCTGAGGAAGTACCGAGAATATGCAGGTGTTAAGCATCTTTAGGGCAAGGGTAATGTCATAAAAAACAAGAGGCCGGCCCTTGCTCGATAACTCTACAGGGTTTGCAACTAGAAGCTCGGTATCAGGACCCCGGCTCACTACAGCTACTCTGAGTGGTTGCTGCAGTTCCATCTTCAGACGTGAGGACAATGCACTTTGCTTGCTAGGATCAACTATCTTCTTCCCATCGGCTTGCATTATAAACAAGTCGATCTCACACTTCTTTCCTTGTTTTATATAGAAGCGTCCATATGAAATCTAGTCACATTATGAAACTGACGCATTAACATGGTGTAACTAGTTTCTGGCTAAGAATGTTTCCCTTACCAATCGAATATTAAACAAATAAGTGGAGCTTTTGCAATTTGGATAGGATTCACGCTAGTTACGATCAACAGACACACATTGTAATACTGAACACTTAGAATAGAAGCATAGCAAGAGTGGTTTTATCAACTCATAGTGACAACTGACAATGTACTTAGCAACACACAACTAAAGTACAGCGACATAAATTGACCGAAGGTAAAAACCTATAAAACTGTAAATAATTCAACAGGCATAACAATAATACTGTAAATAATTCAACCTAGAGTGAACTTAACATAAATCCTGGTAGGTAGATAAATAGTTCAGTAAAATATTGATTTATTATATAGTAATTAGTGTATCTACCTGAATGTTGTAATCCTTCAGAGTTCTCATTATGTCATATAGAAGACCTTTATGATCTTGACAAACGATCTGAACAAGCGTGTGAGCAGGACTGAGCAAGTTGTCCATCGTGACACAAACATTGTTGGAAGTAAGTGATACACTTGGGAGATCATTAGACGTCTCTACGTTGAAAATATCCTCGGTTATTGCAGGTGGGAGAAATGGAGATGCTTGAGAACATGCGGTAATTTCGGGTCCAACCTTTTCAATGTTAAAGCTAATTATAGCATCCTGCGTGACATCTTCCAATGCTTTATAAGTCTCCTCCTGCCTAATTTTGGTATGCAATAGCTCCCTGGAAAAGAAAACCATAATATTAACAAAGGGTTGTTCAAACTCGGGTGGACGTATATTCTTGTCTACATAATTCAACTCTAATCCATTAATCCTTCCTCCCAAAAGCAATTTTTAGAAGACAATACACCTCCAGTTAGATGTACATGATGTTCTGATTCAAGATACATTTGTAGTCATTCAAAAGAAGCATAACCGATACGGGCTAACGAACAAATATGCATGTGGAATGGAGAACAACACCGAGTACATGAAACATAGAGCTAGTTTCTAAAGATTAGCAAAGCAAGGGAGTTTGATTAGAAGAGATCATATCAAAGGAACAAAAACCTGGTATCCGTGATAAAGAATAGGTCCATCACTGTGCCATCTGGAGTTGTTGATACCTTCACTTTCTTTATATTGAGTTCAAGACTACACAGAACTTCTGTCACATCTGCCGAGCAAAAACATCAAAGACTGATCACTAATACATTTTAAACCACAATTTATCCTCAAATCATTCAGAAAATTGACCCTGACATGATAAATGTCATAAGTGGAGATATCTCCATTGAATGGTAAAAGAAACAACCAAAATTTCATGGGACTTGAAGGTGTGAAACAACTGGAAGATGTTCTGAAAAGATGAAGAAAAAAGAAGAAAACTTTACCATGCAAAAGGCCTTTTCTATCAAAACAACAAAGCTTGAGGAGAAAGACATCAGGGGGCCTTGGAGACTGCAACTCAGAACGGTAATAAGAAATCCCAGAAGCTGAAGAGCAAGAAGGGCAAGCCCCAACCAGTCTTTCTTCACCAATTCCCATCTTGTTGTTGGCTTGCAAACCACCCAAAACACTATATAACACCATTTCCCATCCGTGGATACATCTTCACAACCAACAAATTCACAAAATTAAAGATTATATATACAAATACATGCAATCTGGGATTAAAAAACAAAAACAAGTAAGAAAATTTGAAAATACCTCCTCTGACAATGTTAAGACCGAAAAAGAGCAAGATGCGGCATAAATCACAGCCTAAACCAGTTTTATCAGGGCAGTTTACAGTGATAACACTCGGCTCTCCTTTACCGCCTGCCGAATAATCATTACGTCGTCATCCTTTTGTTCTTCAAAGCTTGAAGAAAGAAAGGGAGAAAAACAGTGAAGATTTGTGCTTTGATTCCTTGGGTGGTTTGTTTTAAATTGAACGTGTTGTTCCGTTCGCAGTGCTTTGTTGAGCAGTAATGTCATGGAGACAGAAAATAAAACATAAAAAAGGCAGAGAGAAGCAGAAAGCAAAGCAGAGGAGAGAAAGTTACTGGTTTGCCTTGCTTCGCTTGTGCTTCACTTGTCTATTTTCATTTATTTATTTATTTATTCCTTTTTACCATTGTTTGGCCATCAAGGTTTCCAAAATCTCGACAACCTTAAGCTGCAACTCCACCCTCAGCCCTAATCAAGGTGTAAACGAAGTAATCATTTGTAGAATGCATAACCACAAATGCCTAAATATGGTTAAATAGTAAATTTAGTCTCTATTATTTTAATAATATTTTATTTTGGGAAATAAAAATTTCTTAATGTTAAGTATTTTTTACTTTAACATTAGAATATTTTTACTCTAAAATAAAATATTGAGAGTTAAAATATTAAAAAAGTTTTAGAGTTACAAAATAGTCCCCTAATTATATGATAATATTTTATTGAGTCTCTTGATTATTAAAAGTTACAAAATAGTCCTCTGGCTATAGAGAATTACTTTGTTCAGTCCCTTGACTATTAAAAGTTATAAAATAGTCACTCGACTATTTATTATGTTCCAAACTAGTCAATTTTTGCTAAAAAATTAACGACAGCCTGAGTTGTACGTTAACATGTTGACTGAGATATGATAAAATCTTATCTAATAATCTCAAACGACTATCATATCTTAGTAAGCATGCTAACACTGAGCTCAAACGACCGTTAATCTTTTAACAGAAAATGACTAGTTTGGAACATAATGAATAGTTGGTGATCATTTTGTAAATTTTGATAGTTGAGGGACTCAACAAACCAACTCTCTATAATTGAATGACCATTTTATAACTTTTAATTGTAAAAACTCAACAAAAATAATATAGCCGGGGACCATTTATGTCCTTTAGACATTTACCCTTAATTAAATGTTATATTCATTTTTTGAAATTATGCCTTTGAAGGATTCAGATTTACCTTAAATCAGAGTTAAAATGATTAAATTTAAATCTCAACTTATAACTAAATGGGTAAATTACATTTTTAGTTATTGAATTATCATTTTGGTTCTGTTTAGATCATCAAACTTTTATTTTTTTATTTCAAAATCATACCTAAAGTTCGGTTTGATCACCTGTCGTTAAAAAATTAACGGAGATAATAACATGAAAAAATCAAAAATTACGCATCAACAATTCTTATCTTTTAATGGAACATGACCAAAATGAACCAGAACGAAATTTCAAGTATGATTTTAGAACAATAGATGAGTAATCAAAACAGAACAAAAGTGATAGTTGGAGATATTAAATCTATAATTTACTCTAATTAAATTTAAATAAAAGTTCACATTTTATTTAACTCGAATTATTAATTTAATTCATTAATATTAACAATATTCATGAGAAATATTTTTTATAATAATTAATTATATGATTTTATATAATATAATAATTATAATCATAATCATAATCAATCATTATATATTAAAACTGTATGATTAATTCAATATTATTAGACAGTTTTAAATGTTTAAAATATGTTAAAGAGAGGGTCCTTTTGAAATAAAATTCCATATATGATTACAATTACTAATTTTTCTCTTTAGTTTTAATAAGGATGATAATTTCCCCATTTAACCTTTTTCTTTGTTCACTCCATAGCATTACCACTTACACCCGATGGTAAGTCACGTGTGTGCACTGTGCAGGGGCAATGAGCCGCCACTACGCGCCGTTTCTCTTTTGCTTTTTCGTGGTCCCCATGACTCACATGACTTTGTACTGCCCTCTAACCATGTCTTGGGAATCCTTGTTGTTGGCATTTAAGAATGTGAAAATAATTTTAGTGATCGAAAATATCTTATAATATATAATTTTATTTAATTTTTTTTTTTTAAAAATGACCATAAATTCGCAATACGATATCAAATTCGTAACGCGGACTCTAATTTTATAATACAGGTTCTAAATTCGTAACGCGAATATGTAAATCGCAACACATAAGTTAAATTCGTAACACAGAAGTCAAATTCGCAAAGCGCGTTTATTTTCGCAACACAAATTTATTTTTTTTCGAATTCAAAACACAATATTAATTTCACAACACAAATGTAACAGTACAATCGCAACGCATAACCTAAAACCCAAAATCACAACTCAGTCACATCTCCACTCTCACTCTCTACGGCGACATCCGTCCCATCTCCGCGACATCCGTCCCCATATCCGACGACCCTCCTCTATCTCCATCTCTCAGCCATCCTCACAACTATTCACGGCCACAAATAAAAATCAACCACTGAGGGTTAGTTTTTTTTAATTATTTATTTTGAAATTTTTGTATTATTATTATATTTTTCATATTTAAATTGATGATAAATTTACTAGTAATTTCAATATATATATTAACTATTTCACTTAGATTGCTTTGTAAATTCATTCGGTTACTGTCAATAATGCTAAACTGTTTAGTCTTTAACCATGTGAGTTTTGGTTGAAGTAATGCAATTCATTCAAGTTTCAATTTGCAGAAGAATAGTTTTTGAAACTTAAATTCGCAACACGAAAATGAAACGCGAAAATGAAAATCGCAACGCGATTTTAGCTTCGCGTTGCGAATTTCATTTTCGCATTGTGAATTTCATTTTCGTTTAAGTTTCAAAAACTATTATTCTTCTGCAATTGAAACTTGAATGAATTGTATACTTTAACCAAAAAAAAAGACAAATACTAACTTCACAGTGTTGCGAATTTAAGTTTCAAGAATAAACTACTACTATTGTCATTTTAAATGTTTATATAAGTGCTTACTTCTGGAATGTTATCTGATGCATTTTGTGAACTATGATGGAATAATGACTTTTGTGAATAACGTGCTAGTTTGAAACATATTTGGCTATATTCCAGTTTAATATCATGTATGTTTATAGTGTATAATTTGTAGTTTTTGGTACATCTAACTTGGTATGTTTATTGTTTTTGTTAGGAATTTTTTTCGGCTTCATTGACTTTAAAGAATAAATTAATCCTAGCCACTACAATTGCGTCGACACTTACACTTGTAAAAAGAAAGTTGTTTGAGAATACATGTTTTGGGCCATGGCTGAAAGTACAACATCCAGGTGGAGATGCTATGTTGACCCATTTGTTTCTTCAGACCATGACTAACGATCTACCCGAGAGGATACAATGTGATGATTAAGAGATATGGTTTTATTTTTCGCCGGCGTATACTTGTTTTGGGCGGGAGGAGTTTTGCTTAATCGTGGTCTACGTTTCGGACGACACGATGAAGTAGGTCGGTACACTAGTCATATCCCCCGCCCATCATGGTTATTCCGGGTTTATCCTGAGCTGGCAAAGGCGAAGCCCAGTTTACACGTCGACGGTTTGAAAAGATTACTTCTTAAAGATGGTTTTACTCGGATGAATGACATTGATGTTGTCCGAGTATGTCTTTTATTACTTTTGAATGGCAACTTTTTAGGCAAAGAGGGCAAACAACCTATTTATGAGGATTTAATATTATTGGTAGAGGACCTAAATGCATGGAACGTGTTTCCGTGGGGTTCATATCTATGGAAAGCTACCTGGAAAAAGTTGTCGTCTGCTTTGAGGACCGTCGTAGTTTGCGTGGCCCTGGTTCCAAATACACTTTGGTAGGCTTTATTTGAGCATTTAAGGTAAGAATTTCTATATAATGTTTCCAAAATTATAATTAATTATTTAACAATTACTAATGTTTGTGTATTATATTGATTGTAGATTTGGATATTTAAGGTTTTTCCCTACATGCGGACATATGCAATCAAAAATTCAAATGATATTCCTAGGGCTATTACCTGGAGGAGGATCCGGCTGTTGGATTGGGAAGATTACTACCATATACGACGATGAATTATGTAAGTTAACACAAATACTACCATATATAAACAAGTTATTACTAGTAGACATTTAACTTTGTTTGAGCTTTTATATTGTTAAGAGGCCCACTATCCATTACAGAGGCTGAGCTTGCCACTGATTGGTGGCAAGCTAGTAAGCGTTTTTGATGGGACGGATGATGAGCACCCCCCACTTCGAGAGCCATCACCTGATCGAGTCGATTCTACAGCTCGACACCCAGAGCCATCTCCTGATCGAGCCGATTATATACCTCCACAATGAGAGCCATCACCTATTCCATCATATCATCGAGCCTCTTCTCCACCATCACCTCATGATAGGTGACCGACAAAGATGCCACGACATTTATCTCCATGTTCTCCACCTCCACGGGATGAGTTAGGGGAGTTACGTGATGAGGTCAGTGTTTTACGTGATGAGGTCGGTACTTTACGTGACGAAAATGGTGCATGGCGTGATGAAGTATGGTCTTTACGTGGTGATATGATGTTTTACGCGATGAAAATTATGTTTTACGTGGTGAGGTATCTACTTTACGTGATGAGGTAGCCGCTCTACTTGAGATTGTTTCATCGTTGCAGAATGAACGCAATGAGGTAAGTTTGTTTAATACTATACTAAAAATGCAAATAACCTTTTTTCGGCATTATTTATTTATTTATTTATTTATGTATTAATTTATTTTTAACGGCCCGATAAGGTAGATGCTTTATGTCGGGTTTTTCTTGCATGACGGGGTTCACGCATCAGACGTCGTGCAAGTGCCATTACGTCTTCTTTCACCCCAATAGTTCCAAGACTCCGTAAGAAGAAACCCGATTCACCTGTCATCGTTCAAGAGGCCCCTCCCAACCGTTCAAGAGCCCGATTCACATGGCATATTATGTCAACATATTGATAAACCCCCTCACATGCCCTGTATAATGGATGAGAGTTGGCTTTCGTATCAGTTACCGGCCAATACCATTCCTTAGCAGGAGAGGAGAACACTACCGGACACAATTATTGATAATACCCTTTGGGCTAAGACCGCAGTTGATTTTATCTACATAAGCGAAGCCAGGGGTGTTACGTTGACATATGCAAATTCGACGATGATATGCATTTGTTTCTTGATCGGTCTTGGTAAGGTGTTTTATTATGGGTTGAAGAGAATGACTATTTCGAATGGGGGTAAGTCTTATATTCTTCTTATACTGCATTTTGATTAATTTTTTTTAATTTATTAAATTCACTAATATATGTATTTTTTTTATAAAACAACATATTGATGCATGAGTGTCACGTCTTCTGATTATAAGGAAATTGAAGAAAATAAAAAAGACGCGATGGACTATTATGCCTTCGTCTTTTCACGTAGCTCACTTGAAGGATCAGAGAGACGCTTCATATGTGTTGGGTAATGGAAAAGCTATCATTTATCCTGCGTGGTGGGAGGTCGATAAAGTTAGTATTTATTTTTGAATATTTTAAAGGTGTTCATAAATTTTATTTGATTTGCACAATTGAATTATTATAAAATTGCAGGTGTTTATCCCTGTTATGGAACGTCGTCATTGGCTTCTCGTCGAGCTTCAGCTCCCATCCCTGAAGACGATAGTATATGACATCATGTTGAATTACATACCATTTTCTGATTTAAAAGATATTATTTGTAAGGGATGGAGCGCTCATTTGGCTAAATAATTGGATGCGATTGATTATTGGACTAATTCTGGAAACAAGAAGGCAAAAAAGTTCAAAGTTATAATGATGAGAGAGACGAGACAGCGCCACAATAAACGGCGGGAGCTAGAGGGGATTGTGGTCCTCTTGTATGCATGTGCTTGGAACGTTTGACGACAGGAGGTAAACATTTTCTACCTCCCATAGATAGAGATAGAGGTGCAGTAGGGTTGTGGTTTCGACATTTTATGGCTAGAGCGATATATGCGAGACGTTGCCTACCTGCATCCGCGTGTTGAAAGTGTGGATAAACAACCATTTGTTATTGGTAAGTTTGAGCAAGTGTTGTTTTAACATATATACTCTTTGTTGGTTTGAAAATGTTTGGTTAAGTACCTAGAATTCAATAATTTGTTGTTTGTTGGTTTTAGATGTGTATAAAATCTCATGGCCATAACGTGAACTGTTGGTTAAGTACATAGAATTCAATAATTGATGTATTTGGATGTAAGCTCCCTATTGTTAGGAGCATTTGGATATACTGTCTGGGGCTAATTGTATCAATGTGTTGTCAAGTGTAAATAAGAAGAGAATTATTTTTTTTTGTTTAAATGATTTGTTGTTTAATTTCAATTTGCATTATGTTGAAAGCAAAAAAGACCTATTGAAGGTACACTTTCGCAACGCGAAAGTCAAATTCGCTACTCAAAAGTCAAATTCACGTTACGATAGTCAAATTCGTAATGTGATAGTTAAATTCGCAACGCGAAAGTCAAATTCGCTACGCGAAGGTCAAATTCGCAACGCGATAGTTAAATTCGCATTGCGATTTTTGCATTCCGATTATTGCGATAGTCAAATTCGTAACGCGAAAGTCAAATTCGCATTGTGATTTTCGCGTTGCGATTTTTGCCTTGCGAATTTGACTTTCGCATTGCGAATTCAAGAAAAATACCTTCAAAAAGCTAACAGACAACAATATGATAAGTGATAACAACTGAACAGATCATAGCAATGTTCAAACTCAAGTTACTAATGCTTGTTTAACTGAAAATGTATGCATTCACACATAAAATACACATAATACAACGTTTGCATTTAAAAACCACCTAAGTTAATAAGTCCCAAAAGGTGAAGTCGGTTGTGATTGGGATTTTGATTTTGATTACGATTTTGATTTCCTTTTGCTTGGCACCATATGAGCTTTGGATTTTAATGAGGATCCATATTTTGGTAGAGAAAAAGATGATTGTGATGGCACTGATGATTCACAGGTCAACCTTGTATGACCACTTTCCTTGCACCGACTACATGTTGATATCCTCTTATCTTCACCCTTAAATGGTATACGATCGTGATTTTTTTGGTCGGCCAGGCAGCCTGTTGTCCATGACTGGTGGAAAAACTGTTTGTAAGTCATCTGGTATGTCTCACTCAAAAGAATGTGGAATAGGGTAGACAATCTCGGCATAAGTCTATCGATATACTTCTGTAGTGTATCAATCTATAGCGTATGCGCTTGAATCATCTTGGTTTATATGAAGAGCAACTTTTATAACATGGCCACACAGATAACCATATGTTTGCCATTTCATACTACTACACGTCTTTGCATTTAGATCGACAAGCCCATTTAAGTTATTATCCAATACTTCAAACAAAGTGTTTGAACATGGTTTAACTTTCCATGACGTTGACTTCACAACACGTTTCATTATCTTTTTTTCAGTCCATAGTATAACACGACGTTCCAATGTTCCTGTAAATTTAAATAAATAATACTTAGTATAATATTTAAATTAAATATGATAAGTTACGAATTTAAATAAAATAATACATGCATGGTTTCTTTTCTTGTAGTACCACTGTTGAATAGAGGCTCGAAAAAACTCCATTAACATAGTAATGGGTAATTTTCGGGAATGACGACTTAGAGCGTTGATTGATTCTGCACTATTAGACGTCATGAAACCATATCTTGCTCCAAGTTGATGTAATCTTGACCATCTTTCAAACCCGACATCTTCTAGTGTTTGAGTACATTGAGGCAAAACACGTCTTAAACAATTTATATGCTTATTAAAATCTACTTCCCGATAAGCTTTTACAGCCTTCCAGTATGTCCATTTGTGATTTTTTATACCAGCAGACCTTGATTTTAGATTTCTGTACAAATGAACACCACAAATTCCATGAAAAGCATCTGGGAAACACCTTCTAACAGCGTTGTCAATTGAGTTTGCCCTATCGGATATGATTTTCAGATTGCTAATAGAACCTATGCAATCCCTAAGATGCCCCATAAACCATGTCCATGAATCAGAGGTTTCAGATTTGCCAACCTCGTAAGCTATTGGCAGTATCCCATTGTTAGCATCCATGGCTACTGCTAATAAGTTTACTCCAAGGTATCGACCTTTCAAATGTGCTCCATCAACTATAATAACTGGGCTCATGTAAGTAATAAAAAAACGAATCTACAAAATAATATACACAAGAAATATAATCATTTAAATGTAAAATGCATGTAACTAACAAAAATGAGTCAACAAAATTATATTGATTTACTAACCGCAACACCAATGGCGATAAACAGCAACTCAAAGCATCCATCTCTATCTGTTTTGATATAAGTTACCGACCCAGGATTTTTCAGCTTTAAATTGTGAAACGATGCTTCTGGCGACCACCTCAACAATTCCAAGGCATAACATTTGGCTCTCCAAGCTTGAGAATATGAGATACTAATCTTGAACCGAGCATTCATGTCAATCATAATTTCATGTCCACGATATACTCTGCCATTCAAAAACATTAACTTAGCCAGAAAACCACCCAATACCTTTTTGTTTGCCTGTCTATGGTGAGGAAAAACTTGGGTTCTTGAACATGTATGTTTATCAATAAAAGTCCTAACTTGAAACATTTCGCAATCTTTTATCCTCTTTGCAATCATACGCCATGTACAATTTTTGTCAATCATACACTTTGTTTCGAAATGATCTTTGCTTGATTTGTTAACTTTTAGTTGATAGTCATCTTCCACACATTTTGTATACAAAGCTATCTTCAAGTCTTTATTTGTATCAAAACAATCATCTTTCTTGATACAAATAACTTTTGTGTAACAATCAACTGTTATCTTTACCAACTCTTCTTCCGGTATCTGAAGTAATTCTGGCATATTCCCGTGGCATTTTCTTCTTTTTCTTTTCTCTATGGACTTCTTCTTCTTCTTTTTCTTCTTCAGGGTTATATGAATTACAAAATGGATGTTTAACATGTTCATTCACAGTCGTAACTCCCTCCTCATTATCATCAACAACATCTTCCTCGGTAGCGTCTGTTTCATCAGGGTATTGACCAATATCAAAATCATTATACACAGGGTCTGTTTCTTCTTCTGAAACATCATCAAAATCCGAGTATTGACCAAGATCAAAGTCCGGGTATTGACCAAGATCAAATTTCGAATACTGACTAGTACTCACAATTTTTTCTGTTGGCTCATCATCGTCTAACTGGTCAATCCGAAAACCGGAATTTGGTGCTGAAAGTTGATTGAGATTTGGATTAGAGAAAGGTTGTGGGTTTTGAGATTGTGTTTGGTATTGAAAATGTGGTTAAACAAAATTTTCTTAGTTATGAAATTGTGGTGGAATCATTAAATTTTGAGGTTGATAACAACGTTGTACATTGTGAGCACCATAAACTGGGGTTGAAGCACTTAGTTGATTACTACCCGTTACTGACCCAACTTCACTACTTCTAGGTTCAACAACATACAATGTAACATCATCTTGCGAAACACTAATGTAAGTAATGAATCGTTCAACATCTTCATTGTCGGTTAACAAATAAACTTTACATTTTCTTTGATAAGATAGCCTAAATCCACTTAGAGACTCTAAATTTAATTTATTTATAACACGTAACATTAGAGTTTCATAAGTTAACTTTTTTAATGACAATTTTAGTTGAAGATTCATGGGTAAAGGCATATATTGTAAAACACCATGAACATTCTCCCATGACCCTCCAAAACACAAATCTATCCAAACATGATCAACATTAGATGATCTTATTCTACAGATTGTAAATTAATTTACTAAACAAACGAGCTATAAACTAGATATCATCACTAACTTAGAGAAAATCATACATTTATTAAGTTGATAGTTGATAATTTGGGAGAGAAATCATTGAAAAATTATATAGAAATAAAATTATGTAAAAAAAATTAGAGATGGGGAAGGATGTCGTTGGATATTGGAACGGATGTCGCCGGAGAAAGTGATAGATATAGATGGAATGAGTTGCGATTTATGGATTTAGGTTATGAGTTGTTGTTGCTGCGTAGTTTATATACCCAAAACATTTGTGTTGCGAAAATAAAAGCTGTTGCGAAATTAAAATTTGTGTTGCGAATTCGAAAATCGAGTTGCAAAAACAAAATTTGTGTTGCGATTTAGAAAATCTTGTTGCGAAAAGGAAACTTGTGTATGAAAAATAAATTCGCGTTGTGAATTTGAAATTCCGTGTTGCGAATTTGACTTCTGTGTTGCGATTTACAAATTCGCGTTGCTAATTTGGAACCTGTGTTGCGAATTTGTTGGTCATTTTCGCAAATCCAAAAAAAGTTGGTTAAAATCGTATATTATAAGGCATTTTCGGTCACTGAAGTTATTTTCTCTTTAGGAATAGACATAGGTCGGATCGGGTCAGATTTGGGCCAATCCGATCTCATCTAAAAATTTTACATCCTTCATCCGATCTGATTCGACCCAAAAAATGTATATAACCTCCATTCGACCTGAATCCGACCCGATTTTTTGAGATAAAATCCCAACTCAATCCGATCCGAACTGAAATAAAAAAATATAATAATAAACCCTAAAATAACCCAAACCTAACATAATCTTAAAAAAAACCCGACCCGAACCCGATTTTTTTAAAAAAAGAGGTCTGGTCGGAACCTGTAGTGTTCGAGTCCCATGCCCTTCCCTAGTTAGTATCATAATTTTATGTTAGGACGAATTTTTAAAATTTTAAAATATGATAAATTTATAATAGAAAATACATAAAATATTTAAAATATTTTATAATTTTAAATTTTAAGAGGAAGATTGTCTGCCTCCACTCGTTCCCCTCAATCCATCCCTAATTATCCCTTGATGTTGATTATCACCGTCGATACTTCTTGTTTGCTATTTATTTTTTTATACTATATCTTTAATTTTTCTTCATTTTTTCAGTTTTTAATAATTCTACCTCTAAGGGGCGGAATTAAAAATTTGTTAAAGCGATGGTAAGAAAAAATAGAGGGAGTCCAATAATATATATTGATTAATGATTAAATAATAATTTTTTTTCAATTGAGGTGCATAATAAAACTTATTTTATTTATTTCTCAAATATATATATATATATATATATATATATATATATATATTCAATATTAATAAACTTTAAAAAAATAGTTGGCAGCAACCCAGACAATTGTTGGCCTCTACGATGTTATGCTCTTGTATGCATTTATGACACGTTTTTCTCTATCTTTATAGAATATTTTTCTTTAACTTTACACGTTTTCGATTGTTTGACGTTGTTTTTGTTTATCTTTCCGTCAGGGTTGGATTTGACATTTGTCATAACTGATCAAGATAACGTTTATTTGTTATCATGTTGATATTCTCTGTTTTGGACCATCATATTGAATTTGGATACGTAATTTGCGTTCGTGAATTGTTTTTTCACGTCACTCGATTTTGATTTGCGGTTTATCAGTGGTCTTTCAATAGCTTTATCCCCTTTTGTAGTTCGTTTACTGATGCGACCATATTTGTTCATAACTATCTTTTGTTCGAGTTTTTTTAGGTTTTTAGCCTTTTCCTTATATGGTTATCGTGTGATCTTAAGTGTCTAGTTTTTGTATAGTTATAGAAAAAATATCTCAATTATATGTTTATTTTACTATTATAGTTGTAAGTTTTTACTGTAATTCTATATATTTCCTCTTTTTAATAAAATTAGCGGCTTCTATAAAAAAATATCATGTTTATTTTTGAATTTTCTCTAATTTTAAGAATGTATGTCTCGTGTTTTATAAATATATAGAAATTAATTTGATCAAATAATATTATTTAAATTATAAATTAAATTATTAATTTAAAAATCAATAATTTATTTAACAAGTATAAAATTAAAATTATTAAAAAAATAAATTATTTATCTAAAATTGAGGAGAATTTGAATAAAGATATTAATGGTGACAAATGAATTTGGACTAAAAAATAGTAATGTTTAAAATATTAAATCTCACCAAAATCGTTTTATAATTTTTTTTTCAATAATTCCTACTTAAGGAGAGGAAGAAACGAAATTTTTATTCTTAATGGGTATTAAACCTACAACCTAAGAGAGAAAAGATTTGTCAATTGAGAGCTTTTAACCATATGATGTAGAGATTATATTAACACTAAAAAATATGTTAAGTTGATTCTGTATAAAAGAATAAAAAATAAATGAATACAGTGAAAGAGAAATTATATAAAAATTCATCATTAAATATACAATATTATTTTTAAAATAACGATTATATAGACATGTCGAGAGTAGATTTAGGTTAATCATTTATAGATATGACCAAATTTGAATAAAATTTGAAATCAATATTTAAATCCGAACTGAGCTTAAACAAACATGAATTCTATTAAACTCCTTCATAAATTCAGCCTCATGCATAAACGATTAAAATAAAATAAATTTATAAATATCAACTATATAAATACACGTATTTATCAATAATATTAAGTTTTCAATAAAAGTATATATCAGTAGTAAATAATTTATTTTCCTTTAATAATCCAGATTTAAATAACGTAGTTTTACACATGTGCGTAATTTCAAATCTACATATTTAAAAAAACATAATGAGAAAATAATTTTAGTGACAAAAAATGTCTTATACGATTTTAACCAACTTTTTTTGGATTTGCCAAAATGACCAACTAAATCGCAAACATCGAATATCGCAACGCGAACTCGACTATCGCAATGCGATTTTCCAAATTTGTTGCGATAGTCCAAGTTTGCGTTGCGATTTATTCCAAATTCGTTGCGATAGTCGAAGTTCGTTGCGATAGTCGAAGTTCGCGTTGCGATTTATTCCAAGTTCGTTGCGATAGTCGAAGTTCGCGTTGCGATTTATTCCAAATTCGTTGCGATAGTCCAAAATCGCAACGACTTGTGGTATTGTATTTGTTTCTTAAGAATTTTCTCTAAAAAGATAGTATTCGCGCGGACGTGTCGAAGATACGTATTACCACGACCACGACCACGACCCGACCCGAGACGAGACGGACGGCGGCGGCGGCACACGAGAGTCCCCCTTATTCTCTATCACTCAACAAGGAAGTGGGAAAGCCAAGCCTTAAATATCATTCCCAATAGTGTTTCCAATACTATGTGAGATTGAGCATTACCAACACTTGTTCCCAATACTATGTGAGATTGAGCCTTAAATAGTGATATTATTTGTGAATTATAGTTAATGACTTTAGTATTTGTATAAAAGTATTTGTAGTTCGTTTAGTTTTCATGCAATTCTAATTTATTTTCAATTGATTGTAATTGCATGATAACAATTTTTTTATTCTCGCGAGTGATGCAAATTTTTTGAATGTTTTGCTTAAAATTGCAATAATATCGATTGATTGTAGATTGACTTTTAATTATGACATATTTAATCGTATAATACTAATGCAATTGGTTGCTGATTCAGTTGTTTTAAGGTGCATGATTGTTAATTGTTTCATGAATAATCACATAGTATTGGAAACAAGTGTTGGTAATGCTCAATCCCACATAGTATTGGAAATACTATTGGGAATGGTATTTAAGGATTGGCTTTCCCACTTCCTTGTTGAGTGATAGAGAACAAGGGAGACTCTCACACGCCGCCGCCGCCGCTGTCCCGTCTTGTCTCGTGGTCGTGGTAATAGTAATACGTGTCTTCGATACGTCCGCGCGAATACTATCTTTTTAGAGAAAATTCTTAAGAAACAAATGCAATACCACCAGTCGTTGCGATACGAACTTGGACTACCGCAACGAATTTGTAATAAATCACAACGCGAACTTGGACTATCGCAACGAATTTGGAAAATCGCAACGCGAACTTGGACTATCGCAATGCGAATATGTAAATCGCAATGCGATAGTCGAAGTTCGCGTTGCGATAGTCGAAGTTCGCGTTGCGAATCTGGAAACTGATTTGCGATACCGGAGATCACGTTGCGAATTATCGATCGCATTGCGATTTAGTTGGTCATTTTAGCAAATCCAAAAAAAATTGATTAAAATCATATTATAAGATATTTTTTATTACTGAGGTTATTTTCTCTAAAATAAATTCATTCTATAGAAAATAATACTAAATACCCTTCGATTTGGTATTCGTTTTGCACAGTACACTCCTTTGTACGTAATGATGGGCTTGAATCCATAGGGTTCGAGGTGGCAATTTTTTTATAGATGTTTCAAAAAGGAAAGTTGATTATCTATTTTAGGGTAAAGTATACAAATGGTCCTCAATTATAAAGAATTATTTTATTGAGTCCTTTAACTATTAAAAATTATATAACGGTCTCCTGATCATAGGATATTGCTTGTTGAGTCCCCAACAATTAAAAGTTACAAAATGAACACCGACTACTCATTTGTTCCAAACTCAACCTTTTATGTTAAAAAATTTGTTGTCGTCTAAGCTGGATGAAAACTTGTTAATTGTGAAATGATAGAATATAATCTCATAATCGTTTGAGCTGTATTTTGTGGATCGACTATTTGTTTTCATTATGACGTCGAGCCAATGCTTGAAATTTAATGTTATCGAGCCAATGCTTAAAAACAACAACAGTACCAGTATACATAATTGAAATATGATTTGATCATATCTCAGTCAACATGTTAACGTTCAGCTTAGACGACCTTCAATTTTTAACTAAAAAGGACGAGTTTAGAACATATGAATAGTCGAATGATTATTTTATAACTTTTATTATTCAGTAGAATCAACAAAACATCACCCTATAATCGAGGGACCATTTATATATTTTACCCTATATCTTAAACATATGATTAAATTAGTGTGTCAAATTAATTAAATATTAATTTAATTATAAATTTTCTAAAATATATTAAATAATTTTTGCTGTTGTTGAACTAAGAAACAAACTATCTAAACATTTTAAAAACTTTAAGTTATTTGAAAACTAAAAAAAAAATTTACTCATATAATGAAGTTGATGTCCTAACGTCGTTTAAAGACTTAGGTTAATCACATTCTACGTAAAAATTATCATATATATTTTTATATTCAAACACTTTTGTAAAAAGATAAACCATTGAACCGATGAAGTGGTCTCAATGATTAGAGAAAGTGTTGTCCTATCTAATTCTAAAATCATGTGGGGACGGAAGGAGACATGACCCATCGCAACTTTTATGATTTAATTATATTTTAACTTTTATGATTTAATTATATTTTAAGCCCTTGAAAGTTTTGAAACCATTAAAATTAAGTCCCGACACACCTAAATTTTTCTGGTTTAATTATTTTTAAGACATTATCAGTTTTAAAGTTAAATGAAATTAAGTCTTGCTTCCAACTTGGTTTTAGTTTAATTACTTTTTAGGACATGGCAAATTTGAAATTAGTGAAATTAAACCCCAAACATCTATTTTTTATGGTTTAATTATGTTTTAGAACCTTATTAGTTTCAAAGATCAGCAACTTGACTCCTCCCATAATTTCATCCTAGTTCCGACCCTGGTCCTCTCTAGATGTTTTGAGTTCGAGCAAATGTGCTTGCAGAGTGCGTGCATTGTTAATGGTTAAGAAATATTAAAACATATACTTTATTATAATCACTAAACTATTAAAAATATAAAAATAAAACATCAATCAAATAAAGGGAGTTGAGCATTTTAGTAAATTGGTATTGGCTTATATTAACCTTAAAAAATAGAGAAAATAACCTCAGTGACCAAAAATCTCATATAATATACGATTTTAACCAACTTTTTTCGGATTTGCCAAAATGACCAACAAAATCGCAATGCGATCGCTAATTCGCAACGCGATCTCCATTATCGCAAATTCGCGTTGCATTTTCGCAATGCGATAGTTGAAAATCGCGTTGCGATGGTCTACAGTGTCGTTGCGATTTCCCAATTCGCAACGCGAATTGGGAAAATCGCAATGCGATACTGACTATCGCAATGCGATACTTACTATCGCAATGCGATAATATAAAATCGCAACGAGATACTGACTTTCGCAATGCGATTCTGACTTTCGCAACGCGATTTACATAGCGCCATTCGTATTAACGCGTATTTTTTTTTTCAAATTCCAAACACGATTTTTTTCTTAATAAATCGGAAACTGAACCGTCTACAGTAATCGCAACTCATAACCTCAAACCCAAAATCACAACACTCAGTCCCATCTCCATCTCTCACTCTCTACGGCGAAATCCGTCCCCATCTCCGAAGATTTCCGTCCCCATCGCCGGCGAAATCCCTCACAACCATTCACAGTCAAAAATCCCTCACAATCATTCAGAAATGGAAAATCAACCTCCGAGGGTTAGTTTTTTTTTATTTTTATTTTGAAAATTTTGCATTATTTTAGGTTTTTCATATTGAGATTGATGATAAGTTTACTGGTAATTTCAATAATAGATTAACCATTTCACTTAGATTTCTTATTAAATTCATTCGATTGCTGCCAATACTGCTAAACTGTTTAGCCTGTGAAGTTAGTATTTGTCTTTGTTTTGTCTTTTGGTTGAAGTAATGCAGAAGAAGAATAGTTTCGAGAATGAAAATCGCAACGCGGAAATAACTATCGCAACGAGAAATAAAAAACGCAACGTGAAACAAAAATCGCATTGCGATTTTCATTTCGAGTTACGATTTTTATTTCGCGGTTGCGATTTTCATTTCGCGTTGCGATTGTCTGGTCGCGATAGTCATTTCGCGTTGCGATTCTATCGTTGCGATAGTCATTTCCGCGTTGCGATTCTCATTATCTCGTTGCGATTTTCATTTCAACCAAAAGACAAAAACAGTGTTGCAAATTTTAGTTTCAAGAATAAAACTACTATTTATGTTTATTGTTTTGTTTTTGGTATATCTTGACAGTGTAGTTTTTGGTATATCTAACTTGGTATGTTTATTGTTTTTTTGTAGAAATTTTTTTTTGGCTTCATTGACATTAAGGAATAAAGTTAGCCTAGCCACTACAATTGCTTCGAAGCTTTCACCTGCACAAAGAAAATTGTTTGAAGAAACCTGCTTCGGGCCATGGCTGAGAGTACAACATCCGGGTGGAGATGCTAGTTTGACCCATTTGTGGCTTCATACCATGACTAGCGATCTACCCGACAGTATACAACGTGGTGAGGAAGAGATATGGTTTCATTTTCCACCGGCGTATACTTGTTTTGGGCGGAAGGAGTTCTGCTTAATCACTGGTCTACGATTCGGACACGATGATGTAGGCCGGTACACTCGTCATATCACCCGCCCATCATGGTTATCCAGGGTTTTTCCTGATGAGTCAATAAAGAAGCCGAACTTACACGTCGACGACATGAAGAAATTGTTTAATAAGAAAGATGGTTTTACTCGGATGAATGACGTCGATGTTGTCCGAGTATGCCTTCTACTACTTTTGTATGCCGGCTTTTTAGGCAGAGAGGCCAGAAAACCTATTCCTCAGGAGCTAATATTATTGGTAGAGGACCTAAATGCATGGAATCTGTTTCCGTGGGGTTCGTATATATGGAAAGCTACCTGGACTAAGTTGTCGTCTGCCTTTGATGACCGTAAAAGTTTGCGGGGCGATGGGTCGAAATACACTTTGTCAGGCTTTGTTTGGCCTTTAAGGTAAGAATTTCTATATAATGTTTTTAAAATTATAATTAATTATTTAACAATTACTAATGTTTGTTATTATATTGTTTGTAGATTTGGATATTCGAGGCATTTCCCGCCATGAAGACATATGCAATAAAAACTTCAAATGATATTCCCAGGGCTATTTCCTGGAAGAGGAAACGTCTGTTGGATTGGGAAGACTTAATACCATATGCGACAATAAATAATGTAAGTTAACACAAATACTATCATATATAAACAAGTTATTAATAGTAGACGTTTAACTTTGTTTGAGTTTTATATTTTTAGGAGGCCAACATTCCATTAATGAGACTGACACCCACGGAGGCTGAGCTTGCCACTGATTGGTGGCAAGCTAGTCAGCGTTTTCTTGATGGCACGAATGATGAGCAGCCTTCACTTCCTCCACTTCGAGAGCCATCACCTCACCTAGAGCCATCACCTGATCGACCCGACTATACACCTCTACAACGAGAGCCATCACCTATCCCGTCACATCATCGAGCCTCTTCTCCACCATCACCTCATGATAGGCGACCGACAAAGATGCCACGACTTCTATCTCCCTATTCTCCACCTCCACGGGATGAGTCAAGGGAGTTACGTGATGAGGTCAATGCCTTGCGTGAGGAGATCGGTACTCTACTTGATAACGATGGTGCATGGCTTGTGGAGGTGTCTACTTTACGTGGTGAGGTTGCCGCTCTACGTGAGATGGTAGTATCATTGTAGAATGAGGTTCATACTCTACGCAACGAGGTAAGTTTAAGATTTTTCATATTTAACTTGATGATAAATTTACTCGTAATTTCACTTAAATTAACCATTTCACTTAGATTGCTTAGTAAATTTATTCGGTTGCTGCCAAAACTGCTAAACTTTTTACTTTAACACTGTGAAGTTAGTATTTGTCTTTGTTTTGTCTTTTGGTTGAAAGTTTGAAATATATTTATCTTTGTTTTCACTGTTTAAATATCATGTCTGTTTATTTACTGATATTTGTATTTAATTATTTAGCGGACCGATAAGGTGGATGCTTTACGTCGGTTTTTCTTGCACGACAGAGTTCACGCATCAGACGGCGTGCACGTGCTATTAAGTCTCCGTATACCCCAATAGTGCGAAGACACAACAAGAAGAAGCCCGACTCGCCTGTCATCCCTCAAGAGTCCACTCCTATCGTTGAAGAGGCCCCTATCATTCCTCGAGAGTCCCCTCCCACCGTTCAAGAGGCCACTGTCATCGTTGAAGAGGTCCCTCCCACCATTCAAGAGCCCGATTCACATGGCGTCATATGTAGGATTCTTGAGAAACCCTCTGACGTGCCGGACATGATGGATTCAAGTTGGCTCTCGTATGAGTTACCGGCTAGTACCATACCGGTATCTGAAGAGGAGAGGAAACAACTACCGGACACAATTCTGGATAACACCCTTTGGGCTAAGACCGCAGTTGATTTTTATCTACATGAGCGAAGCCAGGGGTGTTTCACTGACATATGCAAGCTCAATGATGATATCTATTTGTTGCTTGATCGGTCTTGGTGGGGCGTATTATTAGGGGTCGAAGACAATGGCTATTTCGATGGAGGGGTAAGTCTTATATTTTTCTTATATTTTCATTTGATTATTTTTTTGTAAATTTATGTAAGTTACTAATATATGTCTTTTTTTGTAAAACAACATATCGATGCGTGGGTGTCACGACTTCTAATAATTAGGAAACTTAAGGAAAATAAAAGAAATACACGATATACAATTATGCCGACGTCTTTTAACGTCGTTCACTTGAAGAATCAACGAGATGAATCATTTGCGTTGGGCAATGGACAAACTAAACTTTATCCTGCATGGTGGGAGGTCGATAAGGTTAGTGTTTATTTTAGATTGAGTTTAAAGGTATTCATAAATAAGTGCGCAAATGAATGAATTATTACTTATGATTGCAGGTGTTTATCCCTGTTTTGGAACGTAACCATTGGCTTCTCGTCGAGCTTCAGATCCCATCCCTTAAGGCAATAGTATATGACAGCATGATAAATTACATATCATTGGCTGATTTAAGAGATATTATTAAGGGATGGAGCTCTTATTTGGCTAAATTCTTGGATGCGATAAATTATTGGACTCGTTCTGGAAACAAGAAGCCAAAGAAGCTCAATATTACAGTTAGCAGAGACGAGACCGCACCACAACAAACGAAAGGACCCAGAGGGGATTGTGGTCCTCTCGTATGCTTGGCGTTGGACCGTTTGATCACAGGAAGTATAAAGTATCTACCTCCCACCGATATAGATAGAGCTGTAGTAGGCTTGTGGTTTCGACATTATATGGCTAGATCGATATATACGAGACGCTGCCTACCTGCATCCGCGTTATAAAAATTTCCATAAACAATTGGTATGTTTATAGGCTTGTGGTTTGAAAATGTTTGGTTAAGTACCTAGAATTCAATAATTTGTTGTTTGTAGGTTTTAGATGTGTAGAAAGTGTTGTTTGAGCAAATGTTTGGTTTATGCATGTTAATCTCAGAAGTGAGCTGCGTGAAAATGATGTATGGCTGCAAAAGTTGATTCAATAGTAGAAGTGTTATTTTCTCTAATAATTATTGCTTATTTTTTGATTGTTTAATTGATTTGTAAAAGGTGATTTGTAAAAGTTGATTTGTTTAATTGATGTTAACATAATTCTTATTTGTGCTTGTTTAATTGATTGAAATGTAATGGTTGATTTTGTTGATTTCAATCTGTATTATGTTGAAGGCAAAAAGTACTATCGCAATACGAAATGAAAATCGCAACGAGAGAATTGCAACGCGAAATTAAATTCGCGTTGCGATTTTCATTTCGCATTGCTATTCCCTCGTTGCGATTTTCATTTCGCATTGCGAAATTAGCGTTGCGATTTTCATTTCGCATTGCGATTCTCTCGTTGCGATTTTCATTTCGCATTGCGATAGTAATTTCCGCGTTGCGATAGACATTAAGATGATTGCCTATTAAGTGATAACAACTGAACAGATCATATCAATTTTCAAACTCAAGTTACTAATACATGCCTAACTGAAAATGTTAAAAGTTCACACATAAAATCTACATAATACAACGTTTGCATTTAAAAATCACCTAAGTTAACAGTCCCAAAAGGTGAAGCCAGTTGTGATTGGGATTTTAAAGATGATTGCGATTTTGATTGCCTTTTTCTTGACACCATATGAGCTTTGGATTTTGATGATGATCCATATTTTGGTAGAGGAAAAGATGATTGTGATGGCACTGGTGATCCACATGTCAACCTTGTATGACCATTTTCCTTGCACCGACTACATGTCGATCTCTTCTTCTCTTCACCCTTAGACGGTATACGATCGTGACTTTTTGGTCGGCCAGGTAGCTTTCTGTCCATGGCTGGTGGCAAAACTGTTTGTAAGTCATCTGGTATGTCCCACTCAGAAGGATGTGAAATAGGGTAGACAATCTCGGCATAAGTCTGTCAATATACTTCTGTAGTGTAGCAATCCATAGCGTATGTGCTTGAATCATCTTGGTTTAGATGAAGAGCAACTTTTATAACATGGCCATACGGATAACCAGATGTTTTCCATTTCATACAACTACACGTCCTTGCATTTAGATCGACAAGCCCATTTAAGTTATTATCCAGTACTTCAAACAAAGTGTTTGAACATGGTTCAACTCTCCATGACGTTGACTTCACAACACGTTTCGTTATCTTTTTTTCAGTCCATGGTGTAACATGATGTTCCAATGTTCCTGTAAATTTAAATAAATAATACTTAGTAAAATATATGATAAGTTACGAATTCAAAGAAATAATACCTGCATGGTTTCTTTTCTTGTAGTACCACTGTTGAATAGAGGCTCGAAAAAACTCCATTAACATAGTAATGGGTAATTTTCGGGAATGACGACTTAGAGCGTTAATTGATTCTGCACTATTAGACGTCATGAAACCATATCTTGCTCCAAGTTGATGTACTCTTGACCATCTTTCAAACCCGACATCTTCTAGTGTTTGAGCACACTGAGAAAAAACACGTCTTAAACAGTTTATATGCTTATTGAAATCCACTTCCCGATAAGCCTTTACAGCCTTCCAGTATGTCCATTTGTGCTTTTTTATACCAGCAGACCTTGATTTTAAATTTCTATACAAATGAACACCACAAAGTCCATGACACAAATCGCATTGCGATTTTCATTTCGCGTTGCGATTTTTTCGTTGCGATTTCATTTCGCATTGCGATTTTGTCGTTGCGATTTTCATTTTGCATTGCGATAGCCATTTCCGCGTTGTGTTGCGAAAGTAAACTATTCTTCTTCTGCAAATTGAAACTTGAATGGATTGCATTACTTCAACCAAAAGACAAAAACAAAACCAAAAACAAATACTAACAAAAATAGTTTAGCAGTATTGGCAGCAACCGAATGAATTACGAGTATGAAAAATCTTAAACTTACCTCGTTGCGTAGAGTATGAACCTCATTCTGCAACGATGCTACCATCTCACGTAGAGCGGCTACCTCACCGCGTAATGTAGACACCTCAATACGCCATGCACCATCGTCTTTGCGTAAAGTACCGACCTCCTCACGCAAGGCATTGACCTCATCACGTAACTCCCCTAACTCATCTCGTTGAGGTGGAGGTGGAGAACAGGGAGATAAACGTCGTGGCATCTTTGCCGGTCGCCTATCTTGCGGTGATGGTGGAGAAGAGGCTCGATGATGTGACAGAATAGGTGATGGCTGTCGTTGTGGAGGTGTATAGTCGGGTCGATCAAATGATGGCTCTGGGTGAGGTGATAGCTCTGGGCGAGGTGATGGCTCCCGAAGTGGAGGCTGCTCATCAACCGTTCCATAAAAAAAACGCTTACTAGCTTGCCACCAATCAGTGGCAAGCTCAGCTTCTGTGGGTGTCAGCCTCTGTAAAGGAGTGTTGGCCTCCTAACAATATAAAAGCTCAAACAAAGTTAAACGTGTACTAGTAATAACTTGTTTATAAACATATGGTAGTATTTATGTTAACTTACATTATTTATTGTCGTATACCGTAGTAAATCTTCCCATTGCAAGGTCCGTTTCCTCTTCCAGGAAATAGCCCTGGGAATATCATTTGAAGTTTTTATTGCATATGTCTTCATGGCGGGAAAGGCCTCAAATATCCAAATCTACAAACAATATAATAACAAACATTAGTAATTGTTAAATAATTACTTATAATTTTGGAAACATCATATAAAAATTCTTACCTTAAAGGCCCAAATAAAGCCTGTCAAAGTGTATTTGGAACCATCGCCATGCAAACTTTTTCGATCATTCAAGGCAGACGATAACTTATTCCATGTAGCTTTTCATAAATACGAGCCCCACGGAAACAGGTTCCACGCATTTAGGTCTTCTACCAATTTGATTAGATCATTTGGAATAGGTTGTCTGGCCTCTCTGCCTAAAAGCCGGCATGCAAAAGAATTAGAAGGCATACTCGGACAACGTCGACGTCATCCATCCGAGTAAAACCATATTTATTATTCAACAATCTTGTCAGGTCTTCTACGTGTAGACTCGGCCTCTCCAGCTCAGGAAAAACCCGGGATAGCCATGATGGGCGGGTAATGTGTCTAGTGTACCGACCTACATCATCGTGTCCGAAGCGTAGACCGGTGATTAAGCAAAACTCCTCCCGCCCAAAACACGTATACGCCGGTGGAAAATCAAACCATATCTCTTCATCACGACGTTGTATAGTCTCTGGTAGATCGCTAGTCATGGTTTGAAGAAACAGGTGTGTCAACATCGCATCTCCACCGGGATGTTGTACTTTCAGCCATGGCCCGAAGCATGTATCCTCAAACATTTTTCTTTGTGCAGGTGAAAGCTTCGACGCAATTGTTTTGGCCAGGCTGACTTTATTTCTCAAGGTCAATTGAGCCGAATAAAAGTTCTACAAAAACAATAAATATACTAAATTAGATATACCAAAAACTACACTGTGAAGATATACCAAAAACAATAATAAACATAAAGAGTAGTAGTTTATTCTTCAAACTTAAATTTACAACACTGTGAATTTCGTATTTGTCTTTGTTTTTTGGTTGAAGTAATGCAATTCATTCAAGTTTCAATTTGCAGAAGAAGAATAGTTTCTGAAAATGAAAATCGCAACACGAAAATGACTATCGCAACGCGAATTTGACTATCGCAACGAGATAATCGCAACGCGAAACTAAAATCGCGTTGCGATTTGCATTTCGCGTTGCGATTCTCGGTTGATTTAATAAGCAATCTAAGTGAAATGGTTAATCTATTATTGAAATTACCAGTAAACTTATCATCAATTTCAATATGAAAAACCTAATAATAATGCAAAAATTTCAAAAGAAAATAATTAAAAAAACTAACCCTCGTTGGTTGATTTGGTTGATTTTCCATTTCTGATTGTGATGGTGGCTCTGAGAGATGGAGATAGACGGATTTCGCCGGAGATGGGGACGGATTTCGTCGGAGATGGGTGAGAGAGTGAGAGATGGAGATGGGATTGAGTTGTGATTTTAGGTTTTAGGTTATGAGTTGCGATTACGGGATATACTGTGGACGGTTCAGTGTTCCAATATATTAATATTCGTGTTTGGAATTTAAAAATAAAATACTTGGCCAGGATACTAATGACGCTTTGAAAATCGCATTGCGATTATGTATTATCGCGTTGCGAAAGTCAGTATCGCGTTGCGAAAGTAAGTATCTCGTTGCGATTTTGTATTATCGCATTGCGATAGTCAGTATCGCATTGCGATTTTCCCAATTCGCGTTGCGATTTACTTATTTGCATTGCGATTTTCCCAATTCGCGTTGCGATTTACTTATTTGCATTGCGAATTGGGAAAATCGCAACGACACTGTAGACCATCGCAACGCGATTTTCAACTATCGCATTGCGAAAATGCAACGCGAATTTGCGATAATGGAGATCGCGTTGCGAATTAGCGATCGCATTGCGATTTTGTTGGTCATTTTGGCAAATCCGGAAAAAGTTGGTTAAAATCGTATATTATATGGGATTTTTGGTCACTGAGGTTATTTTCTCTAAAAAATATTAGTTTGTGTTAAGGAATAATTAATATTTAAAGTTGGGGTCATGATCGCCAGTGTCATCAATCTTGTTAGATTCTAATAATTTGGATTAATTTATTGATTATTGTGAGAATTAGATGAACTTTTGAATCTTTGAAAGTATATGCATTCCAGGTAAATTAAAGGATAATATATTCTTTTAAAAAAAACTAGGAGCAAGGAATTAGTGATCGAATTAAGTGAAAAGCAAATAAATAATTTAAGTTGATCTCTTAAATTAAATAAAAATATAAATTAAACCAATTTGAATGAATTTACTGAAAGTTAAATTAAAAATATACCATTTTCAACATTATTTCACTATATCTGCCAAATTAAAACAGAAATAAAGATTAATAGGTTTTTAAAAGGCATAAATAAAAGATATGAGTTTGTGTAGTGTTAGTGATGGCTTCGGTGTCCCCTATGATAGGAGGAGGGATGGGAAAGCCTAACCAGTGAGAGAGAAAAATGAGTTTTCAAATATTTGGTTTTTTCAGACACGTGAATGATGATCGCATTTCAATGACGTCATCCTTTCTCAGTACCCCAACAAATATTAACTTCATTTTTAATTATATATAAATTATTTATTTATTTTTTTAATAAAATTTAATTGGATTTTTTTGTATTAATTATTATAAGATAATATATGTCCCTAATCTTTTTTAGTCATCGATAGATAACACACCCACACCCACACCCACACCCACATATGCAAACATAACTATTTAAATTAGGGATGGTAAAAATACGCGAATCCGATGGGTTTTGACCCAACCCGATCTATATGGATTTTTTTTTAAATTATGGGGTTTGAGGCGGGACGGAGAAGAACCAAGTTTAAGGTGAAAAATCACTGACTCAACTTGACCCAATATAAAATATATAACATATTTAAGATTTTAAATATTTTTTTATTTTTATAGTGTTAAAATATATTGTTTTAATAATTTAAATATAATAAATTATTATATATATATACAATATATTATTTTAATTATTAAAATATTAATATATTCGAGTTAGGTCGGGTTCGGATTAGGGTTATAGTCTAAACATTGGGAGGGTTTGGGGAGGGAGAAAATTAAAAAATTATCAGAATAGGGTTTTAGTAAAATATTTTTGGGTCAAAATCAGGGCGGCCAAAAAACTAGCCCTCCATGTCCCGTGCCCATCCCTATTTAAACACTTGATTGATTCTATTTGGAATAATTCTTAACCATGAACGAATGAAATCATAAATTCTTGAGTTGCATAAATTCGAGATTTTTTTTTGTTTAATTTGGGGTAAGTACGAAGCAATATCAATTCAAAGATAAATCTCAATCATTTGACATTGAACGCTTACACCTCTGACATTCATAGTGCTCGAACCAAGACTTAAAAAAAATAATAATTTTTTTTACCATTGAGATCGCTCAGTTCGTGCATAAATTGAGGAGGGTTTCATTAATAAAAAACAATTAATCGAGGTTTTACAGTTTCATTGGCTTTATATTTAGGGTAAATTATATCAATCACCCCATTTAACTATAGAATAATTGTATTTTGATAATCAATCTTTCAATTTTATCAATCAAACCCTTTGATTATTTAAATGTTATCGATCAAATCACGTGTCGTTACGTTATGAAATATTCGATATGCTTGAAGCATGTTTTGTATAACTTGATACGTATGCGTTAATGTATGTGAAAATTGTAAGCTTTTGTGACGAAGGATTGATTCATAGATTAGTCTTGGTTGGAAAAAGCATGTTAGATGTGTAAAGTTATATGTTATGGTGTGTTTGGATGCTTGACAAGTTACGTTAAGATTGATTGTTAATAACAAAATTTGGTAAGCGGTAAAAATGATTATATGATTAATTAGGGACGAATCTATTATATATATGGGAGGGGTTTTGGTCCCTCTAACAAGACTTTTTTTTACATTTAATTTATATATAAAATTTAAATATTAATTAGATAATTATGAATTGTATGTCCCATACTTTTAAAAAAGTTATACTTTACTTATCCCGAACTGGGATCATGATTCCGTCCCTGTGATTGGTGTTTGGGTAATAAATATCATATATGTTCAGTAAATGATATGATAAGTTATTGTGTGTGACTTGTATGTTGAGTTCTTGATGCATTTTAGGTAAAAACATGTCATATATGCTTTATAAATTAACCCTTAAATTGATGATTGATAAAATTTTGATTATTTGTTAGTCCGATTTAATTTAATTTTGATTTTTTAAATTCTTATCAATTAAACCAACTTCAACGCATCACTGGAGTAAAAAAAAATCTCCACTTTAGAGTGGAGATAGTGCTCCAACCCATCACCACTTTGGAGTAGAGATAGTGCTCCAGCTACAATTACACGCTACAAGTAGCGTTGCACTGTAGTTGCGTTACATTTTTTTTAGTTTTTTACTTTCTTTTGTTATTTTATTTTATTTTTCTTTTCTTTGTTACATTATTTTCTCTTTATTCTATTTTTTATGTTTTTATTGTAATTTCTACGTAATAAAATAAAAATTAAACATAATATAATAAATTTAAGTAGATTAAATTGTAAGATCTTAATTCTCCAATTGTAGAAGAAAGAGATCTTAATTCTCCGATTATCCCACTAACTTAAAGTTAAAAATGTTCTACTCTTAATTGAAAAGGGGGAAATGTTCCATTATATACATTGTTTTGAAAATCGGACCGGCCGGTTCAACCGATTCAACCGAGAATTGTTGTCTAATCCGGTTTAATCTAAACCGGTTGAACCGTTATTAGTGAACCGACCAGAACCGCTGAACCGTTCGAACCGGACCGGTTGAAACCCGGAAAAAATCAGAAATTTTGTTTTTTTTAAATTAAACCAAACGTCGTTTGTTAAACGAGCAAAGTCGAACTTGAGTATTGCTGAGCTCGACTCGAACTTGAAAACTTTAAAAGTAAGCTCAACTCCACTCAAACTCACAAGTTAAAAATTATCAAGTTCAACTTGAACTCGAAATATAATATTGAAACTTGAACTCAAAAAGGCTTGAACTAAAAAAAAAATTAGAAGCTCAATTGAAGCCTAAAATTCGAGCTTGATTGAAGTGAAATAATAGTTTACTCAATGCTCACCAGAAGGCTCTACGATTTTGAATGCCAAATTTCCTCTATTATTTATAAAAGTTAGTTGTGATGTTTTTCTATGTTTCTTAGCAATGTGTGATTGTTTTGTTATCATATTTTTACTCTTTAGACTTTTGGGATGCTCTTTTATGTTTTTTAGCCATGTGAGATTTAAAAAAAAAATTAAACCAAACAATATCATTTTGTTATGATTTTTTTAACCCCAAATTTATTTTTTAATTATAGTTATATAATTATATTTATTATTTAATATGTTTTACCTTAAAATTATGTTGTAGTTAATTTGAATTATTTTGTTTAACTTGATTTTATGGTTTTTAATTTATATATGTTATGACTTGCTTTGAATATGACTTGTGATATAAAAATTATTTTTTATTAAATATTTTTGGTATTTTTATTTAATTTTTTAAATAATTATGACGTCGTCCGGTTCTTCTGACTGATCAGACCGATTCGACCAGTTGAACCAATGAACTGATAACATGACCGGTTTACTAACCGATCCGATTCTGAAAAATATGATTATATATACAAACCAATTTCTCTTAAAGCTGCTAAAGCTCATGAAAGCCTCCACTAGCAGCCCTAGGATCACTCCATAGTGTAAACAGCCTCCAACACCAAATCCACCGTACAAAAGGATTATAATTCCAAATATAATGTTTTTATATAAAAATGAATTAAGTTTGTGCTGAAATATGAGTTACCAACTTATCCTAGTCAACCATGGCCATGGGGTCCATGCACATGATAACCCAATCAAAGTCAATTTTATGTTGTGAATTTTCAAAGACGAGGGGCCTACAATAACCCCCGTCCAACAGGTGGAACCAATCTAAATCTCAAACCATTTCATTTTAAAAAAATAAAAAGAAAACATGGGAATTTTTTTAGCAAATGTTGGTTGAAAACGATGGGGTGTCATCCACTTGCTTGAAAACATTAAACATCCATATGTGAATTTCAGAGAAGATGCATTAAGATTCTTACTTTGTTCTTTTTTGGGTTAATGTTAATTGCCAAATTCTTTTACTTTTTTCAGAATTCAAATCCAAAATATCTCACATTAGTAACGGATTTGAAAATAAATTTTTAGGATGAGCATACACATATCATAAAATTTTTGAATTGAGTGAGCACAAATTAAATTTCATGATGGATATCATTAATAAAGTAAGGAACTAACCGAAGAAAATTTATATTTCAGAATGAAGATGTGCACACAGATAGATTTGCCATTGTATCACATGTTCATAATTCTCTCTTAACACTGACTTGCTTTTCTTTTATCATATTCCCCACATTATGGGGTTAGGAATTTAAATTCAAAATGGGGTTTTGATCTAATATTTTTTTCCTTCAATTTGTTTTACTCACATGTTAGAGTACCTATAAAGAAAAAAAGTTAGGTTATGGTCCACATTTAGTGGTTCACATTGAGATTAGACAATTGTTGATGTCTTTTTAAACAACAAATACTGTCCCAAAACTAAGTAATAGTTTTGGTCCCCACGGAATCGGCTGTGTAGATTCGCTTGGTAAAATTTGACAGGGAAAGGTTAAAAAGGTAAAGACATTAGAATCCAAGTTTTGTTTAAACTTTGGGAAAGAGTCCAAAGCAAAGGACGCTACTACCCCTATTAATTTCTTATTTTTACAAAGAAAATCAGTGTTTCAAGTTGCCCACAATTTTAGCATTAAAATATGGTTAAGGCCGGTGACCCTTGCTATTTGTTAACTGTAAATGCTGCCATCTAGGGTGATTTAGTCCCTTTTTTATATTGTGTCTTGAAAACTAAATGTCAGCCTACGGAAAATCTTTTGAGATATTTACACCCTGTTAATATAAGATAAAAAAAGGTAAAAGTCGATTACAACAGATAACTTTTTAAGTTGAAAATGTTACAACAAAAATATGTTACATTTTTCATAATATTTTCAGTTGCAACCTAAAATATTATATTTTTCATAACATTTTCAGTTGTAACTTTTCAGTTACAATCGAAAATGTTACAAATTTGTATAAATTTTTAGGTTAAACATTATAATAATTTAGGTTGAAACCTTTGGAAAAGGATAAGAGGAGAAAGATTTTCTTTCATTTCATGTAGAATTTAACAAGTTCCATGGCTTCCCATGCTTTAGATGATATTAAAAATATACACAGTGATTCTTTTCCCCCTACAAATAAAAAATCTCAACAAGTTCATCTTCAACAGGATCATTAGATTCCAGTATCAATCCTGCTTGTCATTGGTCATTGGTACACCAGGTTCAGTTTCTAGGGTCACCTGTCATGCACCAGAAACTTGAGCAAATTAAAAAGGGGAGTAATTATGAAACACTGGAATGTGTAGAAACTTGGAGGGTCCAAAGTTGGGAAAGTAGTGAGACATAAGCAGCAGTAATCACCGTAATAACTACTGATCACAAATATAAATAATTATCAGTGTTGGTGGTTGCTGGATGATTGGCGCATAATATAAGCTTGCAAAGTAGCCCTGCCTAATTTGAATGCTACAAACAAGAATCTTCCATGCAAGACTGATACAAAAGCAACAACATGAAGGGAATCTGATGTTACGTACTCAGTTTTGATTAAAGGGAAAAAAATACAAAACATTTCCCTGGCAATTGGTACCAACACAGTTTTATGGAATCGTACATTCCAGCTACCTACCAGTGAATTTCAGAACTACTATTATGCTTTTTTAAAAGAAATATAAGATTGATATTTCAACTTACTGCTCAAGTGTTTCGGTTACATGAAAAGTGTTCCTCGAGTACTCTAGTCGAAAATGAAGAATAAAATGATTAGATTTTTTTATGTGTGATCACTATCCTTGAAAGATTGATTGGAGCTTGAAATTCAAATTGAAGGCATCCTTTCTCCTCATCATAACCATTGACCACTACTATAAATACTAGGTTTAGATTTAAGTGAAAACAACTTGCATGTTAGAATTTTGTTTCACTTATTCGTTGAGTAAGAAATACATCGAGAGTGCTTTTGAGTTTTCTGTACCGTTCTTACAGTTCTTGTAATCAAGCATTGAAGTGGGAATACTTGAAGGGAGAATAGTTTAGGATAATTGCATGGGGGAGCTCCTTAAACTAGTGAGGAGTTGAGGTTACAGTGTCCTTTGCACGTGTTGATCTAGTGGATTTCTCTCTCAACAACACTCCACAGAGGTAGGGTCAGTTTCAGGACTCTCTTGCTAGACAGAACCAATTATGGTTTTACTGGAAAGCCTGGATATATGTGTTCTTAAGGTCCAATGATGAGTGGACATAGAATGTCGTTCTAAACAAATGGAAACCACACACAGATGAAGTTAATGGAATTATAGTTCCTAAACCAGTGGAGATATGGACAGGAGTGAAAGCAACAGCTCGTAATTTAAAAGAAATCAATGTTCTGTGAGTTTGATGAGTAAGAATTTAGAAGGATCTCAAAATGCACTCAAGCCTACGAGATATGGAGTATCCTGGAATTAACTCATGAAGGTAATCAATCAGTGAAGATTCTAAGTTACAAATGCTTACTTCTAAATTTGAATCTGTTTGAATGACCAAGTATGAAACCATTATTGAATTCTATAGAGAGTTGCAGGATATTACTAATTAATATTTTGCTCTTGGTGACGGACGTTCAACTCCCAAGATTGTTAGAAAAATAGATCACTTCCTAAGAGATTTGATTTTAAGATTACTGCTATTGAGGCCAGAAATTTGAATCAGATGACTGGATGAGTTGATAGAATCTGTATAAACTTTTGAGCTTAAATGGCCGATACAAAAAAGTCGAAGGAAAAAGTTGAAACGAATCTTGCTTTTCTAGCAACAGTAGTACTACTGCATCGATTCTTGCTGATGAGATGAATGAACATCTTGTAATGCTGACAAAGAACTTCAATAATGCTTTCAAAAGGTACACACACAAGAAGCAAGGATTTGAAGCCTCCAAAACCTTTCAAAAGGGAAAAAGGAAGCAATGTGTCTTTTGATGAAAGAAGCATATTCGATGTCATGAATACGAGGGATATGAGCATATTCAAACTGAATGTATCAACACTATAAAGAATAAGAAAAGGTCCTTAAGTGCTGACGGGAATGATGATTCCTCTTGTAAAGAAGAAGAAGAAGATGAGATAGGTTATTATGTTGCTTTCAATGTGACTGAATAGAATGTGGAACCTGACCAAGTTGATGATCCAGTGAAGGAATTTGAAATTACTTATCCAGTGGATTCAAATGACGAAACAAATTTTATTGTTGTCTATGATACAATGATGTCTAAATGGAAAGAGGTATGTAATTTAGATTATCAATTAATTAATAAGAATACCGTGCTGAAACAAAAGAACCAGGAGCTACTTAAAATTACCAAAGATCGCAGTGGCAAAATCTAGTTGATGGGCAAAAAACTAGAAAATGCTCAAAATGTCTTAAGACGACATTGTGTGAGATCTAAGAAACTGGATGACTCTTTCAGCTACAAGATCTAATTTTATCGAATATGTGGTCGACTATAGAGGTAAACAGAGTGTTCTGTTTTTTTTAAGGTGAAACTTCAATTGATGTGCAGGAACGTTCCCTTTTCATATTGATCAAAAAAGAGAGAAAATATCCTTCTTCACTCTTTCTCCTTCTCCTCTCCAACCTTGTATTTGCAACACTATCCCTCCAAACTCCTAAAACCATAAGGTGACACTTAACAGACTAGCAAGCAAACCAGTTTAAACTTCAGAACAAGGAAATGCAACAGTCCAAAGCTATGTTGCACTGATACGGATACGGGGACGGGAAACAACAATTTTTAAAATTACAGGGTACGGGGACGGCAAGGGTACGGCATATAAAATAATTTTAAAATTATAAATATATATAAAAAATCATAAATAAACTCAAATATCAAGACTCAAACAACAATATTAAGTTTAGATATCATACATCAATTGAATGTAATTGAAAACAAAGCATGCGAATATAAAAGGCGAAAAGAGATGTTCATCATAAAACAACATTCACATGAACCAAATCCTCGGACGAATATAAAACAACTAATAAGAAAATAAAACATCTTAGCAAATCTATACAGCAGCCCCTTAACTAATGCTCTCCCCTTAATTCCTGACTTCATATTCAAGAGGGGAGAATTGTAATACCCCAAAAATTTAGACAATGACCAAAATGAAAATTTGGAAAGTTTGATGGTCAAAGTAGAAAATTTGGGAAAAAGTTTAGGAAATTAAGTGATAATTTTCTAAAAAGAATTTTATTCCATAAATATATGGTTTACTCTTGAGAATGGGGTTTTATAGAAATCACATTTATGGATTTGGAATTTTAGTAAAGAAAAATTAGAAAGGGTTAAAGCCGATAAGGAATCGGAAATTCGAATCGAATTGGAATGTTACAAAAATTTGAAGGATGTTATAAAATTGTTGGAAATATTATTGTAATATTTTAGATCAGAGAAAGTTGGTTTGGAAATGTGCAATATTTCAGATTTAACCGAAACAGTGGAATTTAGTGACTAAAACGCAAGTTTTGAAAATTTCATGGCATTTTCGTAGGTCAAAGTCAAATTAGTTTATATTTGACTTTGTAATATCAAATGGCTTGGTTTTATGGTGATTATGGAGATTCATTAAGGGCAAAAATGGAAATTCTTATTGAATGGATTAAATAATTCCATTATGATATATTATTTAGCATGTGTTGGATTAATATATCATAAATTGTCAATCATGGATGAGCAATGTCAGCTCATCTTCTTCCTCCAAGGGCCGGCACATTCAAGCAAGAAAGGTAAGCATTTTTAGTTTCAATTTTGAAGCAAATTCTTGAGAATTAGACAAAGTATGGTTAGGAAAAATATTCTACTTTCAATTCTCTATATTTTGACATGAATATTATTAGGGTTTCATGTTCAAATTTATCTTGAGTTGATGAAGGGGATTTTGATTCTTGTGTTTTATGGGGTTTGAAGAGTTAAGTGATTTTAAAGAATTGGTTGTAAGAAATGATGAAGAACCTAAGGATGAAGTTAAAGAAAACAGTTTGGATTTTGATTCTGGCAGTAGGTTCGAAAATTCACCAGAAAATATATAAAAAATAATTTGGAGGTTATTTTTATATATTGTGTTCATATATGGATCTAGTTTTGTTTAAAATAAACGGGGATCAATTTCAAGTTGTATACAAATATATATGAATTTTTAACTGAGGAAAAGTCAGAAAAGTCGGACAGCAGAATTCTGTACAAAACAGATTCTGTTGGTGAACTTTGAAAATTCACCATAAATTGTACATAATGAATTAGAAGGAGTTCTTTATATGGATAGATTCGTATTGGAGTCTAGTTTTTAACGAAAGAAACGTAATTGAATTCCAGTGTCTATATCAATACATAATAATGATTCTTTAAGGGTAGTGTGAGTTGTCTGAATTCTGGAAAATTAATGGGTTGTTGTGTAAGAGTTGTATAATTGATGTACTATGCTGGAAATTGTTGTTCGAGAATTGAAATGAGTGTTAGATGTGAAATTGATTATTTTGGGAAGATTGAATTGATTGGTGATTTAAGTACAACAATTGCATAGTTGGTAAAAGCATTTGAATGGAAATAATTTCAATGTTGGAATTATTGGTATTAAGAATTTAAGAGGTAAAATGGTGAAGACCATTTTGGGTAAATTGGAAAAGTTGGTTCCAATGTTATAAGGAATTATTAAGAGTTGAATATTTTGATAGATGATGAATTTCAAATATAGTATGGAGATATGGTGGAATGTATTTATGTTAGTAAAATACTAACATATGTATTGTTATAAATTTGTGATTTATACAGATCATGGTTGATTTGCAATTGAAGCAAGTCAAGTATAAAAAGGGTATATTGTGGACAATAGTGAGGCACAAATATTTTGGAAAATTATAAAGTGTCAAGGTGAGTGCAATACATGCATGAAATTATACATGAATGTTTTATACATCATAAAGAAGACTTGCGATAAGTCAACCTTGTTTATATCGGTATGATTTTATATCATTTTTTTATAAATTGACATTGATATGTCAGAGTATGAAATTAAAATGCATTGATCACTGATTTTTGCATATGATTTTACCATGAATGTTATTTCGGGTATGAACTGCCCCATTGTTAAATATTGATAATATACTTTGCCATGGATGAATCAAATAAAATAGACTGTATGCCCAAGTCAGTTATTGAGGGACAGGGTATAGTTGGCATGCCATAGAGTCTAGCAACAGGCTGCATATTCGGGAATACAATAAAGGATACCTAGTGTATATGGTGGGCACGACCTTATGTGTCATATTCGGGACTGTACTTAAGGATACCTAGTACAGATGGTGGACACGACCTTATGTGTCATATTCGGGATAGCACTACGGTGCTTATATTTGACTCGTGTACCCAGGGTCCTCAGGGTTGAATATTGGGCTATAGGCTATGGTTTATGGTTTATTGCTTAATAAATGGTAAGCATACAAATAAGCTTACGAGCTTTTGGAATAATGGCAAGTATATGGGTAAAATAAGCTTACGAGCTTATGGAATTTAAATGGTAAGTATTTTGGTAAAATAAGCTTACGAGCTTATAGGATAAATGGTAAGGGATTTTATATTATTTTGATCATGGTAAAATGATTTTATGGAAACTCAATTTTTGACATTGAAAATCATGCATGAATTGTATTGCACTGTTAAATGTTTTAATTGCCTCACTAAGTTTATACTTAGCGTGTGATGATTTTCACGCGTAGGTAAAAAGCCTGTAATGGAATAAAGAGTTCAAAGTGACATCAAGCATCGAGATGTATATTTCAATATCAGTAAGACATCCTATTGTGAAATTTGATTTTAGATAGTGGCATGAAATTTGAAAATGTTCACTTTATTTGTTGAATTAATTTTGGAAATTTTTATAGTGATGAAAGGTTAATTTTTATGAATTTATATGTAAATTTTCGAAAGTTAATGTAGCATGAACAGTAACCACGGTTTTTAAGCAAAATTTCCATATTGTTAAAGGGGTACCGATTCCTCTGCTACAGGGAATCGATTCCCCCACTGTTCAATGTTCACTATTCGGGTACTATTCACTATTCATAATTAAAAATATTTTGAATTAAATTATTATAATGAAACGTAATTTTATATGATATGATATTTTTATAATATCATTTACTATTTTAAGAAAATAAATTTTTAATTGCTTTCGAATCGTAAAATGGTTTTAGAAATTCGGATAACATCTATAATTTGTATAGGTATAATTATACGGGTTATTGGTGTTACAATTTGTCATTGTTCAAGGTCCCAGTTTCGGTCTACAAGTCCCTTAATTCAATTATGTCCAATTTCCTATGGGGAGGAGGAAATGGGAAAAATAAGATTCATTGGGTGAGCTAGTCAGAGGTTTGTAAACCAAAGATTGAAGGAGGTTTGGGGATTCCTAATTTAAGTGTGGTAAATAGAGCCTTATTGGAGAAATGGGCTTGGAGGTTTGCTACTGAGAGGAAGGCGGTTTGCAGGGAAATGATTTGTACTAAATACAAAATGGACTCATCTTTAATGCAGTTTGACAGTAATATTTCCCCTAAGTTCTTTTGGATTTGGAGAGCTATGGTGAGTAATCATTATAAAGCAGATTCTGATGGCTGTAAAATCAGGAGTAAATGCAGTTATAAAATTGGAAATGGGAGAATTATTCGATTTTGGCAAGACGTTTGGGCTATGGATAATCCTTTAATGGTCATTTTTCCTAGACTGTTCGCTATTGCAGTAAATAAAACTGGTAAATTATTCCAATTTGGGGAATTTAGCTCGTGGGGCTGGTTTTGGAATGTTCAACTGAGAAGGAATTTGAATGACTGGGAATATGAGCAATGGACAAATTTAATGGTTGTCATTTCGGTCTTCTCTATTTCTGATGATTCTGCTGATGGGCTGATTTGGAAGGGCTCTGGAGATGGGATTTTCTCAGTTAAATCTTGTGCTAATTTATGTTATTCGGGGAGTTCAGATTCGGAAGAAGCTCATTTTTGGAAGACTGTTGTTTGGAGGGGCCTGCTGCCTCCAAGAGTGGAGACTTTTCTATGGCAAGTGATTTTGCAGACTGCCAGTGAAGACAACTTTGGTTAAATGAGGAGTAAAGGGCATAGTTGATCTGTTATGTCCTTTATGTAAGTTAATGGAAGAGTCCCCCTCCCATTTATTCTTTTCTTGTTCGGTTGTTTGGTCAATATGGAACAAGTTCATGTGCTACTGGAATATTCAGTCTGTTTTTCAAGTGGATGCTAAAAATTTTCTTCTAGCCTGGTCAGAATTGAGGTCTAACTCTCTCATATGGTCATTTATTCCTGGAGTGGTTCTATGGACAATATGGAAAACTAGGAATTCTATTGAGTTTGAAGGAGGGAAGCTAGATCAAGCTGAAATTTTCTTTTTAGCAAGATTCAGGCTTGCTTCATGTTTTTTAGCAAAAATTTATCAGGTTTCTATCTCTAAGGATTGTCTTATTGCTGATCCTTCCTTAGGGGATTCTTGCTTACCATATTCTAATCGAATTTTATCAAAGTGCCCGTGGTCCCCTCCTCCCAAGGGCTTTATTAAACTTAATGTGGATGCTGCTACTACTAGTGATTGGAAGAGGAGTGGTTTAGGTGGTGTTCTTAAAGACGTATCTGGTTCGATCCTAGCATCTTTCAAAGAGCCAGCTGGTCCAGGGCCTCCTACATTGATGGAATTGAAAGTTATCCTAAAGGGTCTGGTTTCCTTTGAATCTATTCGACAGAGATATAAGGAACGTTTGATTATCGAGAGTGATAGTAGGGTGGCTGTTGACTGGGTTAAGGACGTTGTTCTATGTCCTGCTGTTTATGTTCATATTGTTAAAGATATTATTCAAAAACTCAGAGATTGTGAAGGCGTTATTAGATGGGTTAATAGGACTGTCAACCTAGAGGCAGATGCCCTAGCTAAGGCTGGCATTGGCTAATCATCATGTTATTTTTAAAAGGATGTTCCTTTTGGGGTTTTTTTATCTCCTTAAGGGAGTTAGGCGTTGTATTCCTATGTTGATATTGTTGTTAATGAAATCCTAGGGCACTCTTTTCCTCCTTCCGCTGATTAAGGAACTATTTTTCAAGTTCCTTAAATCATGAAGGGGTTTTTTTAAAGAGGCCTAATATTCTTATCAAAAAAATAAATAAAGAAAAGATCCAAAATTCAATCAGCTTATGTGAAAGTCACTTAAGATAGGTTTCAGAGAGAGATCTCACTCTTCTGTTTAGCACATAACATTAGTTTAGCACAGATGCAAAATTCCTCTGTGAACAACTATGAGAAATTAAGGTGCAAATATCCGAACTGACCCTCAACTAGAGTTGAACTACAGCTTGGCGAAACATTTTAGCATGACACATGTTAAAAGTTGAACGTAATTGTTCTAAAGCAAACAACAAAAGATCAAAACGTTCAAATATCATTTATTTGCTATCAAATGCAAGGGAACAAACAAAGAGTAATAATCATTTGCTACTTTCCACTTGAAGTATGATACAAAAGAAAGTTAGTTGCTACTCGTCAATCCAAACTCTATATCAATAGTCATTTTCTTGCAAACAAAGGCGGGGGATTACAAAAACAAAAACAAAAAAGAAGAGTGCGTTGCTACTCAAAACTCCATATCAGTAGTTGCTTGCTAGCAAAGACAAGGGAACAAAGAAGAAGCATAAATCCACAATGAAAGCCAGTTACTACTCAAAATTTCACATCAATAGTGAATTTATAATTAAAAAAAACAGTTCATGCTTTCACCAAAAGCCATATAAGAATCTTTCTTCAGCTTCTCCCACCTAATTAAATCCCTATTGAAAAAAAATCCTGCTTTCACTACTCAAAACTCCATGTTCTTTTCTTATCATTTTTTTGGGGTGGACTTTCAGAAACAATATCAACCAAGAATGGGCAATCCAATTGTTCCCAAAATGGCAGCAACTAAAACAACACCTAGAACAGTTTAATTAAATCCCTAGACACCGATTACCTTCATGGGCATCTCTAAAATTTATTTCAACAGCTTCGTAACCTAAATCAATATACAATATAATCTATCAGAAGAGAAACTCTTCACAGTTTTACAATTCTGTTTCTGAGAATGAGAAATAAGACCATGGCAAAAAGACAGACTGTCGAAAGAAATGAAAATCCTTCTGTGTCCATTCGCACTATCACGACCATATAAATAAAAAAGAATAGAGAGAGAGCAAACAAAAGTCCATAAACAAATTACCATATTGGTACGAAATAATTTATATGATCTTGAAATACTTACGGCAAAAGAGCAGCAGAGAAATTTGGCTTGTTCAAGTTTATCCCAGCAGTGTGCTTGGTAAAAGAAGCAGAAGTTGTATCATATCCAACTTCACCACCCAAATAAAGCTCGTTGCTGCCGATTGTTGCCGAAAGCTCTAATAGAGGAGTTGGATTGTTGCCGAAAGCTCCAACTAGGTTATGCAGTTGTGAGTTTTTTTTTTTAAGTAAAATGACGAAAAGCACCTGGGGACGCATGTGAAAGTCACATGCCATCCTCGAAACGTCCCCAGGTTCCGGTGAAACGTCCCCGACGTCGTTCAGCGGTACCCTGCCACCGTGGCACATCCCCGATACATACCCCAGCCGTCCTCGTGACGGGGACGTATCGGGTACTGAAACGGCACCTCTATGGCGTCCCCGTGCTTCCTTGGTCCAAAGCACAGAAGCTCAATTCCTAAAATCGATCGATGGATTGGCTACCAATTATGTCTTAGCTCAAAATGAAGGATATAACACCGAAGGAAGGCCCTTCAATCAAGGTGAGATTAGGCATTGAACTTCTAGATCGGTTGACTACTCGTAGGAAGTTCTTTCAGACAATTTCCAAAATACTGGGTTAATCTCATGCAAAAAACTTAACCTCCATGCCTTTATTTTACATTTGCTAAGCGCCTTAAAATCATGATTTAGAAGTTTTTATCATTCACCTATATATCGTACACATAATAATTGTCATCTTCAAATTGAACCAAAGCAAACCCAAAATTAACAATAAAGTAAAAATCAAGCACAAACTTCGTTTAAGCAGGCAATTAACAGGCACTCACTTTACTAGTGTTTTCCAGTTTCGCAGCAGGTTTATACGGACACGCCGGCGGTGCCCTCTCCGGTTTACGGTATTCCCATCCAAAAAGTCTGTAAATTTTACCCTGAACCAAAAAAAGAGATGAATTTATAAAAAAAAGGGGGTTAATTAATCAAATAGGAAATAATGATGATTAAAAAAATTAAACAATTTTACAATGATGAAATCGAAGAGGAGAGGCAAAATGTTGATGATCGGGACGAGGAAGAGCGGCAATAGGCAAGCTATACAAACCTGAAAACATTATAAGTAAATAAAAATATTGTTATATAAAAAATTAAGCAGAAAAAAAATTGAAATTGAAATGGATTGTTAAAATGTACCATCTTTGTATTTGGAGGTTTTTGATTTTGTTTTTCCTGCTGATGCGGTTTCATCGTGTTTCTATAAATTTATAGCATTTCCAACTAATCTATGAAACGGGCGGGTTCTGCTAGCTACTTGGATTCGGACCAAATGAAGAACATTTTTTTTTGGTAAGCCAGCTTTATGTTACATGAATCATAAAAACATGGGGGTTAGAAGGAAAGTTTCAATCATGATCGATGGTCTTAAGATGCGTAGCTGAATTTTGATTTCAAGTACTGGAATTTGGAACAGTAAAAATGCTACCTTTTGGAATCTCACCGTTCTTGTCTTTGTTAGAATCATCTAAAACCATTAAACAAGCGTCGTAACCGATTTTCGTCCGGACACGAAATTTTATTTGGCGAGAAAAGTAATGTGAATAAATAAATGGTTTTTTATTGAAATGTTTTAGGAGTTGTCATCGGCCTTTTAGGTCAGGTAGGTCGAATACCTAAAAATCATCTTTTAAAAGAGTTTTTAAGAAAACACCAGTTAAAAAGATAAATTGGTCTGCGTTTTAACAAAAAATTCATTCTTTTTAATAATAAAAAGGGATTCGTGGTCGGTTACATTTAGGGAAGGATTAGCACCTCTAAAACGCCCAAAATTGATCATTGTCGATTATAGATTGTCTTTAGTAGTAGAATTTAAGAATTCGAATATAAATTTAATTTATAATCTTTTTATATTCAATTGGATAATAAGGAAGAAAAATATTTAAAATAATATTTATAAATTATAAATAAAGTATTTATTTATTTATTTAAAAATATTAAAAAATAACATCTAATTGTTTTTAAGATTATCTTTTCTTTAATATTAATAAATAAATAAATGTTAATAAGAATATAATAATTTTTCTAAAAAATAATAAAAACTAAGTAAATATATATACATTTATAAGCAAGATATTTATTTATTTTTAAAATATCATAATAGGACGTCTAGTTATTTTAAGACCGCCCTTTCTTAATATTAAAAAATAAATAAATATTGAAAATGTGATAAATTTTCCTAAAAAATAATTTAAATAAAATATATATATATATATATATTATAATATTTATTTAAAATACCATAATAGGACATCTAGTTATATTAATACTGTCCTTTCTTAATATTAAAAAATAAATAAATATTATTATTTAAACAAATATACATATATATTTATATGACTAATATGAAAATAGTAATAAAATAATAATGAAAGTAATAATTTACATATATCAAAAGTAATAATAAAATAATATTACAAATAAATAATGATCAAAATAAAAGAAATTAAAATTATAAAATTAAAATGCAAATATATATTAATTTTATTGTCAAAAATGAAAATTATAAACATATCAGGGATTAAAATATAACATATTAAAATTAAAAGTTCTAATTCGAAGTATTATAAATTTAGACATTAACAATGTCATTTATCCATAAATATTAATACGGGATTAACATAAAATTAATAAAATTATAAGGGACTTAAATAGGTATTTACCCTAAACATATATATATTAGGGACTAAAATATAATAAAATAAAATGTGAGAACAAAATTTAAATAATTAAAAGTATGATATGAGTGACCAAAATGGAAGGTTATGAAACTATGAATGGTTGGGGATATGATTTTCCCAAAAGGGAAATTACAGAGACACCCCTCCCCTTAAATGGTGTCGTATGGGGAGGGTATTTAAACCCTTTTAAACTGGCCTAAAGGTCATTTTTCTCTCATTCTCTATTTTGAAGCTCTCGTTTTCTCTCGCTGGAGGAGAAAAACGACCACCATTTCCGGCGCCGATCACTGCCGTCGGTGGCTAAAAATTTCAAACCTACCCCAAATTAAACCCACGTTACCCTAAAGCCAAATCCGAGATTATCTTAACCTAAAACTTTACCAAACGTCGTGGATCTAGCCTTTTTTACCTTCGACTCTTCGGTTCTCCGGTGGTTCCACGGTGGTTTAAAAACTCCTCGGTGGTAAGTTTCTTCCCCGTTTTTTCTCTCTTTCTTTTTTGTTTTCTGTCAATGGTTGTTATGGGTTTGTATCTCTCTTTTTTCCTTATTTTCTATTTGGTATTCCCTCGTTGTTTTCGTGGTTCTTGTTCCGTCCTCCCTTTCTTTGCAGGTGCGATGAGGCTTTATAGCCACCCTGGTACTAGCTTCGGACCGGTCACAAATGTGACATTTTGGTGAGTCACCATATCTATGGTGGTCACTCACCATATAGCTTCAACGTGGGCGAGGTGTCGTGGCAACTACTGGAGTCTTCGGTGATGCGTCGTGGTAGTGGAGCGTCGGCAACGGTTGGTGGCAGCAGAGGCGGCGGCCGCGTGGTCCCTAGGGTTCTGGCACATCTGTGGCCGTTGGATCAAGGCCATATCCAACGGCTGTGAGCTGAGGTGGCTGAAGCTGAAAATGATACAAACCCTAGATGTATTAGGGTTAGGCTTGGGCCGATTCTGGTTGGGCATGGATTTGGTCTGGGATAATTGGATCTTTAATATATTTTTTTATTTCATAATAATAACAATAAATAATAATAAAAATAAAAATTTTAAAATAGAAAAATTAGTGTCTACAGCTGCCCCCCTTTCCTCATTATTATGTTAATAAGAATAGAGCAAAGACGAAAAGACAATAATTTTTTCATTTGATTTTTATTGAGTTGGATGGAAATGTTGAAAACATTCTTCCTAGAGGTATTATGAATGGCCCTGAGGTCTTATCATCTTGCACTGTAGGTCTTACAGATGATCCGGAGGATTTAAGATCAAGAAACCTTTGAAAATCAATTTCTTAAAATCTCATTTAAAAACATCCTGCACTGTAGGTCTAATGGATGGCCCGGAGGTCTTATCATCTTGCACTGTAGGTCTTACAGATGACCCAAAGGCTTTTTGAAAACATCCCGCACTGTAGGTCTTATGGATGACCCGGAGGCTTTAAATATCAAAAAGCTCCCGAAGGCTTTTTGAAAACATCATGCACTGTAGGTCTTACAGATGACCTGGAGGCTTTAAATATCAAAAAGCTCCCGAAGGCTTTTTGAAAACATCATGCACTGTAGGTCTTACAAATGACTCGGAGGCTTTAAATATCAAAATGCTCCCGAAGGCTTTTTGAAAACATCATGCACTGTAGGTCTTACAGATGACCTGGAGGCTTTAAATATCAAAAAGCTCCTGAAGGCTTTTTGAAAACATCATGCACTGTAGGTCTTACAGATGACCCGGAGGCTTTAAATATCAAAAAGCTCCCGAAGGCTTTTTGAAAACATCCTGCACTGTAGGTCTTATGGATGACCCGGAGTCTTTAAATATCAAAAAGCTCCCAAAGGCTTTTTGAAAACATCATGCACTGTAGGTCTTACAGATGACCCGGAGGCTTTAAATATCAAAAAGCTCCCGAAGGATTTTTGAAAACATCATACACTGTAGGTCTTACAGATGACTCGAAAATAATTTACTAAGTAAGAAACTTTGAAAATCGTGTTCTTACTATTCAATAATTTCATTTTCAGAAAAGATTAAATGAGAAACTTTGGAAATCGTTTTCTCATTTTTTTCGAAATAACTTGTTGATTGGGTAACATGCCCCATTTTAAAATAATGTTTCATTTGTGGATTGTGACCATCTATTCTTCAGATGTTTGTGTGATTTTTGCATTTGAGGTTTTGAATTCTACCTTCTTCTTGTAAGGTATTTTGCGTCATGGATATTCTTTTTCATACGAAAATCTGAAAAAACCTTATGTTTGAATGCAATCAAATGTATCAATGTAATGCATTGTATATTGTGCAAATGATGTTCTTATGAATGTATGAATGTTGATGCAATCTTTATTTGACTTCAAAGTGGCAAACTCGGTCTTCATTCATTTGATCATTTATTTTCAGGACTACCTTTGGATATTAGTGTAGCAACTTATGCTATATTTCTGAAGAACCATTTGATCAACTTGTATCTTTGTATCTTCTTCATTTCATTAAAGTCTTAAAAGAAATGTTTCATTTATGGAACTCTTGTCGTAATCAAAATTATGACCTTGATGCCCCATTTTTATCTTGGATGACATCAACTTTCTTTGCTTGGACTTGTATAGAAATCCAATAAAGCTTTCATATTTGAAATGAGAATATATTATCTCTGGAGAGTGTCTATCATCTTTGAAGAAAGAATCTATCATCTTTGAAGAGAGAATCTATCATCTTTGAGAGTGTAGATGTAGATATGCCAAACTCAATAGAGATTAATTATGAGAGTAGAGTATGTTCTGATTTGACTCTTGAAACACATCATAAGGAGGATTTATCCTAATTCCTTTCATATCTCCACATCTAATCAAATCTCGAATAAGGCAACTTGGACCAGATCTGTCGAGATGTTTAACAACAACCTATTGTTCAATCTTAGTTGGCTCCACTAGTTTTTTATTGTTTAAAATTTCAACTCCCCTTATGTGGAAAGAAATCTTCATCATTTTTTACTTCTAACCTTGGGGTTGAAGAAGACAAACTTTAAATGGAAACACCATATGATCACAACATTGGTTCAACGCCAGAATAACTGGTTCGTAAAACATTTGACAATACATTCATCATCTCATGTGGTTTATTCTCAGATGCTAGTAAAACATTTGACAACACATTCATTCTTTCCTGTGGCTTCTGCCCAGATGTTTGTAAAGCATTTGACAACACATTCATCATTTCTTGTGGCTTTTGCACAGATGTTCGTAAAATATTTGACAAACATTCATCATTTTCTGTGGTTTCTGCACAGATTCCTGGTCAGGGAAGCTCTTTGCATAGTGTTCAGAACTTTTGTATGACGTCACAAGACCATTTAAGAACAAAACTCAATGGGAATACAAGTGAGATGTTGGCGTGTTTCATGACCAAAAAGTGGTCAAATTCACAAAATATGCTAATGTCGAATTGAATAAGAGATGCAATCAAATGTTGATATCATCTCGAGCAAGGGAAAGTGTGATATCGATCACGTTTTCTTCTATACTGAGTGTTGTAGGAAGTAGAAACACCTCTGCTATAGGAGCCATGTATAGAAAGAGATCCATGGAATTCTTGCTACTGTAGATGAAACGCACATGATAAAACCAAATACATGAAAACTTAGTTCAGCCTGGCTGGCAATGATAACCCAGTAACAACTGGAATAAGGGTAACATACATAAGCCGAACTTCTCTTTTTAATGTCATCAAGTAAGCGAAAATTATTTACAGTTTTGTAGCCCCAACAGTATGATTAAAACTAACCGGCAGGAACCTCAAAGAAATATTTCTAATCATCACCGACACACAAAAGACCAAATTCAAAGCCGAGATCTCGAGAGAATGAACCCTGGATCGAATGGTCTGCATGGGAACCATATTTAACCATGCAACAGTGATGTAGCTTAACAAAGAACACGCTGTCATGTGACATATGTTAAGAAGATTGAGTATTTGAAACCATTCTTGTCGAATAAATATTTGTTCTAAAACATGATCCCAATGTAACTACCTGATGAACGAAGCAATTATGTATAGTCAGCTCTACTATCACTGCTTCACCATTTTCATTCTTCATACCTTTCTATCTCATTGGAAATATTTGCTCAAAGCAATGATTTTTCAATAAGATGATATGGGTCTTCAACATACCCCAACATTTTCTGATATGAACATTCAAAATGCATTCAAAATTGTTCTTTGATGATGTGAACCCTCAAAATAAACTTTCAAAATACTTCACATGAATCATTTCTGTCTGAAATGGGCTTTCGAGATGTCCCAACATTTGTTTCTTGCTAAAATGAGCCTCCAAGAATGCCCAAATATTCATATTGTTGTGAGCCTTCAAAATAGCCCACATAGATCATTTTTATTTGAATTAGGCATTCAAGATGCCCTAACATTCTATTTCTGTTTGAAATGGGCCTTCAAGATGTCCCACATGAATCTGTCTGAATTGGGCCTTCAAAATGCCCCAACATTATAAATTGTAAGGCTTACTCTCAACGTATGTTTGACTTGAATATCATAATCCCCACGAGGTCCAATTTTGACAATGCACTATTATGGGTACTTGTGGCTTTATTCGTGCCCCAAATCTGTTTATCTTGAATACTCTCATTCTGGTGTCACTAAACAATAGTGTTGTAAAGTAATTTGAGGAATTCTCTTCATGTTGTCATAAACTTAAGAAGTACTCAATCATTCTAATGGAAACGTCTAAGATATGTGCATCTTCTGAATGAGGTGATCATCTTATGGATATGAAGGGGTCTAGTCGGACAGAGTGGTATAAATCGTTTGGTAATCCATTCCAGGTCGACACAGTGGCTTGTCATCTTTCAGTTTTAAGAGACATGTTCCCCAGGGGTATCAATGTTCTGTCTCTTTTCTATGAGATCGGTGGTGCAAAGATTGCCCTTTACCAGCTCAATATACCTTTGAAAGCAGAGATGCAAGAACTGAATGATGATCGATTGGAGCAATTGATGAGTAGATTTGGTGGATTCGACCTTGCTGTCAGTGGCATCCCATATAACAACCTTACCGGAAGAAATAAACATCATCGAGATGAACTAGAATATTTTTGTTGGCGCATTTTCTTGCAATGGCTGCTACAACAACTTTTTTTCTGTTTCTCCAAGATACGCACCTCCATATCCCACTCTTCCCAAACCATGGAAAGGTTTAGTTGATGGTAAAACTGATTATCTTTACTTTTGGAATCTTGTAACCAGTGTTACCCCATATGAAAGGCCTACAAGTGTAGAATTTGTTCCAATGTCTTATTCTGTGCCTATAAGTTTTCAAAATCCAGTTCAACAATCTTCTGAAGGAAATAATGGATATAATCCTGACAAAGAAAATGATCGGCATGGAAAAAATAGAAATGATGTATCAAGACTTGAGCCAGTATAACGGTATAACCAGAGTGCAAGTGGTTGACTTGTTCATTCCCATAATACACCTAATGAGACTTATGGCTCTGTGATTGAAGGATTTTCTATATGACATAGATTGGTGGATGGGGGAAGTAACTTGTCTGGTGATGCTTATCGCCATCAGTATGAGATAAGTGTCCCTTTTAAATAGGATAATCTTTTTTGATGAGTTGATAATAATATCACAGGAGATCGTTACAAGTTCAATTCTCCGGACTTTCTGGCTTCTTGTACCATTTGCTTTCAAGAAAGTGAAATACTTCATCATTTTGGCCTCGTTCATTATTTTTCTTCAATAGAGGTAAAATAGGCAACAACTTGCTTCAAGAACCTTCCTCATTTAAGATTGTCCTGTTTGAAAATGTTTTTTCTCCTTTCTTTATCAAAGAATGAATTGTTTTTGTAAAATATTGCTCCTTACAGGTTCACAATAGAATCAAATCATAAACATGAGTTTAATGAATATCAAATAAATCAACTACACTTTTAAATCAAAAATCATAGTCCTATGGCAAGTGTCAAAATTATTGACTGATTTAAGGTGTAGGTTGATTCTGGTAAAGTAAGGTCTTTTCAGGTTGGTCCAACATATATGTCTCTTTGAGCTTCCACTAACTTGAAAAAGTAGTTGCTATGCTCATTTCATAGAGATATTTCTTGATTCCATAATCTCATGAATGTCTTTGGGATGTGCGGTGCTTCATTAAGAGCTTAAGATCATCTCTTATGTCATTGTTGCACCATTCAATATTCGAGCCACCTTTTCAAGTTTTCAACTCGAATCCTCTTTTGGTTTCAAGACGTTATTCAAAATTTACATCTTGAACCCCCCTTTTATCATTTTTCTATATCATGCATTAAAGATTTTAAAAACCAATTTTTGCAAATAAAAATCAATCCTGAGCGGCGGAATGGAATATGAAGATAGTCTCTTTCACATAGAAATCCATGTATGATTATAATGGACTTTTCAGGTACGTAACGTAGGCCAGGGCTCATGGTTACGAAAGAAAGGGATAAAAAGGCCCAAACAAGTGTTTAAGGGTAATTGAACCAAGGATCAATTCATTCTGATGCCTTAAATCTTGCTTTGCTTAACTCAGATCTGCTTTGCTGGGGATTTTTCCATAAGATTTATTCATCTCCAACATTTTTTGCGCTTCTTATTGAATATGAATCTTTGAACTAATTGCGCTTGATTAACCTTGTAACTTGAGGTTCAATGAGTCACCCATCTTGATTCAATTTTTTTCTTTTCTTTTCTTTTTTCCTTTTTTCCATTCTTTTTTTATGAATGAGTATAGGACTTCAATTGCTTTGAGCACCTCCTTTTCCTCTTGCATTTTGGAAATTTTTCCGTTATTCTTGAATGGATTGATCTTCAAGCACTTTGTATTTGACCGACTTTATAGTTCAAAACTCTCTTCATTTCATGAAGATTTGCCTTCGTAATTGACAATCTTTATTCATGTGAGCTGATATACTTATTCTTGCCCCCCCCCCCAGTGTGGAGGGTGATCCTTGGTTAGGGTTGAATCAGAAGAAAAATATTATAGGCTCAAAAGGGGACCAACAAGGGATATATTTTTCTCCTTTTGTGAAGGATAAATAAAACAATGTCGTTCATCATCTCATACACAGAAGCCTTTGTAAAAAGAGGTATCCCCAGGGGGATGAATATTCAAGATTAATCTTTATTTATATGAAAACAATGTAATTAATGCATGATATATTTATCTAAATCAATCTTTTTTTCTTCTTCTTTGAGTATGCTCCAATCACTCGAAATTATCTTTGATAAGTTGGTCTATGATACCTCATATCGTCTCTTCTTGCAGGAAGATTCACGGATAATTGAAAGTTTGGTTTTTTTGAGGTCTTTTGGTTCATGATGGTTTTGTATTTGGAAGGACAAATGTGTGGCTTTTGAAGTCGTGTATATGGTGGAATGTTATAAAATAATCAACTCTACCCAAGAAGGTAAACATCTGGATTTTGTGTCTCAAAAACAGGTAGAGACATGACTTCAGAGTCTCAGATAAATGTATGGTCAAGATTTGGTTTTAGTAAGGTTCAAATAATTGGCATTGGATGGGATATGAAATGTATAATTTTACCACTTGCCAAAGATCTATAATTCTTGAAAAAGAATATTTAATCTACTTGATACTAAAAAATTTCAAGATTAAAATTTAATTCCTTGCTCATAACCATAAAAGCAACAAAAAATTATTTATCACAACAAGATAGAGAAAGGAACAAAAACATGTTCAAACAAGATGCTGAAAGTAGAAAGGTACTACAATGGTAGATAACAACTTCCACTTGTTTATTTTATCTTGCTCTATCATTCCTCGAATGTTGGGTGTGTAACTGGTCCAAGATTTTCATCCTTATTTGCTCCTCATTCCTTAATCATTTCTTGTGTCAAGACTCCATTGTCAACGAGCATATCTATTTCTTTTAACAGTTACCTACAATTGCCCGTGGAATGCCCAAATACCCCCAAGTGGAAATCACAAACACTATCTTGATCATAGCTATGAGCAGAAGGGTTTGGTGGCCTTTTCATTAGTCTTGGTGTGACGTATCGACCTTTAACCAAATGAGGGTACAAGTCTAAAATAGAAGTTTGGAACACCTCCAAAGTATTTCTTGATCGTGTGACTTTCTTTGGTCATTCCAAACAACTACTTGCTCTTTTTCTTTTGCAATTGCGGGGACTATGGATACAACATTCATTCACATCATCAGCTTTCGTTTTTTGATCCGTCGGGCTCTTGGATATGACTTTTGAGTTTCCTTTGTTGATTACATTTTCAATTAATTCTCTATTGGTCACAAGATTCTCAAATTCCTTCGTTAGATTTTCCAGCATTAACTCGAAGAAAGGTCCAGGAAGGGAATCACGAAACATATGTGATATTTCTTCTTCTAACATTGGAGGTTGAACTTGTACTGCAACTCCTCTCCATCTTAAGGCATACTTCTGAAACCCTTCATTGGCTTCCATTTTTACTCCTTGAAGATCCATAAGTGTTGGAGCTAAGCCTTTAACATACTGATATTGTCTCAAAAATGCATCAGCTAGATCAACTCATCTCTTGATCTATTCTTGGGTCCACTGATTGTACCAGACTATTGTTGGGCCAATGAGGCTATCATGGAAAGAATGAATTAACATATCATCAAAACTTAAATATCCTTCTATTTTTCTGCAAAACATTCTCAGGTGGATTAGAGGACAACTGGTGCCATCATATTTCTCAAAATCCGGCATTTTGAATTCATGGGGAATAACCAAATCTAGAACTAAGTTGAACTCTCTTGCTTCTAATTCTTTGTGGGAGGTATTAACACCTTTCATATTTCTGATTGATTCATTTGCCCTCTTGAATCTCTCCTCATATTGTGAATAATTAATGAGGTTATTCTTTGGGTTCGAGTGGGATATTATTCTCGACTCATTAATCTGATGGCATTGTTGTTCTTTAACAGTTATATCTTCTTTATCATATGACATCCCCTGAATAATTTGATTTGATCCATCTGGTATTGCGTTCCTTGTAATCTGAGGTAACCCTGTCAATTGTTCTGACCACTGATCTTGTAGTCTTTCATAAGATTGCTCCATTGTTTTCATGATGATGATATAATAATATGAATGAATGGTCTCGGTTTTACTGTTACAAAAACCTTTTATGAATTATTTACATGTTTTTATAATTAATGTATATAACAATACTTAAATAAAACTGTAATGTAAATGCGAAAATGTAAAAAATGGGAATGCAAACTGTACAATATGACGGCAAATATAAAAGTACAAATGCAAAATGAAAACACAAAGATGCAAATGTAAATGCAAATGCAAAAACGTGGATGTAAAATGATAATGCAAAGATGCAAAGATGCAAATGCATGTATGAAAAAGGTGTTACTCAAGAGTGATCATCTTAAAACAGATTTCATTGAACACAAAAGTTTTGGGGCATCAAATAAAACTTTTACATGTAGGGGATAACTTTCACTCTTAATTTCTCTATTTCCCTTAAAATTCAAATTAACTTCCACTCATGCTCAGGTGTGGAGTTATTAATCTGCCTTAATTCTCTTGTGAAACTAGCTAAGTCTACCAACTTATGAGCCATATTACTTGTTTGAACAATAACTTCCTTCATGATATTGTCTTTTTCCTTAATCTTCTGTGTTAATTCTTGGAGTTTTAAACAATGTTGCTCATTCTTTCTCGTGAGAGAATCTTTATGTTCAAAAAGTTCTCGTACAAGATCCCCATAATCATCTAAACATTTCTTCAATATCTTGTTCTTAGCTCTAGAGGCTTTTAATTCAGTATCAATATTATGTTGATGGATCTGATATGATGCTTCCATATTGGTCATAGCACTATTCAACCTTTGATTGTCGACTTGATATTTTCTCGATTCAATGACAGTTGTATTGAGTCTTTCTTCTTCAACTCTTAAATCATGAGAAAACTTCTTGGCTCGACCTTCATGTATGTTACATTTCTTTTTCAGTTTAGTGACCCCTGTTATCCACTCTTCTGGGGTGTTTCCTATACCAACATTTTGAAAGGCTTGACTGACCTTCTGAAAATCTTCATGGATGGTTTCCATTTTGGTGCTCAATTTATCGTTTTCAATCTTTAAATGACGTATTTGAGCCTCATACCTCAACAAATCTTCTTCTTTCTGGACACCCCTACTGATGCTCTTACCTTTGAATATTTTTGGTATTAATCTAGCACGACATTCAGTTACCAAACTAGGTCGATCATTTATCATAAATTGTAAGGTTCCATGATTCAAAAGACTTTGGACTCGACATTTGAAAGCAAGACAATTCTCAATGGTATGTCCTTGAGCTATGGTATGATATTCACAATAAACGTTGATGTCATACCAATGCGGATACGGAGGTTGGAACGGTTTCATGTAGTATGGAACCACTTCTCGCGCTTCAAGTAGCTTTTCATACAACTCTTTATATGATATATGGATAGCATCAAAATGAGAACCGCTTTTTGTCTTGGATTGAACCTGAGTTTTAGACGTCGAGAGCACACTAAACTTCGACGATTTTAGATTACATGATTTTTCTCATCTTTGGGAACTTTTATAGTTATCACCATTTCTTTGGTATCTCCAGACAGTTTGTGAATACGAATGTTGACTGTCTGTAATTTCTCAAATTGGTTAAAATCAGAAGTCCTTTGCATATCTAAAATTACATGATTATCTTCATTGAGCTCTCTTTCTTTTTGTGCAGGAATCTCTTTTCCTTTAGCCAAAATAGATATTCTACCCATCATCTTGGACATCTATTCTCTTATTTCTCGTATCTCCTTTTGCTCTTCAATGGGCATACGATCTTTGGGTGCGTAGCTCTCCTCTATCTTTGGAATTCCCTCAGGATGTCTTTCCTTAGCTGCGTCATAGTTTGCTTGATCATAAAACTTTTTGTCCATTTATGAATTCTTTTCAATTTGATGAATAATCTTTCAAGTCAACACCTTTTGGTTATGTCATGATCATGCAATGCAGACAAAATAAATCAATATAAACAAATTAGAACAAAACACGATGTATCTACAAAATATATAACAATAAAAAATAAAATGGTTAGTACCAACTAATAGAAAGAAACGATTCTATCTATCATGGTATATAATATATCCTAACCTCATGCTTTATAGTTCCATGCTTTGTTTGGAAAAATTAACCTAACTGCATGATTTCTAGTTCGCATGCATTTATTTAGGATAAAGAAAAAAATCAAATAAATTAAAAGCTAAAGCTTATTTCTCCTTTGTGTACACCTACGGACAGAGTATCAGTAATGTCTTAGATCGGGTGAATTTCTAAGGTTTATTATATACAGGGTTTGGTTCTAGGAGTAAAGGTACTCGAACTGTCCTTGTTGGTGCCCCCTTGGGCTGTCAAACCCTCAATCATGGTCCATTTAAGCGGATCAAGTTCAATTCGAGTGGACACATTTCTCTATGCTTGACACGGAGAATAAATTCTCATGAAGACATAGAGCATATGAACCCCGAAAGTTACTTGCTAGGTCTGACACGGAGAATAAATTCTCACGAAGACGTCGCTTTCACTCCCACTTAAAAGGGACAAACTTTATTATAAAACTTATGTTATGCAATGCAAGTGTTGTGTGTGAGGAGAAATGTTCACACAAAAATTAATATCTAAAAAAATATTAATATACAATAGTATAAAATAAATTGAAAGAAATCAAAAGAATCGTAAATTAAATAAAATTGAATTCTTAATTTCTAACAATAGAGACAATATATAATCGACTTAGGTTGACCAAGGTCCCCAGCAGAGTCGCCAAGCTGTCGTAATCGGTTTTCGTCTGAGCACGAATTTTTACTTGGCAGGAAAAGTAATGTGAATAAATGAATGGTTTTTATTGAAATGTTTTGGGAGTCACCATCGGCCTTTTGGGTCAGGTAGGTCGAATACCTAAAAATTATCTTTTAAAAGAGTTTTTAAGAAAACATCAGTTAAAAGATAAATTGGTATGCGTTTTAACCAAAAATTTGTTCTTTTTAATAATAAAAAGGGATTCGTGGTCAGTTACATTTGGGGAAGGATAGGACCCCCACAACGCCCAAAATTGGTCCTTGTCGATTATAGATTGTCTCTAGTAGTAGAATTTAAGAATTCAAATATAAATTTAATTTATAATCTTTTTATATTCAATTGGATAATAAGGAAGAAAAATATTTAAAATAATATTTATAAATTATAAATAAAGTATTTATTTATTTAAAAATATTAGAAAATGACATCTAGTTTCTTTTAAGACTGTCTTTTCTTTAATATTAATAAATAAATAAATGATAATAAGAATATAATAATTTTTCTAAAAAATAATAAAAACTAAGTAAATATATATACATTTATAAGCAAGATATTTATTTATTTTTAAAATATCAGAATAGGACGTCTAGTTATTATAAGACCGCCCTTTCTTAATATTAAAAAATAAATAAATATTGAAAATGTGATAATTTTTCTAAAAAATAATTTAAATAAAATAAAATAAAATAAAAATATATATAATTTTTATTTATTTAAAATACCAGAATAAGACATCTAGTTATATTAAGACTGCCCTTTCTTAATATTAAAAAATAAATAAATATTATTATTTAAACAAATATACATATATATTTATATGACTAATATGAAAATAGTAATAAAATAATAATGAAAGTAACAATTTAAATATATCAAAAGTAATAATAAAATAATATTGCAAATAAATAATGATCAAAATAAAAGAAATTAAATTTATAAAATTAAAATGCAAAATATATTAAGTTTATTGTCAAAAATGAAAATTATAAACATATCAAGGATTAAAATATAACATATTAAAATTAAAAGTTCTAATTCGAAGTATTATAAATTTAGACATTAACAGTGTAATTTATCCATAAATATTAATACGAGATTAACATAAAATTAATAAAATTATAAGGGACTTAAATAGGTATTTACCCTAAACATATAAACATGTATATATTAGGGACTAAAATATAATAAAATAAAATGTAAGAACAAAATTTAAATAATTAAAAGTATGATACGAGTGACCAAAATGGAAGGTTACGAAACTATGAATGGCTGCGGATATGATTTTCCCAAAAGGGGAATTACAGAGACACCCCTCCCCTAAACGGCGTCGTATGGGGGAAGGTATTTAAACCCTTTTAAACCGGCCTAAAGGCCATTTTTCTCTCATTCTCTATTTTGCTTCTCTCTCTAAAGAGAGAGAAGCTCTCGTTTTCTCTCGTTGGTGGATCACCATCGCCGGTGGCCGAAAATTTCAAACCTACCCCAAATTAAAGCTCCATTTACCCTAAAGCCAAATCCGAGATTATCTTAACCTAAAACTCTACCAAACTTCGTGGATCTAGCCTTTTTTACCTTCGACTCTTCGGTTCTCTGGTGGTTCCACGGTGGTTTGGAAGCTCCTCGGTGGTAAGTTTCTTCCTCATTTTTTCTCTCTTTCTTTTTTGTTTTTTGTCGATGGTTGCTGTGGGTTCATATCTCTCTTTTTTTCCTTGTTTTCTGTTTGGTATTCCCTCGTTGTTTTCGTGGTTCTTGCTCCGTCCTCCTTTTCTTTACAGGTGCGATGAGACTTTATAGCCACCCCGGTATTAGCTTCGGACCGGTCACAAAGGTGACATTTCAGTGAGTCACCATATCTATGGTGGTGACTCACCATAGAGCTTCAATGTGGGCGAGGCGTCGTGGCAACTACTGGAGTCTTTAGCGATGCGTCGTGGCAGTGGAGCGTCGATAACGGTTGGTGGTAGCAGAGGCGACGACCGCGTGGTCCCTAGGGTATCATAACCCTAGGGTTTTTTTCTAGTTCATCCGTGACCGTTGGATCAAGGCCAGATCCAACGACTGTGAGCTGAGCCAGCTAGAGCTGGAAATGATACAAACCCTAAATACATTAAGGTTAATCTTAGGTCGATTCTGGTTGGACCTGAATTTAATCTGGGTCTTAGATTGTAATTGAATCTGTAATATATTTTTTTATTTCATAATAATAATAATAATAAATAATAATAATAATAATAATAATAATAATAATAATAATTTAAAAATAAAAAAATTAGTGTCTACAATAAGCATTTCAAGTTTATGCTCAAATAATCCTCAATGGCTTCCAACACCATGTCTTCCCCATCAGCCGAGTCATCTCTTTCTTTGCCTTCCGAAGACGGTACTAAGTACTCTCAGATTCTCTTCTTCCAAATTCAAAATCCAAATCAGTTCGTGTATAACACCATGATAAGGGGATTTTCCCATAGTAAATGCCCTGAAAAAGCACTTGGCTTCTACTCCTACATGCTCCACCAAGTAAACCGATCTCCAAACTACTTCACTTACCCATTTTTACTCAACTCGTGTGCAAGACTATCGACCCTTAAACCAGGTGTTCAAGTTCATGGTCATGTGATAAAATTTGGGTTTGAATTGGATCCTTTTGTTGGGAATGCTTTGATGCTTTTTTACTTGGTTTTCAGACATTTGAATGATGCTCAGATCGTGTTTGAAGAAAGTCTTGTTAGAGACCTTGTTTCTTATAATACTATGATAAATGGGTACAGTTCGGTGGGCCAACCAGGGGGTGCTCTGCATCTATTCAGAAAAATGCAAGATTCGGGTATTCTGCCTGATGGGTTCACTTTTGTTGCCCTGTTGTCTGCATTTTCATCATTGAATGATCATAGGATAGGAAAAGATATTCATGGTTTTGTCTATAGGAACCTGCGTTGTCTTGACGCTAATGTACTGACTGCTATTCTTCATTCGTATGCGAAATCCGGGTTGATGGATTTGGCTGAGAGGGTGTTCAGTTCAATGCCAAGTAACAAAAGTACCGCAGCTTGGAGTTCCCTGGTATCGGGATATGCTCGATGTGGAGAAACTGAGGCTGCTAGGAAAATGTTTGATCAGATGGAGCAACGGGATCTAATCTGTTGGACGGCTATGATTAGTGGTTATTTGCAGTACAGTACAGCGAAGCATTGGAGCTTTTTAAGCAGATGGAAGATTTGGGAATACGATCCGACGAATGTACTATGGCTACTGTTCTTTCAGCCTGTGCCAGAGTTGGAGCACTTAGTTTAGGTGAGAGGTTTCGTAGTAGGTATATTGAGGGTGAGTTATGCAGCCAAAACATTATTGTTTCAACCGCGTTAGTCGATATGTATTCGAAGTGTGGAAAGATAGATTCTGCTCTTCATATGTTTCACAGCATTCCAAAGGGTTTAAGGACTGTTTCACTTTTCAATTCTACGATCTCCGGTCTAGCTCAGCACGGGCTTGGTGAGTCTGCTTTAGATGTTTCGGGGAAATGGAATCAATAGGGCTGAAACCATATAGTGTTACCTTTGTGGCAGTTTTATCTGCTTGCAGTCACAGTGGCCTAATTGAAGAGGGCAAAGAGTTATTTAGATTGATGTCAGATGTCTATGGTATTAAACCACATAAGGAACATTATGGTTGCATGGTTGACCTCCTTGGCAGAGATAGTTGCTTGGATGAAGCTTATGATTTAATTCAAAGTATGCCATTTGAGGCAAACTCAGTAATATGGAGAGCTTTAATGGGTGCTTGTAAACTCCATGGAAACGTTAAGATCGGTGAAGTTGCTTGCCAAAAACTTATCGAACTAGAACCTGATCACGGAGCTCATTACATTTTGTTGTCCAACATGCTTGCCAATACCAACAAATGGGAACAAGCTGAGAGAGTGAGGAAGGTGATGGAAGCTAGAGGCATCCAAAAGCCTCCCGAGTGGAGCTATATCGAGTTTCGGGGAACTATACATCGGTTTTTGGCTAGTGACAAGTCTCACTTGCAAGACAAAGGATTGAATCCATGCTCTAAGATATGGCAATGCGTCTTAGATCTGCAGGGTATGTTCCCAATACAGCGCAAGTAGTGTTTGATATAGATGAAGAAGAGAAGGAAAATGTTGTGTTATCACAGTGAGAAATTGGCATTGGCATTCGGGTTAGTCAACTCCGCACCAGACAAACTATAAGAATAATGAAGAATCTTTGAGTTTGTGGAGACTGTCACTCGGCCTTTAAGCATCTATCCGAAATTTACAGTCGAGAAATCATAGTCAGGGATGCCATCAGGTTCCACCATTTTAAGAATGGATCTTGCTCTTGTAAGTACTTTTGGTGATCATAAATTGCAGAACGAGGTAACCTGGTTGGTCGAGGCAGCACGTTCCTACAGATGTTTGTATGAAGTTAATCACAGATACAATGAACTTAATCCTAATAATTTAATCTGTACAAATACAAATACAATGAACTTGATCCTAATTTCCCAACAGGCCAAATTTAGGAGGAAAAAGAAAATCCATTTGCTTGCTCCATTAGGATTGTGTAGGCTGGGATGGACTGATGGGTGTTACGATGAGATCGAACTTTATGAAAATTTCAAACTCTTATATAGTTTAGATATATTTTTTAATTTTTTATTGATAATCTAATTTTACACTCTTGATTTTTTAAAATCATATTCTCTAACATAAAATTTTATATATGTTAGAGAGGTTTCCCTTAGCCACAAAGGAAAGTAGGGTTGAATTTCGGAAAGGTGGGAATTTGAGGGCTTGTTAGTAAAAGTCAATGTCAAATCAAAAAGGTTGATGAACTCTGAATTTTCATTGAAGTTTCTTCATGTGGTGGCCATTGACCAAGAAACATGCTCTTTTTACAAACCTGGATTAAGCGTTTGAATTTTCATGGAAACAGTAATCAAACTACTCTTTTGGTTCTATACGGGTTGTTTTCATTTAACTTTCACATTAACAGAAATTTTTATTTTTATAATATTATTGTACTCTCATTTTTAATATAATTTTAAAATATAATTGTTGATTAGAACAATTTAATCTTCATGGTCATTGGCGATTTTCCACTCATCCCTTTAATTTGTGAAAAGTAACCTTCAGTGAGATAACAATCGTTACCGATGTTGTTATGTGAGAGAAATAGAAAACGTGAGAGATATGATTGTTTTTGGTCAAAGTGAGAAGATAAAAAAGAGGGAAAGATCCGGCTAAATTACATAACTGATACCGTTTGCTTTTAATTTTACCTTTCTGACACTGTTTGACCAATATTTCTAGAAGTAGCACTCTTTCTGCTGAGTTGGCAAAGGCGCGTCCCCGGGGACGCGCTTTACCCGTGTTTTCGCTGAGTTGGATGCCACGTGTGGAAGGCGCGTCCCCGGGGACGCGCATTTGCCAACTCAGCAGACACGTATTTTGTTTTATAATAAATAGTTTATTTTTATTATTATTATAAATTAATAATATATTATGTAAAATGTTTCGATTATAATGTAAGAATTATCAAGTTTCGATTATTTTTGATTTTGATTATCGATCTATTAATTTTATCAGTTAATTATTTAAATGTTATCAATCTAGTCATCTCATATCAATATTTAACGAAAATATTGATGCATAAGTTAATAAATTAGTATAATTACATATTTAATCTTCAAGACTTATATATTTTATAAAATTAGTCTTATTGAAAATTTAATTTAATAAATTTAATCCTCCAATCAGAACATGAAATGTGTCATCGTATACATAAAATTTTTAATAACTTTTAATTTGTTTAATTTAATATTTTTCTCTACTTAGAAGGTGGAATTATTATTATATTTTAAAAAAATTATAACTAATAATATTAATTATTATATTAAATAAATATATTAAATATATTTATGTATTTAAAAGTTAAAAAAATTATTTAGGTGTACATACATTGACAAATTATATAAATGCAATAACATTAAATTATTAGAAACAAAAACATTCATTTAAATACAATATTAATTACATAAGAGTTAACGGTTATATGATGATAAAAGAGCTGGACATTTTTTTCTATTGTGCCGATGTTTCTACAATGCCCACATCGTTTTTGTTCTGTTGACTTCTCCCGAATATCCATATCACAATGTATTCTAGTAGATTTTGGACGACCTGAGTCCCTCAATAGCAATGGATCTGGTACAATTGTAAGCCAAGTTTGAATCTCATTTGGGTCTCTTTCGTTTCCTATGGGCGGAAACTCAAATTCATATACCTTGAATACTTGTGAAAGTTGGTATACGGGATCAACATAATTTTTGTAGTCCAAATGCGAATGTGAGCAAGAAGCAATGACATGAGAGCATGGATATTTGAGTGCTTGAAAGAAACCACAATCGCACGAGTTGCACGAACCTCAATAAAAGTGGCATACATTTCAATAAGAGATTGTGAACTCCCCATATGAGCATCAACCATCATAGAAACATCATCATCGTTTGAAAGCTGAAATGATGTATACGTGAGCGGAAAAAGTTCAGTAGGAAATCTGTACTGAAGTGAAGATAGTCTTCTCTGGCCTGCTACACGAATCTTTAACGAAATTTTTGTGATTAACTCCTCAATTGTGATGTTTCTCTTCAAGGTTAAGGGGATATAATGATCTGACTCAAAAACAACCCCCTCTTCAGCTTCCTTAATTTCTCCATCATACAAAACAACAGCAGAAAGACGACTCATTTTCAGAGAATTTGAGAATTTAGAGTTTGGGAATTTGAGAATTTGAAAGATTGTGAACTGAAGTTTGTTTTGAAAGTTTATAATACGTTGCATATAATAGTGTCTATAATCGGAGTACTATTCACATGAAGGCGCGTTCCCGGGGGCGCGCCTTCCATTATTTCGTCAGAGAATATGTTATCATCGCCCTATTATGTCACTCATGTCCCTCGGGGACACTAGATATATCATTACCTATTATTTCTCAGGGGACATGAAGGCGCGTTCCCGGGGGCGCGCCTTCCATTATTTCGTCAGAGAATATGTTATCATTGCCCTATTATGTCACTCATGTCCCTCGGGGACACTAGATATATCAGTACCTATTATTTCACTATTCACATGAAGGCGCGTTCCCGGGGGCGCGCCTTCCATTATTTTGTCAGAGAATATGTTATCATTGCTCTATTATGTCACTCATGTCCCTCGGGGACACTAGATATATCAGTACATATTATTTCACTATTCACATGAAGGCGCGTTCCCGGGGGCGTGCCTTCCATTATTTTATCAGAGAATATGTTATCATTGCCCTATTATGTCACTCATGTCCCTCGGGGACACTAGATATATCAGTACCTATTATTTCACTATTCACATGAAGGCGCGTTCCCGGGGGCGCGCCTTCCATTATTTCATCAGAGAATATGTTATCATTGCCCTATTATGTCACTCATGTCCCTCGGGGACACTAGATATATCAGTAAATCAGGTAAATTATAACCAAAATTTAACTTCTTTTGAAAGTTCAGCAAGTTAAGAATAACTTAAATTAAAACGTTATGTGAAGTTTGAATAAATTAGATACAATGTTATGGATAAATTGAATAAATGTGAAGTGATAAGTTGATTGTGACAATGAAATTGTATGGAATGAGCATTGAAATGTGACATTGAATAAATTGCCAATTCACCCCCCTCTTGGCTGATTCCGTCGATCGATGAACTCAACATAAGTTGATTTTAATGTATACGTTTTAATATATATGTTAATGATAAAATCATATGTATGGATAAATTTAATTTCAATTTAAGTATTGTGAACTATAATTGGAATATAACTTTTAATTTCGAATACAATTGGAATATTAAGTTGAAATTTAATGTTAAATTTCGAATACTATAATTTATATTTTAAATTTAAATTTGAATAATATTATTTTTATTTTTATTTTAAATTTCGAAAATATAATTTGTATTTTAAAAACATTTATCAAACATTTAATGTTAAATGTGAATAAAAAATAACATTAAAAATATGTATGTAACAACCATGAAACATTTAAATAACATAACCAAATTACATAAAATTCTGAAATATAATTATTTAAATAACATTAAATATAACTGGATCACCGATGTCGTCTTCTCGAATGAGTTCCACATGGCGGTGGTTGCCTATTTCGTGGAGGATTTCTTCGTGGAACTTGTTCTTCAGTCTCCTCATCTTCACTATCATCATCAGCAGCATTTTCTTCATTTGGTGTAGATGACGCTGAAGGGGCTGAAGGGCCTGTATAAAATAACGACCCTGGAGGAGTGCTAGTAACAATCCCACCGCTCCCCGAGAACTGTGGAAACTGTGGAAACATTGGCATCGATGTATGTGATCCAGATGGAGATTGAGGTGTCTGCGGAGAAGCACCACCAGCCAAATAAGATGCATATGAATCATATGCTGGATCATTAAACATAGTCGTATATGCACCTCCATATGGTATAAAACCCTGCGGGCTAGGCATGTAACCTGGCGGGCTAGGCATGTAACCTGGCGGGCTAGGAATGTAACCCTGCGGGCTCAGAATGTAACCCTGCGGAGATGGCATATAAACTGGTGGGCTTGGCATATGAAGTGGAGGGCTGGGCATGTACCCCTGCGGCATCGACGAATAAGGATGTTGTGGTGGGACTGATGCAGAACCGGTAGCACCTTCTCTCCGTCCACGCGTCGGGGGACGATGATATTGAGACGGTTGATGTCTTTCTCGGCGCCTAGGAATGTTAACCCCTCGTGCTTCCGCCGAAAGTAGAAACGGCTTCCCATTTCATTAAACCAGTCCATATAGTTATCCGTAACCATATGACCAGTTTCAGCGTAATATTGTCGAGGGGCAAACAGTGTATATCGATTCTCCCAAAGCGCAATCCAATCTCTGTGTCTCACCACCCAGTTAACATCTTTCTTTCCCCGTCTATCTATGTTATGCACGTCGTCTAAATTCCTAGGAGCTCCAGGAATATATTGCGTACAACCATACTGACGGAGCACGCGATCAACTGGATGCCACTCAATAATAGCATAACATATAAGAGGTATAACCGATATCCATACCTCTAATGACCCACTAAGGTGGGGTGGGATGCAAGCTTTCACTTCATCGCTCGCATAAGGTATCCACTAAAACTGAAATATAAATATACAATTCAAATAAATAAAATATTCTAATTATATCTAACATTTTAAATTAAAATATTAATAATTAAACAAATTTAAAAACATACCTCAGACCCAGCTTTCGTATCAATAAGTAAACGAATTTCCTCAACCCAGTAGGTATACTTTTATGGTCATTTCTTTTCATCGACCACCTATGAAATATAATATAAACTAAATATCACCCTATTTAATTGAAAATATTTAAATCAAAATTTAGTTCGAAAATTACCTCAACAATAAGGGGAATACGTATGGTTCATTCACGATCGGGCATAAGAAAGGCATGCGGAACCACGCCCATGATTGTAGAAGCAGAAGACATCCACCGATAGCAGTTTTCTTATAATTCGTCGCCCGACACATTTCTCTAAAGAGAAATGCCAAAATTGCAGCACCCCAACTATATCTTCCAGCTTCATCAAAATCGATCAGATGCCGCAACCACATACAATGCACCTGGTTGCGAGATTTTTTGGGCATCAATATTCCTCCAATTATTCGTAGAATATATGCCCGAGCACATGCCTTTGCTTGATCCTCTGAAGCATTTTCATTTAAAACCTCAAAATTAGCTTTCAACCAAGATAAAGCTATTCTACCTCCATTAAACTTTGGCGGAGCAGCTCCAACCATCCGCCATACCACACATCATATTTCCGTCGACGGGAAGCCCCAGATGCATAGAGACATCCTCCAATGTAATTGTTGCCTCTCCACATGGAAGGTGAAAAGTGTGTGTCTCGGGCCTCCACCTCTCAATCAGTGCAGAAATTAGGACAGGTTCAAGTTTGCAACCGCCTATAATTGTTGCAATATACCCGAACCCAGCAGAAGCCAAATATGGCAAAATACGTTCCGGTGTCGGTATACGTGGATTTTTAATAAAAGTTTCTAAAATACGATCAACATCCTAAATAATATATATTATAAAAAATAAAAATTAATATAAATTCATAATAACTTTAAAATAAAAATAAATTTAAATATTAACATTAATTATAAAAAATATTACCATATCGCTAAAATGTCTGGAGATATGATCAATATCTAATCGCAACAGCATTTCGTTTTCCATTATAACTGTAGACAAAACAATATAATTAGCAAAAAAAAATTAATAATTCTAAATAAATAATAATTATATAAATATTATTTTAATAAAAAAAATAATATTTACATAAATATATTAATATAAAAAATAATAACTATTTAAAAAAATACTAACATAAAAATAAATTTCTTACCACTAATAACAAATTTAAAACTCAAATAGTTGGAGAATTTGAGTTATATAAGAGAGGAGAAGATGATTTTGGTGTGAAGAATGAGGGAGGGTTGAGGGGGTTTATATAGGGGAGGAGGAGGGGTAGTTAGGAAAAACGGATGGGGGCATTTATGACATTTAATGGAAGGCGCATCCCCGGGGATGCGCTTTCCACACGTGTCTGCTGATATGGCAAAGGCGCGTCCCCGGGGACGCGCCTTTCACACGTGGCATCCAACTCAGCGAAAACACTGGTAAAGCGCGTCCCCGGGGACACGTCTTTGCCAACTCAGCAGAAAGGGTGCTACTTTTGGAAATATTGGTCAAACGGTGTCAGAAAGGTAAAATTAAAAGCAAACGGTGTCAGTTATGTAATTTAGCCGAAAGATCCCCTACTTCAACCTTTTTCTTGGAGGTATAAATGTCTCGATTATAGAGCGATTAGTGTCAAACTTATTATATTCATTCAAAAAAATAGTGTTAAACCTATTATAGCAATGGTTATTTTATATTGACTTAAATAAGATGATTACATCGATTAGAGTAGGTTTGACTTTGGTAAATTTTTAGTTTTCAAAAACACACCTAGACGCGTCTAAGACGTCAAATGTAAGTAGGCGCGGAGGAAAACACCTCTGAAGGCACATGCGCAACACATAACGATAGGCGCACGCTTTTACAACTTCTGAGACTTTTCTGCATAAACTCGTGCTTATGTCACCTAATGAACTAGAAAATGAAAAATGAAGAAAATAGGAAGAACGACAGAAAAGAAATAAAAGAAAAACGATGCAAAAGAAGAAGAATGGCACGAAAGAAGATAAAGCCTTATATACCCTTAACCCTAACATATATAAGTAAGGGTGTTCAGATCAAATCCGATCCAAAAAAAATAACTGAAAATCGATCCAAAAAATCGATAACTGAAAAAATCGAAATTGATTTAGTGTTTGGTTTTTTTATAAAAAAATCGATCAGTTAAGTTCGGTTTCTGTTTGGAAATCCGGAACCGAACCGAACCGATGAAATGGAATATTAAATTTACAAGTTTGAAACAAACCCATCAAAAGCCCCACAAAATCTCACAAAACCTAGATACAAATACAAATTCAGCTTTCCTCGACACGCACGTAATAATTTTGCTCAAGATTCTAATCATCGATGCCAATGTGTTGAGTTAATCGATCGATGGAATTGGCCAAGAGAGGGGTGAATTGACAATTAAAATTTTGGTGGAAGCTTTTGCAGAAAATTGAAAATATTTGTACAACGATTTAGAGTGGTTCATCTTTTTCAACCAAAGTCTACGTCCACTACCTTAGTTATCCACACTAAGGATTTTCCAATAAATCCACTAATTTGTTCTTTCTTTTGAGGACAAAGAGTAACCTTACAACTCCCTCAAGAATTATACCCCAAATTCTTGAGCACACTATTTTTCAAAGAGAAATACACAAATTTGCAAACTTACAAGGAAAACCTCACAAGGTAGATTGTTTGCACAATTCTAGAACAAAGAAAGAACACTCAAGGATAAATACAATAGAGCACAAATGGTGTTCTTGAAAGCACAATGAATATTGAATGAAAAACAGGCTTGAAGTGCTCAAACAATGAGTTTGATGCTTTTTCTTTGATTCTCTCTCAATTCTTGATGATTGTTGTTTCTTATTGTTGATCAATGGCTTCTAAGCTTTTTTAAATACACCTTCAAATGATTCTGAACGTTGGGGATGATTAGTAGAGTCAATAGAGTCGTTTTAGTGTGAAATCAATTAATAAAACAGCTTGGAGCGTGGGGGGAATCGGTACCCCCTCATGGGGAATCGGTTCCCTAAGTGTAAAATTCAAATATTTCAAGCGTTAAACAGGAATCAGTACCCCCTTGGGGGGGAATCGGTTCCCTCCGAGCATTATGTTTTTTTCGGAGCCAAACCATTCAGGGGGAATCGGTACCCTCTTGTGGGGGAATCGGTTCCCTCTGAGTAATCTGGAATTTTTGGCTTTGAAATAGTTCGAAATACTTTATAAAATTATTTTGAAATTATTTTAAGATTAAAACTTAATTTTACACTTGAGTAAGGATTAAAAATGACATTTGAAAGATTTGGAGTAATATTTTGATATTCGAATAATTATATCGAATATACTTAGAAAATCTTTTGGAAAATCTTAAAATTCATTTAACTTAATTTGTTATATCGAATTATCAAAATGTTTTCAACAATCTCCCCCTTTTTGATATAACAAAACATTTTAGTAATTTTAAGATTTTGAAATCAAGTTTTTAAATTACTCCCCCTTACTCTAATACTTCTCCCCTTTAAAAACACTTTAACATTTCTCCCCCTTTTTGTTAAATCAAAAAGACTTTTAAAAGATTTTAAACAAGGTTTTGAAATCATTTAGCCAATTGATTATAAATATAGCTTAAGCTGCTAAGATCACAATCAAGAGAAACGTTAGCCATTAGTTTCGTAATCAATATTCATAAACAATGTGACATGGTAAAATTGGTCATATATCTAAAATGATGTAAATAATGCAAGAATGAATAAATTTAACTAAACCAAATATATAGAAATATAAGTTCAAACATCCATAAACCATGAAATAAGTTCAAATATCCAACAACCAAAGTAAAAACAATCCATGAACATCAAAATGTTTCACAATTCAAAGTTCTGAGTTCAGGATGATAAATCAATTGGCTCATTTCCTTATCCTTTTTCCATCTTTCTTTCTTCAAGGAAGTAAGATTGAATTGGTTTTGAAGAGGGATAGAAATATCAGAAGAGACCCTAAGACCGAGTTTGATAAACAAATTACTAAGGAGACAACTATAAACCAAGGTTTCTATATTCTTGGAAGGAATAGTGTTTATGGAAACTCACTAAAGATGATCTGTGGTAGATTAATCTTCTTTTTATGTTGGATACAGTATATCCACCATATATCTATGTTCCTAAGGGAGGAGTACCTACCTCCGGATGGTCTAAACCACCAAGAGATCATATAATGAATGAATCTATCACGATAAGTTCTTAGGGTACTCTCACTATCCTTAGACTTATAGGGTGAATCCACAGTCTCTTTTTCATTAAACCTGAGTTATCTAGTCCAAAATGGGTAGCGATTGTGCTAGAGTCAATAAAAATGAATTGTCCTAAAAGATAGGATCGAATTCCTATAATTTTATATCGGCACTCGTTTTGGAGACATACCATATTGGAATAGAAAAATGCGGTCTAATTGATGATAAACCAAATGTTTAAGTTTAAAGAGTTTATCAAACTTTTAGGATTTAAGAGTAGGAAGATATTGGAAGTTCATATCTTCTATAGCTTGGATCTAAGGGATACGTTCTTCCCGGATTTTGTATGACTCAAAACAAGTATGGTACCTATGATATAGATCTTGTCTACGACCAGGTACGTTGAAACAAGAGTTCAGAATGATCATATTTGGGTTATTTGGATTTGGTGGCGGAATAAGAGGTCGGTTTTGACTTGAGCGACTAGACAATGTCCTAGGTCATTTAGGATTTGACATGGTTTAAGAATCGGAATAAAATATGTAACCTATAAATTTAAACACATGTATGCAATATAATCAAACCCAAAACTCAAATGAGTCCTCAATATTTCAAGGTTCTCTAAACCGAATCCTAAAGGGCAATGTTTTGAAAAACTATTTAGAAAATAATGTTTGAAAATCATAATACGTATAGTTTTTATGAAAACAACATAATTGAATCAAAAACATCAATTAAAACAACAATTCTCGATTTTTTTTATTTCGAAATTAAAAGATAATTTTGAAAAATTGAGTGTTTTTTTATGAAATTGGTTGTAAATCATCATATAACCAATGCCTGATGTAATGTTCATCTTAGAACTAATCAAAACTGGTCCTAAGTTCAAAAATCAATGAAATAGAGGATTTTGAAATATTACCTTGAAAATTTGGATTTTATGAGAATATGATGTTATTTGCAAGGATTAGAAGTTGAAGAAAGATCTAATTCCGACTTGTATTTGATGATTTTGGCAAAAATGGAGATTTAGAAAGAAAGAGAGGATGAACGACGTTTAAGATAGAAGAGAGGCTTTTAAGAGAAAAGGTTTTTCTGGGCGTTTAATAACCAGAACTCATGGGGGTATCGATTCCCTAAAGGAGGGAATCGGTTCCCATTCAAAGGGGTATCGATTCCCTCTGCACTAAAACTGCTAAAATTTGATTTTAAACACTCAAAATGCTAAATTAATTTTCTCTTGTGGTATTGGCAACTCATATTACGAAAAATTAACTATGTTCAATCAATCAAATTTATCATTAAAATTTATTTGAACATATAATTAATTTTTCACAAAGAATCATAAACTCCCCCTAACTAATAGCAAAGAATGCAATCAAAATTTATTATAAGCATTTTTCATTTATTCTTAAAAGTGCTAAAATTATTTTAAACACTAAGTGAAGATAGGTCAGTTAAACCTAATTCTCTCCTAAGTGTCCAAAATCTTTCATTGTCTAAAGGTTTTGTAAAGATATCTGCTAATTGGTGCAAAATATCAACAAATTCTAGAACTACATCTTCCTTAGCGACATGATCTCTAATGAAGTGATGTCTTATTTCAATGTGCTTAGTTCTAGAGTGTTGGATGAAATTTATAGTGAGACAAATAACATTAGTATTGTCACACTTGATAGGAATGGTACCTACTTCAATTCCATAATCAAAAAGTTGTTGTTTCATCCATAAAACTTGTGCACAACAACTACCAGCTGAAAAATATTCCACTTCAATGGTAGATAATGCAACACAATTTTGTTTCTTTGAAAACCAAGAAATCAGCATATTTCCAAGGAATTGGCAAGTACCGGAGGTGCTTTTCCTATCCAATTTGCATCATCCATAATCCGCATCAGAAAAGGCATGCAAGCTAAAGCTAGAGTCTCTAGGATACCAAAGTCCTAAACTAGGAGTGTCCTTAAGGTATCTAAAGATTCTCTTAACAGCTAGTAAATGTGATTCCTTAGGGCATGATTGAAATCTAGAACATAAGCAAACACTAAACATAATGTCCGGTTTACTTGCAGTTAGATAGAGCAAAGAGTCAATCATTGACCTATATAATTTAACATCCACACATTTACCTCATTCATCCGAGTCAAGCTTTGTAGAAGAGCTCATTAGAGTGTCATGAGGTTTCCCATTTTCCAGTCCAAACTTTTTGAGCATATCTTTGACGTATTTAGCTTGATTGATGAAGATGACATCTTTTCTTTGCTTGATTTGGAGTCCCAAGAAAAATGAGAGCTCTCCCATCATGCTCATCTCGAATTCACTTTGCATTAGCTTAGAAAATTCTTGGCAAAGAACATCATTAGTAGAACCAAATATTATATCATCAACATAAATTTGAACAACTAATAAATCTTTACCTTATGCTTTAAAAACAATGTAGTGTCAACATTCCCTTTTGAAAAACCTTTTTCAATTAAAAAGTTTGACAATCTTTCATACCAAGCTTTAGGAGCTTGTTTTAAACCATAAAGTGCTTTTGTCAATTTAAGAACATGATCCGAAAATTTTGAATCTTCAAAACCTTGAGGTTGTTCCACATACACTTCTTCTTTAATAAAACCATTTAAAAATGCACTTTTAACATCCATTTGATATAATTTAAATTCATGAAAACATGCAAATGCTAATAACATTCTAATTGCTTCCATCCTAGCTACGGGAGAGTATGTTTCATCATAGTCGATGCTCTCTTCTTGAGTATACCCTTGAGCAACAAGTCTAACCTTGTTTCTCACTATATTACCACTCTTATCAAGCTTATTCCTAAATACCCATCTAGTACCTACAATAGATTTATTACTAGGCCTTTCAACTAATGTCCATACTTTACTTCTCTCAAATTGATTTAACTCTTCTTGCATAACCATAATCCAATGTTCATCATTTAATGCTTCTTTAATATTCTTAGGCTCTATGCATGAGATAAATGCAACATAATTATAAATATATCTAAGAGAATATCGAGTTGTTACCCCTTTGGATGGATCACCTATGATTTCACCATCCTTGACATAGTTGTACCCTCTTGGGTAAGATACTTCCCTTTCTTCAATGGTTGGATTCTCGAGAGGATCATGAGTTTCCTCATCTTTCGTTTCTTCCTTTGATGATGGTTCTCCAACGTCATGTCTAACGTCATTTGTATTTATAATACCTACATCATCATTCAAACAAGAATCCTTCCTCAGAAAGAGATTATCATCGAAAACAACATGTATAAACTCTTCTACAACTAAAGTTCTTTTATTAAATACTCGATAAGCTTTATAACTCAAGGAATAACACAGAAATTTTTTTGCATCACTTTTAGCATCAAATTTGCCAAGATTGTCTTTACCGTTGTTTAAAACAAAACATTTACATCCAAAAGGATGAAAATAGCTAATATTAGGCTTTTTATTTTTAAAAAGGTCATATGGAGTTTTCTTCAAAATAGGCTTAATCATTACTCGATTAATAACATAACAAGCGATATTTGTGGCTTCCGCCCAAAAATATTTTGGCAATTTGTTTTCACAAAGCATGATTCTAGCCATTTATTCTAAAGTTTAATTTTTCCTCTCAACAACTCCATTTTGTTGAGGGGTTCTAGGTGCTGAAAAATTATGACTAATACTATTAGAATTACAAAATTAAGTAAATCCAATATTTTCAAATTCAGTTCCATGATCGCTCCTAACATTAGTTATAGAGTAACCTTTTTTGTTTTGGATTACTTTTGAAAACGTGATGAATTTTTCTAATGCTTCATCTTTAGCACTTAAGAATAGAACCCAAGTATATCTAGAATAGTCATCTACCAAGACAAATGCATATTGTTTTCCACCCAAGCTAGTAGTCCTAGATGGCCCAAAAAGATCTATATCGATCAATTGTAATACTCTACTAGTTGATACATCATTAATGGACTTAAAGGAAGCTTTTCTATGTTTTCCTTTAGCACAAACATCACATATTTTATCGTTATCAAATTTTAGCTTTGGCAACCCTCTAACTAAATCTCCTTGAATCAATCGTTGCAAAACACTCATACGAGCATGTCCTAGTCTCCTATGCCATAACCAACTATCATGCTCATCCTTAGCAACTATGCATAAATTAGTCATATTGATAGAATCTAAATGCACCATGTAAATGTTTCATATTCTATGACCAACAAGCATAATCAAAGTAGATGCAATGTCAATCAATTTTGCAAACACTTAATTTAAAAACAAGACATTGTATCTTTTGTCAAATTCATCTAATCGGATTATGCTTTAATCCATTCACATACAAAACATTATGCAATGTTGATTATCAAGATTAAAAGCACATGCATAAAGTTTTTGAAAATCTTATGCATTAAAACAAAAAGATGCATAAACATTAAGAAAAAATTAAGGTCAAAATTTTACAAAAACCAAAGTTCTTGAAAAAAATCGATATTAATTGTTAAAGATATATCAAAAACAATTTTGACCAAAAATTAATATGATGAACTAGAGTTTATAAAACATTACCAAAAATTACTATGTTCATCATACAATATTTTTCAACATACATGAGATAAAACATAATCATTTAGAATTATTCAACATTTAAAGCCTCATGCATGCATAAACTAAATGAGCAACCAAATAAAATAAAAACATTAAGTTTAAAGGTTACCCATTCCTTTTTCATGTGTGGCTAGAGCATCTTGAATATCATCATCTTCATCACCATTTCTCCCACACACCTACAAGAGACATTTAAGTAGATTTTGGTATCCAAATTGCTTTGGATCCTTGAACATTAGTTTTAATGCGTCTTGTTCCTTTTGGAACCCATAATTATCTAATTTTAAATCGTTTTCCTTTCTTTAAAGGACAAGTATGTTCCTTATGACCATGATAATGACAATGTGAACATATTGTCATTATTGAACTAGTTGAATTATTTAAAATGATATCTTTTTCTTTTGTTAAACATTCAAGCTTAACTTTCAAATCGAAATTTTCTTTTTCAATACTTTCAAATCGAAATTTTTGAAAGCTCTAAATCCTTCTTCAAGATTTCATTTTGATTTTCAAAATCCATTTTCGTTTCTAGAAGAAGTTTGTTTAATTTGAAAATTTCTTTTTCAAAGTTTTCAGATTTTATTTTTGAAAACTCTAACTCCTTTCTCAACATTTCATTTTAATTTTCCAAGTCTGTTTTAGCTTTTAAAAGAAGATCATTTTTAGCAATAAATTTAGAAATCAATTTATTGTATTTGGAGTTCATGGTCTCAAACTCCGAAAATAATTCATCATAAGCATCTTGTAACTCATTAAAAGATTTTGAATTTAATCTATTTGAGTTAGAAGATACATTTGGCTCTGTGAGAGCTAATAGAGACATCACCTATATTGGTTCTTCTTCTTCCTTGTCTCTATAGAACTCCTCAAGCTTATCCCACATCTCCTTGGCATTTGAACAAGAAGAAACTCCTTTATATACATTAGGATCAATTGCACAACACAACATGTGCATAGCCTTTGTATTTTGTTGAGCTTTCTCCCGTTCTTGATCACTCCACTTCTTTGCCTTCTTTGTAGGATAATAATATCCTTTCTCAATCATCATCCAAGCTTCCATATCAAATGCTTGGATAAATGTCATTATAAGCTTCTTCCAACGACGATAATTTGTTCCATTGAAGTGTGGAGGCACGTCAATTGTTCTGAATTCTTCCATGGAGAATAAACCGGAAGTAGACGCCATCTTTATCGATTTAACTCTTCCCGGATCTACTCAAGAGGCGGTTAAACCTTCAAATGAGTCAAGCTCTGATGCCAATTGTTGAGTTAAGCGATCGATGGAATTGGCCAAGAGGGGGGTGAATTGGCAATTAAAATTTTGGTGGAAGCTTTTGCAGAAAATTGAAAATATTTGCACAACGATTTACAGTGGTTCAACTTTCTCAACCAAAGTCTATGTCCACTACCTTAGCTATCCACACTAAGGATTTTCCAACAAATTCACTAATTTGTTCTTTCTTTTGAGGACAAAGAGTAACCTTACAACTCCCTCAAGAATTATACCCCAAATTCTTGAGCACACTATTTTTCAAAGAGAAATACACAAATTTGCAAACTTACAAGGAAAACCTCACAAGGTAGATTGTTTGCACAATTCTAGAACAAATAAAGAACACTCAAAGATAAATACAATAGAGCACAAATGGTGTTCTTGAAAGCACAATGAATATTGAATAAAAAATAGGCTTAAAGTGCTCAAACAATGAGTTTGATGCTTTCTCTTTGATTCTCTCTCAATTCTTGATGATTGTTGTTTCTTATTGTTGATCAATGGCTTCTAAGTTTGTTTAAATACACCTTCAAATGATTCTGAACATTGAGGATGATTAGTGGAGTCAATTGAGCCATTTTAGTGTGAAATCAATTAATAAAACAGCTTGGAGCGTGGGGGGAATCGGTACCCTTCATGGGGGAATCGGTTCCCTAAGTGTAAAATTCAAATATTTTGACCGTTAAACAGTGGGAAATCGATACCCCTTGGGGGGAATCGGTTCCCTCCGAGCATTCTGTTTTTCTCAGAGCCAAACCATTCAGGGGGAATCAGTTGTCTCTGATCAATCTGGAATTTTTGGCTTTGAAATGGTTCGAAATACTTTGTAAAATTGTTTTGAAATTATTTTAAGATTAAAACTTAATTTTACACTTGAGTAAGGATTAAAAATGACATTTGAAAGATTTGGAGTAATATTTTGATATTCGAATAATTATATCGAATATACTTAGAAAATCTTTTGGAAAATCTTAAAATTCATTTAACTTAATTTGTTATACTGAATTATCAAAATTATTTCAACACAATGAAAAAAATGGTGAAATAAATGATAATAGCAAATAATGATAGTATAGTCTTTTGGTATTTCCTCAGTTATGAGGTAAAGAGAAAATTGTCGGGTAAAACTTAAAAAAATGTGTCGTTTACTTTTATGGGTGACTTACTGACGAGAAACTGATTTGTTTCTTAATTTGTTATAATATATATATTCTCTTTGTAAGCTTCACAAGGTTGTATTTGTTAAAATATATATTATCTTTTCTTTTGTTATACATAAAATGTTTTTTTTATGAAAAAATAAGAATTATTTTGAAAAATTAGAATCCAAAAACCACACAAATCCAAATCGAATCAAGCCGCACTTAATTGGATTGGATTAAATTAATTTTTTTTAGAAACATCCAAACCGATTCAAACCGTAAATATTTATACTTTTAGATCGGATGAATTTTTAACCAAAAATCGATCCAAACCGACCGCAAACACCCCTATATATTAGAATATAACCTATTAACCAACCCAAATATATAGCTCAAGTCTAAAAAAACTAATATTTATTTATTTATTTATAAGAAGCTCACAGCCTCTTTCACCAAAAACACATCAATACAATACAATTTTTTTTATATCTGATTATTATGCTTTTGATAAAAAAATACAACGTTTTTATATTATTTTTATACTTTTTTTCAATTTATCTATTTAATAGTGTATATAATTAATTTTAAAATAATAGAATATTAAATTAGTATTATTACTTAATAAATTTTATTAAATGTAAAAGTTAATTTTTTTATAAAGTTGTTTGAAGATTCTAAATTGATTATAAAATCAATTTATATCATTTATAAATAAATAAAAAATGATTAAATATGAGTCTTAACTCTTATGAACAGAACAAGCAATGGTAAAAGAATAGAATGACGAGAGGAGATTAAGTGATTTAGGAGCGAATAGGTGGGTAACGTGTGTTAATATATTCTAAAATTAATCCATAATTTTTTTAGCATAAAAAATACGTCTCACCTACAAAAGGTGCACGTTTCATCTTGTGCCTAGCGACTAAACTCTAGAGATTTTTTATGGCTCGTAACTATTGTTTTGAAAACTGAACCGGATCGATTGCTTCAATCGGTTTAACCGAAAATTATTATCTAGTCCGGTTTAATCTAAACCGGTTAAATTGCTACTAGTGAACCGGCCAGAATCACTAAACCGTTTGAACCGGACCGGCTGAAAATTGGAAAAAACCGAAAATTTTGTTTTTTTTTTAAAAATTAAATCAAACGTCGTTTGTTAAACGAGCCAAGTCGAACTCGAGTATTGTTGAGCTCAACTCGAATTTGAAAACTTTAAAAGTAAGCTCAACTCCACTCAAACTCACAAGTTAAAAATTATCAAGTTCAACTCGAACTCGAAATATAATATTGAAACTTGAACTCAAAAAGGCTTGAACTAAAAAAAATTTAGAAGCTCAATTGAAGCCTAAAATTTGAGCTTGATTGAAGTGAAAGAATAGTTCACTCAATGCTCACCAGAAGACTCCACGATTTTAAATGTCAAATTACCTATATTATTTATAGAAGTTAGTTGTGATGCTCTTCTATGTTTCTTAGCAATGTAAGATTGTTTTGTTCTCATATTTTTACTCTTTAGACTTTTGGGATGCTCTTCTATGCTTTTTAACCATGTGAGATTGTTTTAAAAAAAATTAAACCAAACAATATCATTTTGTTATGATTTTTTTAGCCCCAAATTTATTTTTTTATTATAGTTATATAGTTATATTTATTATTTAATATGTTTTACCTTAAATATTATGTTGTATTTAATTTGAATCATTTTGTTTCACTTGATTTTATGATTTTTAACTTATATATGTTATGACTTGCTTTGAATATGACTTGTGATATACAAAATTATTTTTTATTAAATATTTTTGGTATTTTTATTTAATTTTTTAAATAATTATGTCGTCGACCGGTTGGACTGATTAAACCAGTGAACCGATAACATAGCCGATTCGCTAATCGATCCGATTCTGAAAATCATGCTCGTAACACCCACATATAAGAGTGTCAAAACTAATGGTAAATAACACGAGACTATAATGAAAAATAAATTTATAGGAGGACAATATAAATTTATTTAACCTATACTTTTATTATTAATTTAATAAATTAATTTTAATTAATAAACAAAAATAAGTTGGTTAAACACGTTATGGTGACATTATCACTTTCCAATATTAATAATGAAGCATATTTTGTGTCACTATCATCCTTCCAATAACTTTTGGGCATTCATTTTAAGAATCAAAACTTGAAAATTTCTAATTCTTATAATTGCAAATTTCCATCCCAAACCCACAAATCTTCAAATTCAATTTTATTTCCTTTTCTTGTAGGTAATTAAAAGCATCATTTTTTTTATTTTCCTTTTTTGCTGTTTATTACTATTTTTTTTTGGTATTTTGTAGCAAAATGTCAATGCAAACAAAATCAAGATAACCAGAAAACCCTCTTTAGATAAACAATTTGTGGCGTCAAAGCAATCCCATCCCTCGCCTTCAACAAAAATCTCTTCAAATTTGTTTGTTTACAAAACCCACATTCATTAAGTGACAAGGCAAAAGGAGGAATCTGTTTTTAGAGCTTTCTGAAGTCCAAGTAAAGTCCTTTCTTCTAAAAGGTGAAATTTCAGATTTTTTTAGAGTTCATACTAAAAAGGAAAAGAGTAGGCAATTAATTTCCCAATGATCCAATGTTTAAACCTTTTTTTTTTGTGATTCTGTTGATGCTTTTATAAACCCCATTTGCTTAAATAGATTTTTCTTCTTCTTTTGATTTGGCAGTGTAGATATGGAGATCGATAAAGCAATCAGAGAAAGTGATGATAGGAGGCTTATGACCAAGTACAACAACGCCATCTATGTTATTAAAAGAGCTCTTGCTCTTTACTCGTGAGTTCTTTCCTCCATCTGGGTTCCCTTGATTCTTTTTTTTTTTCTGAAGTTTCTAGCTTTGACGTTAATCGAATTTTGTGTTCACTGGGTTCTGAATGTTTTAACAAAAGGAATTTGATTGGTTCCTCCATTTGGTTGTCGGTAAAAATTGAGGAAATAAGGGGAGAAAATTGCTATTCTTTTGTGGTGGAAAAAAAACCCTTGTTGACCATTTTCCTTTTTTGGTTCTCTTGTTTTTGATAGTAATTTTGTGGATCATGGTATCCTACATTTTCTAGCAAGCGATTGATTGAGATTATCATCAATGTGCGATTGGAATGCGATGTTTCAATAGTATACGGGTTTAACTTTTGAATCCAATATATCTAAATAGGAGTGCTTTTAATGTTAATCTCAGGGAGAATTATTCATATTAGGAAATGCTTTAATTGTTGTTGCAATTTACCGGACATGATATCACTTTTGATCTGGTAACATTTGCGTAAAGTACATGTGTAAAGATTCGTATATGGATGCTTTTGAAATTAATTTGGTTTATTCATTGTTGTTGCAATATAGTGTAGGAGTTGCATTTTTCATTTGTTATCATTTTAGTAGTGGACACATGCAAATATTCATGTATGGATGTTTTTGACGTTAATCTGGTTTGTTTTGATCGGATCTGATTTAATGATGGTTTGTCGTGTTGCTTCCTACTGCACTCCAGTTTTCTCTGTCCTTTTGCACGTGTCGTGCTGAGAGGGTGTTGTCTTTCATTGTTTTTTGTGTGTTTGCACGTCGCAGGAAAAGTCGTGGTGATAGAATAGGCTTGTTAAGACTGATATAGCTGGCTTGTTTTTGTGGAGTTTTTGGCCACCTCTGGTACAAGGATGACATGACCATAAAACTTTTTCTCAATTCTAAATATTATCCTGAAGCATTTTTGTACAGTTAGGACAGTTGATACAATCTTACAAATAAGTGTGCAGTTTGTTGGTAATCATTTTCTCGGCATCCACTTTTATTGTTCATGTTATAAAAAGTTTATTGTAGGTTTGAGCCATTGTGCGGCCTGTTGTACTAGAAAGTAGTTTCTAATGTTATTTATGGACTTTCTGTGTAATAGTAAATCATTTTTATTTGTTTGTCAACAAGCAAGTTTGCGGGTGCTTGTAAGTTCTAAAACAAAATTCTTCTGCAGTATTGAAGAGGTTGCTTTCAGCTTCAATGGTGGAAAAGATTCTACTGTAAGTTTAGCATACATTTTTTCAATTAACCATTCTATTTTCTTGTGTTGATAGTGACAGCATCCTTTGATGTTATAGGTTTTGCTGCACCTTCTTAGGGCTGGCTATTTTTTGCATAGAGTGGAACAAAGTTGTTCTAATGGGATTCTGACAGAATTTCCAATTCGAACAATCTATTTTGAGAGCACTTCAGTGTTCCCTGAAATAAATACATTTACCTATGACACGTCCAAGACGTAAGAATTCCTTTTTTCTAAAAAAAAGATTTATCATTCTATATTTCAGTATATTTTACAGGTTCTGATGCGTAGCTGTGTACTTTTGTTGTTCTTTCTTTTATGGCCAGTTATGGCTTGCAAATGGATATCATCCGCTCAGATTTCAAGTCTGGTTTGGAGGCTTTGCTAACGAATAAACCTATCAGAGCGATATTTCTTGGTGTCCGAATTGGGGATCCTACAGCGGTAACTTTTTATAATACAATTATACCTTAGCTATATATTTTCCATTTTTTTACTTTTATTGCATCTTCTAAAATTCTGTTATTTTATATGTTTAAAAGGCTTATATTTCATGTATATACATGGCTTTAAATTCTTGCAGGTAGGCCAAGAGCAGTTTTCCCCTAGTTCACCAGGATGGCCACCCTTCATGAGAGTAAATCCTATCTTGGACTGGTCGTACAGGTCTCTCAATAAATCCTCCTCGTAACTGTTAATTGAAAAGTTCTTTGCAACATGCAAAATCTCATGGGACCTACAAGGGTGGGAAAAATGGAGCAATGTTGCTTAGACTATTTTGCTCTTACTTTCTCTATTTTGATGGGCGAATGAAGTTGCTTTGTTGTTGCATTTCACATGCTTTTGGTTTGGGATAAATTTGAATTGTTTATCGCTTTTTGGCAGAGATGTATGGGCTTTTCTCTTAACCTGCAAGGTTCAATACTGTAGTCTTTATGATCAAGGGTAATGATTCTTATTTTGCATGAAATATCATCTCTATTGCTCTTTTTTCTTTTTGTTATTTGTTTGTTACCATCAAACTATTCTCAATTTGATTGCCATCTATATTTTCACAGTTATACTTCAATTGGGAGCATACACGATACAGTGCCAAATGCATTGCTTTCCATCAGCAGCACCTCCAGCAAAGAAAAATTTAAACCTGCATATTTGCTTTCTGATGGAAGACTAGAAAGGGCAGGGCGAGTTAAAAAGAAATCTTCTTTAGATGGTACTCTTTGTCCTGCTGTTAACATTGGCCTAGATGGTGCGAATTCACTGAAAAACAGGATGTTTACTTCTTCAGTGATTGGTGTTGGGGATGAGATTCTGTAAGTCCTTCGTGGTCTTTTTATATTAGAGGGGTGTTTTTGATGGGGGTTGCTCGAGTCATTCAATGTTACCGAAGAGGGAAAGGAACGACAACTACATATAAATTTCTAAATGGTTGATTGTGCAGTGTAGATATTCCCTCATATTTCCAGATTTCTGAACTTTTTCTATTTCCTTCTTCTCGATGTACCGCTATTGATGAAATCCTATGGTATTCTATGTATCTGTTACATAGCTCAGGTTTGGCACTGTTGAGGATCAGTTGGGACTTTCATTGTGCAGAAAGCTACATTCTATAGGTTGGTTGACATCACAAGCTTCTGTTGTTAGGAATGATGTGAGTTTACTATCTCTATTTTTCTCCTCGATTAAATGTGATTTTGCGAGGCATTGCTTATTTAACAAAATAGTACATTGCACATTGCACATTGCACCCTATACATATAGGGTAGGCCTCTCAATTTATAATCTAGTTGCCATCTGATCGTAAAGTTTCTTATGTGGAAACTTTGTGGAGCTTTCTAGAAAACTGTACAATCTCGATCAACTAATTGTATCTTACAGTTACATCTTTCTTTTTGACTTTTCTTAATGCCAGATAGATTTTGTGGCTGAAGAGGTTGAACGATGTAAATCTACCAGTGACATGGTAAACTTTTGACAGTTTATTTATGGTGATGGCATCAGGCAAATGAGGAACGTTGATTTTTAATATTCTCTATGCGTTTCAAATAATTATTGTAGGTATTTTTGTATGGAGGAGTGGGCCCTTTGCATTCTGATGTTACTTTAGCAGGCGTCGCAAAGGCATTTGGGGTTCGCTTGGTGTGTAGTTTTATTTTAAGTATTTTTTTAGATTGCCAGCCTGTGTCATAGAGCTTACCAATGTATTCATAAGTTTCTGAATTTTGCCTTAAATCTGCAATTTTGTTTTGACAATCGAAACCGTATGGTTTAATTGTGAGAAATGTTGTGTAAACTTTGTTAAGTCACCCTGTTTTATAGGCTCCTGATGAAGAGTTTGAGGAATTTCTAAGGCATCTTATTGGTGACCAATGCACTGGTGATCGGAATGAGGTAAATTACTTCGAAGATTGATTTACGGCATTATATATAAGGATTTCGTCTCAACATCCAGCAGACAGAATATATCATCCCCATCCATAAAGTTATATTTCGCTGGTGGGAGATTATTTTTCTGGTAAACAAGTGAAATTTACTTCTTTAATGGGAAACTTACACAGCCATGAAATCCCATATCGTTTTAGCGTTTGTATAAGGAACACCAGTGTGAGATCAAAAGCTGGTTTTACCATAATTCTGCCTTAAAGCGCTGTTAGTCGTTACTTTTCGCATATATTTCTTTATTTGTGTTCCGCAAAACTCGAGCACTGCTCTACATGATATGCTTGGTAGGTAGATGTTTTTTTGGTATGGGATCTCATCATTTGGTATTTTCTTTCTCCAGATGGCGCAGTTACCGGAAGGCATCACTGAACTATTGCATCATGAAAAGCTGGATGTGCCCCTGGTAGGTGTCTAAAACCTTACTACAAAAAGTGAACCTGAATCATTGATTATCTGATGATCTTCTGTGTAGATCAAATGTTGTAATGTAATCGTAATTTCTGCGACAAATTCTACCGAGCTGGACAAGCAGTGGGATTGTCTGATCGAATTGTCCGGATCCGATGGCTTCTTATTGACGACCGAACCATACTCAACAAAGCACTTGACAACAAATCTAACAGATGTATACATTACAATCTCATGCTGTTGTCAATAATCTGCTTTCCTTTCGGATTAGATTTAACATGATTTCTTTTCTACATAGATATTATTTTGCTTTTAACATGTTCATGGTCGGCCAAAAAAAATGCAGGTGGAAATTGCTCAACCCCTATCAAAACTTTGTCTTGAATTTCCGGACCTTTACATAGGTAAGAAGGGTATTAACAATCATTTAGATTCCAGACAGATATGATATTTACTAACGCCTTTTGCTAAACATCGCTCGTTTTTGTGCATCGTCAAGGTTGTTTCCGCAGATCTAGACAAGGTCCTCTCGTGATTAGCTTTGAGGGCAAGGTACAGGAGAAATATAAGTGGCAACATAAAGCATTTCTCGTTAACCTTCATACCAATGCGTTGCTTCCCATTTTTCACGTGACTGCTTTGGTTTACAGGATGCAACTAGAGTTGAAGCAGCTGTTGAAGCATTGTGCAAGAAGTTCAATCCCGGGGCATTCTCCGAAGTCAATTAGACTAATATCGGCTGTTGTTTGTTTTGCTCGCTAAGCTTCGAAAGATAAGAAGCTTATTCGACTCGTGCAACCGTGACTGTCGGTTTCAGAGTAGAAAATGGTAGAAAAAAGAGGGTCTGGAGAAGGAAAGGTGAAGGTGACATAAGATATTATGTTTAAGAACACATTTATAGCGGCTGTGACAATGGTGAAAACCAGAGTGACAGTTTAGGACTGATAACAATTTGTATTTGGTGTCGTTGGCAATCAATCAAGGGTAGACTCTGATTTTTCAATATTTCTTCAGCAATCCAATCTTTTTAACTAATGTGATTCTGCTGATTTGTTTTTGTGTTTCCAAATCTAAAATTCATATCATGTGATTTGCACTTGACTTTACCTCCATACTTTGCCAGCAAGGCAACATAGGTTTTTTTATTAGTATATGGTGATTACAAAATAGTATATGCTGCAACAAACTCTCCTGTGACAGTCGAACTTCAATCCTCCATCAACCCCTTGTACAGAGTCGAGAATAGTCTGTGTTATCTGCGAACAGAATTCTTCTGCCCCTTTTGGATCATAAAATTGATTGGTCTCAGTGCACCTCTGAAATCAAATTCCGGGACTTGTACAGTTGTGTTCGATAATTCTGGTGATCAAGTCATTCATTAAAAGGGGAAAAAAGTTCTCAACAAAAAAACTTTTCAGGACCGTCAGCTCCCTTTGCATCACTAGAATTAGATTCAATCAAGGGAGTGCTATGACTGGAGTTCATATCACTATCAGCAGATAACGCTATTTCCGAGCTCTTCTGAGATAATGTTCTATGCACGCATGCACAAAATCGTGTTGGAAGAGGATATGAACCTGAAAATTTCTGACTTCGGGATGGCTAGAATTTTCGGAGGCACTGAACAACAAGCCACCAGTCGAATTGTTATACGTAACATCAATGCACATGGTGTCATAAGCAGGGATCAATCCAGTGGTTACATGGCTCCAGAGTATGCTTTGGAAGGTGTCTTCTCAGTGAAATTAATCAGATGTATTCAGCTTCGGGGTTTTGCTGTTAGAGATTTCAAGTGGCAAAAAGAGGACTGGCCTCTATCTCAACAATTCTTTCAATCTTATTGCATATGTAAAGTGTTGTAAATTTAGTAAAGTATGTTGAAATGTATAATCGAGTAGTTAAAACTGTTTTCTTTTTAAGGCGCGGGGGATCTTTGGAGAAGTAATAAGCAGTTGGAGTTGATGAACACCGACCTACACGATAAGTATTGTCCAAATGCAGCTACTAGATACATCAATACTGCACTCCTTTGCGTCGAACAACGAGCATCTAACAGACCTGCATCAGCACCCCTCAGAGGCGACAGTGATGGGTGGGTGATTGTTCGACGGCGACAGAAAAAATAGTTGATATTTGGGGTTTGTAATTATAGATTTTAGGGTTTTAAGATTTCTTTTATTTAAGATAAATTTGGGACTTATTCAATCTTCTTAAAATTGAATAAATTTAACCCACTTTAATACTCTCTTTTTTAATGTATTTGCAGGCTGTGATTAATTATGGTGCCTCTCGCTAAGTACCATCGTCATACACACAAGCTGTTTTTTTTTTAAATGTCTACGTGACAGAATTTGAAAATGGGTAGTTATAAAACTAAGCTAGGAATTGAGAAAACGAGGGATATTCATTGATTGTGGATGTTTAACTCATTTAACTCGGTTGATTTCTTCGATTTTTTTCGTGTTTCAGGTGCCGTGTTCGTAGCCAGATCCTGCCAGCATTTTGCAAGTTCAGCAACCAGTTCCCAAAGCTATCTTTCGTTTATGCAGATATGGATAGATGAATGCCCTGAAACAACGCAGCATATTCGTTATACACCAACACTTTGTTTTTATTGAGACGGCGAAAGAGTGGATAAGATGTTCGGTGCCAGCGAAGAGCGGCTTCACGATCGTTTGTGGTTACATTCATGAATGGTGTTCTTCATTAAAAGAGTTTGAATAGGAATAATAATAGACAATTTATATGAAAAATTTCCCATGTTTCTTTATTCTTATGTTGTATACCAGAATCACGGCTACTATAATCATTTGTTGAGATTTTAATATAACCAAACCAAGTTAGGCTTTTGGCTTAAGAGGCTTGACGATCTCCCAGGCGAAATCTGGGTCATCGCGTCCGAAATGACCGTAAGCAGCGGTCTTTTGGTACCTAAACTTGCCCCCTCTCTTCAGGTCGAGGTTGATAGAGATCATACCTGGCCTGAAATCAAAATTCTCCTTGATCAATTGTAAGATATCCTTGTCTGGGATCTTACCTGTCTTGTATGTGTCGACGAAAACCGACAATGGTTCGGGCACACCAATAGCATAGGATACTTGCACGATGCAACGGCGAGCAAGACCCGAGGCAACCACGCTCTTTGCTGCTTGCCTAACAATGTATGCACCGCTACGGTCCACCTTTGTAGGATCCTTTCCTGAGAAGGCACCTCCACCATGAGCACCCCAGCCACCATAGGTATCAATAATAATCTTTCGTCCCGTGAGCCCTGCATCACCATGAGGTCCACCAATAACAAACCTACCAGATGGGTTGAGGTGGAAAATGGTTTTGTCGTCGAGATACTTTGCAGGAATAACGGGCTTAATGACATGTTCTTTCAGGTCTGCAGCAATCTTCTCATTCGTGACAGTCTCATCATGTTGAGTAGAAATGAGAACTGTGTGAACTCGAACAGGGACCATGGCTCCACCATCATTGTGATACTCAACGGTCACTTGGGTCTTACCATCAGGCCTCACCCATGGACATGTCCTGTTCTTTCTCACTTCAGTCAGCTTGGCACCAAGCTTGGTTGCAAGAACATGCGTTAGTGGCATAAATTCAGGGGTTTCATCTGTTGCATAACCGAACATGTGACCCTGGTCGCCGGCCCCAATTTCCTCTGGTTTCTTGGAGAGGTGGCCATGAACTCCTTGAGCAATATCAGGACTCTGTTGCTCAATGTTAACTAGAACTTTGCAGTTGTCAGCATCAAGGCCAACATCAGCTGATGTGAACCCTATACCTCTGCAAGTATCACGAACAATTTTCTCATAATCAACTTTGGCCTTAGTCGTGATCTCACCGAAGACCATAACCATGTTTGTCTTGGTGCAAGTCTCGCAAGCTACTTTGCTTTCTGGGTCTTGTTCTAGGCATGCATCAAGTATAGCATCTGAAACTTGGTCACAAATTGTCGGGGTGGCCTTCATTGACAGATTCGGAAGTGAATAGGAAGGTATCCATAACTGCACTTTGAGAAAATCGTAAGGCACTATATTAATGTCACTTAAATGAAAAAAAAATAAGTTGAAAAAAAAAACTCGATTGTGACCAAAAGACAACTGCAAATATCCTCATCAGTCATGAATTCAACTAAAAAGTTCACTGTATGAGAATTTAATGCACAATTTCATTGTAAATATACTTCTGCTTTCTCAAAGGTTTCTAAAAAGAATATAAAGACAGTTATAAATGTCAGAGTAGAGATTAAACATACAATTAAAATATGAAGACAATTAGAAATGATTGTTATTCAAAAAATATAAAGACAGGATTATATAGCCCGGTACATCAAATAGTGAATATACTGTTAGAACTGGCTATTCCATGCTATAGAAGAAAGTGAATTGGATGATGCAGAGGGGTCCAGGGTCATCTCATCTTGTCCAAGATATCACATGGAAGAGGTTTCATACACAATCAAAGGTTAAAAACTTTTGGCTACAAACTTCAACTTGGTCAAATGAAGAATCAGTACCGATCCATTGAACATGCCAATGTGATGCGGCCCAATGTTCTGCATCACCTAGCTACTCAAACCCTAGATTTTTAGGGAGAACAACACTATCTTTTACCACTAAAGTCAATCAAAAAATTTATAAATTTTGAAATTAAACAACTAATAAGCCCATATTTTTTAAAGTTGCAATTTGACCTCTCTCGATGCTCATCTTGATAATGTAATTGTAGCAATACACTTTGTTTCAACATGTTACTCGTTCTTTCATCAAAACTGCACCATTTTTCTCATGAAAGCAAAAACGCAAAGTAACTAGAAACAACAATTCAACATTAACGTAAAGAGAGCGCGATCATCAGCAAAGTAAACAGATTCATTGAATTCAAACATATAGAAACAAAACTAGGATTCCTTCTCAAATGAAATGAATCCGGTTCCATTAAAAACTAAACAGAAAATCTTAACAATATTAGAATAGATCTGTTCTAAACATGAAAAGAACGCAGCAGCAAATCCAAAATCCAAAATTCAAATCATACAGTGAAAGAACAAAGGGATAAAATGGAGGCTACCTTTTACGAGATCTGAAAGAAGAGAAAATGAGATTGAAACTCCAAAGAGGAAGAGAGAACAGGGGATTGAATTAAAGGGGGGAATGGGATTTTATTTATAGGACCAGAATTCGAGTCGTTTGACTCGCTCGATTCCCCGCTCTTTTCGGTGTTTGGCTCTTCCTCTGCTTTTCTCCAGCCGGATGTAGTATCTCCTGCTTCTCCACAAACATTTTAAACAATCTTCACCGTTGCAATTTTGACTAAATTAGAACGAGGAAAATGGAGGGAGGAGATGAGTGGTTGTACTTGTAAATTCGAGTTCAACTTGTCTAAATTCGGATCGGATATGAATGAAAAAATTCAATGGCTTGATTCAAGTCATGGATATTTGTTAGTCACATCTTATAAGATCAATATTTGATCAAAGCACAAGTTGTGATCTTAATGGATTAGACGATGACACATTATTATAAAATTTCAAAATTATATTTATTCATACGTCAATAAGAATTATATACCGTTAATGTATTAAATATTTCAAATATAAATTTTTATATTCAACGAATCGATATGTATTCCTTTTTTTTTTTGATAAATTTTATTACACAGGGATATGGAAAGATGAATTTTGCTCCTAACGGCTAATAGATATTGAGTTCATAACCTAGAGAAAAGGAAAAATGTCAGCATAGAACTTTTAATCATTTACTCTAAAGATTGTTGACACATTTAATGGATGCAAAATATTGTGTTTGCACTTTTAATTGACATATTTGAAGAAGTTTTAACAGTAGTTGATTCAAAGTACAGACCTTGTTCTCTATAGTGAGCATGTTTGTCGTAAGACCCTTATCATTTGACTTCAGTCTGTAAACTCTTGATTTATAATTCGTACTTATTTATATACGATGTAAACTTTAGAAATTTGATTTTACATAAACTATTTTATATTTGTATTTATGTTTGGATAAATTATCAATTTCATTTTCGTACCTAAACTTTCATTTGTTTTAAAATCATATCTAACGTTTATTTTTTGTTTCGTTTTAGTATCTCACTTTTAAAAACTTAACGGAGTTGTTACAACATGACAATTTTTTTGGGTAAATTACATCATTCATCACTCAACTATCTTCCAACTCCTATTTTGGTCGCCAAAATTTATTTTTTTAATTTAATTACTTAACTTTCAAATTACTCCTAATTTAATCACTCAAGCTTTTAAATTTAATATTATATATATATATATATATATATATATATTAATTAATAAAATATTTCATGTCACAAAAATTATTAATAAAATAAATTAGATTGATTAAAACATGAGCAATTTGAAAGTTGAGTAGTTAAATTGAAATTTTTTATACTTTAGTGACCAAAATAGGAGTTAGAAGATAGTTAAGTGACAAATGATGTAATTTACCCATAGAAAATGTCACGTAGTTAAAATTTTAACGACGGGATACTAAAATAAAACAAAAAGTAAATGTTACATATGATTTTGAAACAAATGAAAATATAGATACTAAAACGAAACAAAACTGATAATTTAAGTACTAAACGTGTAATTGACCCTTATGTTTACATAAGCATTGATTTATGGTACTTGTTCTATTTAAATCAATGAATTTAAAGTTCTAAAATTATAAATTATTCTAGTGGCTTTAATGTGACACTCGTTAACGGACCAAATATTTATGGGTTGTGTTTGATATGTTACATGTTAATTAAGATAATAGTATATTAGGATTTTGTAAAACAAAAAAATAATCAACGTGGAATTAACATAAAATAAATCACACACAAGAAATAAAATTTCAAATGATTCCAAATCAATTAACGATCGAATTAGTGCGACGAAAATAATTAAAACTTGATCATATTTGGAGACAATTTTTTAAGAAAGTAGACAAAGTTTGGAAATTGAATGATCCTACACAATGAATATAAGTTTTGGGGATGTCAAAATTTTAGACGAAACTCAAATCTAGATTAAATCAAAGAACATGTGAAGAAAGAAAATATATATCGAAAATGGAGGAGAGAATATGAATGAAAATGAAGATGAGAAAAAATGAAAAAGAAAGAAGCGACAAGAGAATTTTAGGAGAGAGGCAACAACGTTCAACATAAAAATGAAAAGAGAAAAAGAAAGAAACTGTAAAGTGTGTAGGAATTACAGTTAATTCTTAGGTTATCCCTTCGGGGATATAACATAGTTCCTCTAGTCCGAAATCGAATCTATACTCCATCGAATTATATAGAGTTAAATCTTTAAACTCTGTTCAAGTGATGAAAAAAGTTTTTATATAAAATTGGTATTACAAGTTTTCTTCCTTTGATATCTTACTGTTGAAGGCTCGAAGATCTATGATTTGTAAGAAGAGTTATACACTAATATTTCTAATTATGACTCTTGATTTCCTAAAATTTATATGATTCGTTCTGAATTCCTTTTTTCCAAAGAAAACTTTTCTCTATTAAATTGGATCGAGTTGAATTAAAACTCATTAAATTTGAAAAAAAAAAACTATTATTTCTAATTTTAGCATGGTTATAGGTCGGTATGAGTAATAATTTTTTTTAGTTTCGATTCACTTACTAATTTATGTTTGCAATTTTCACATTATTAATATATAAAAAATCTCCATCCATACGCAAACGAGGGTAGAAAAAATAGATTTGAAAATGACAAATGAAAGACAAGCCTTATTCATCAAGAAAAGTCCAAACACCAGCCCCCCGGAATCATGATTTTTCTTGAAGAAAAATATGTAAAGAACGTAGAGAAAATTAAACCCTGAAAGTGATTTCCCACCTTAAGTAGAAACAACGCAATACTTAGGCATGAGGGGAATTAGGCAAGGGAATCCACTTCTCCCTTATCTCTTTGTCATTGTTATGAATATTTTATTTTGTATGGTGGATTAAGTTGTTGTCTAGAAGATTTTTCAGTTTCACTCTGAATATAAAAAAAGTGAAGTTAACTCATATGAGCCTTGAAGATAATTTACTTATCCTTTGTAAGGATTATTTAGACTCTAACTTGGGTATCAAGTATGTTCTTAAGATGTTCTATGAATTTTCTAGGTTGAGGCTTAATGCAATTAAGTTTGAGTTGTTTGCATCAGATATCTCCCCTGCTCATTTGGCTCTTATTAATAAGGCAACTGGTTTTAAGCTGGGAGTGTTTCCTGTTAGATATCCGGGGTTCTCTTAGTCTCTCGTAAGTTGACAGTAAAGGATTGTGCTAGTTTGGTGGAGAAGATTAAAGTAAAATTGGGGCATTAGTCCAACATGTGACTTAGCTATGCAGGCAGACTGCAACTCATTGGGATTGTATTGTTTAGCGTTGTTAATTTTTAGTGCAGGCATCTATTTTGCATGTTGTTGTGATTAAAATAGTTGACCATCTACGCTATAAGTTTTTTTGGAAGGGGAAGGATTTCTCTACAAGGGGAGTTAGGGTTAATCGAAAAATATTCGTATTCCTAAGGCAGAGGGTGACCTAGGGGTTAAAAGTCTGAAATGTTGTAATAAAACATGTGTGCTTTCTTTTATAAGAAACATCTTTGCTGAATAAGGTTCATTATGGGTTGTCTGGGCTTGAGAGTATGTTCTTAAAGAAGTTAATTTTTGGTAAGTTGATTGCAAGTCAAATTTCAGTTGGAGCTTAAGAAAAATCTTGAAGATGAGGAATGAGGTTCAATCATTGTTGCTAAACAATGATTAAAATAAGATGGTTTTGGTCTGAGATTAGAGAAAAGAATGAGAGAGTTGCATGTCACATGTTGTTGTGATTCTCTGTAAATGTTCTTAAGCATGTAATTATTGCATGGATAACAATTCTTGATAGATTGCCTACTACAGATCGTTTGCTTAGGATTGGATTTTCAATGGATGTGCTCTGCGAAAATTATGGTGGTGTACAGGGATCTCGGGATCATATTTTCTTTGCGTCTCCTTTCTAAATGAAGATTTAGGAGGTCATTCTCAAATTGTACAATGTCTACAAAGCAGAGGGGAGCTGGGATGAGAAGTAAGCATGGATTATAGCTCTTTTGAAGGACAAATCATGTAATAGCTGGGATGAGAATGTTGATGTGATTCTATAAATAAGGTTCTTTACAGGGAATCCAAATCCCTTAATCTTTTAATTTTGTAATAGCTTTGAAGCTATTTTTTTAGTAATATACCCAAAAAAATTCTAGTAATCATCTACGCAGGAGGCCACAACTATTCCAATTTGGACATAATCAACCCAAGTTATCATTGTCAATTTACTACAATTTTAAACCTTCTAGAGTTTAGTAGTAAAAACGCTATTTAGGTTAGTTGACAAATACTTTTCTTACCAATCTTAATTACTGTGGTTCACTTACTTTTTAAACATACAATATTTATATTTTCAAATCTCCAGGTAAATATAAGGTATTATCTAATTAAAGACTCTAAAATAATGGACAATAAACGTTTATACCCCTGTTGATATTCGAACCCGTACTTTTTAAAGAGAATAACGAATCTCTTAACTACTAAAATAAGATGGTTTGTGCTTAATTATAAATTAAAAAAATATTAAACACCTAAATATAACCACGTGTATTCACTTCAATTACGGCCTATTAAAACGTTCTTCTCCTAACTTTCAAAATCACAAACCTTTCTAGTCACGGTTACACATGTGGAATGTATAGTGAAATCCCAAAACTACCCGCATAAAAAACGTAAATACGATTATTAGTAAGGGTATTTCCGTCATTCCACTAAACAGTCAGAAGGTAGTCAAAAAGCTGCTTAGTCCACCCTTGATGACTTCATCACTTATAAGACATGCCGAACCCATCATCCATCATAAGAGATTTCTTTCACGAGCCACCATACATAACATACATCATCATCATCATACATAGATGCATGCATACATAACCCATAAACCGCCTCTCTTCTCTATATATTCGCTTCTTTGCCTCCACTTCTCCTCTTCAAACAGCTCTATACTAACCCTTTCAATCTCCCAGCTAAAAACAATAGAATTTCAGTCAACCTATGGGTGAGGTTAGTTACTAGCTCTTGGACATTCTAAGTTTATTTTCCCTTTCGATCCTTAAAAGAGATTATGGTTTTTTCGTTTTGCTTATATTGCTTTGTTATTTGTTTAACCAGCAAAAGGAAGGAGCTAAACCTGAAGCCGGGGAGAAGCCCGCCGCCGATGTCGGCGCTAAGAAAGATGACGGCAGCGTCACCGTCGTTTACAACATTGATATGCATTGTGAAGGCTGTGCCAAGAAGATCAAACGCTCGATTAAACATTGTGAAGGTAGTTAACCCAGGTTAAATAACTATAATTATGTTTCAGATTTTGATCCAGGAATCTTAAACATTGGTGTAATTAAAATCTAACCGAAAATTACCTAACACGGATCGGTGGTGTTGTCGGTGGAAGGTGTGGAAGATGTGGAGACGGATTATGGAGCCAACAAACTGACGGTGATTGGCAAAATTGATCCCGCCAAAATCAGAGAGAGATTGGCTGAGAAAACGAAGAAGAAAGTAGATCTTATTTCTCCTCAACCTAAAAAGGATGTCGCCGCCGGTGATAAAAAGCCCGAAGCTGAGAAGAAAACTGAAGAGAAGAAAGAAGGAAAAAAGCCATCTAAAGAGGTAATTTTACCAAACAAAAAAAATGTTCTAACCTGCGCATGTTTAGTCATGCGAAGTATATGGGGAAATGTTGATTTTGATTAAGTTTTATTGGTTACAGAGTACGGTGGTGTTGAAGATCAGAACACATTGCGATGGTTGCATTCATAAAATTCGAAAAATCATCTTGAAGGTTGATGGTAAGTTAATTAATTACCATTAATTAAATATTAAATTAATGGCTTAAGATAATAAAATCTTGTTTAATTAAACAAAAGGTAATCCTGATTTTTTGTAAAAAAATTAAAACAGGAGTTCAATCGGTCGTCGTGGATGGAGCTAAAGATTTGGTAACCGTGAAAGGCACAATGGACGTCAAAGACCTGGTCCCTTTCCTGAAGCAAAAGTTAAGACGAAATGTAGATGTGGTTCCTCCGAAGAAAGACGACGCCGGTGAGAAGAAAGACGCCGCCGGTGAGAAGAAAGAGAAACCAAAAGAAGCTGCAGAAGGCGGTGGTGAGAAGAAGGAAGGAGGAGGCGGAGAGAAAAAAGAAGGCGGCGGAGAGAAAAAGGAAGGTGGGGAGAAGAAGGAAGACGGCGGCGGCGGTGGTGAAACGAAGATGGAGGTGAGCAAGATGGAGTATCATGGATACGGATATCCTCATCAGCCAATGTACTGGTCGGACGGAAACGTGTACGGTGGTGGCTCGAGTTACGCGGTCGAAGAGTATCAGATTCATCATCAGGATTACGGATACGTGAATAAAGGGTATATGATGGACCCACGTCATCCCCTTCATGCACCTCAGATGTTCAGTGATGAAAATCCGAACGCCTGTTTCGTCATGTGAGAACTGAACGGGGAAGACGAAGCAGACTAATCATAATTAGATTCCAAAAAAAGAAGCCAAAATGTAAATATTACAACTTTCCAGGGATAAAAAGTAAATAGAGAGTTAAAAAATGAACAATATAAACGGTAATTAATAGAGTACAAAATTATAGGGATGAACCGCTTGCCTAGAGCCGGCCGGCTTGGCTAGTTGTTGGTGTAGGGATGGTCGTTGGTTGCTTCTTTTGTTCCTTTTCAATTAATAAAAAATGATATTTTCATGCCTTTTTTTTATCTTTTTAATAAAATTATTATTTGCAATGTGAGAAAAAAAGAATGTAAAATATAGTCAACTCAATTAAATATTTATATAAAATTTTTAAAACAAAGAAAAAATAATTGAAAAGATGAGAAATTTGATTTTGCATATTAGTGGTTGTGAAGAATGTAAAATATAACTCAAACTTTCTCTTAGATTATTTTATTAATGAAATCTATAGTTATTATTATTCAAAAAATTAATATTTCTATGGAAGAATTATAATTACATGTAAAGTTACAACTATAAATAGAAATGAATATTTAAATAAACATTATAAGACTTAATTATTATATACATCTGTCGACCTAAAATTTATGTTAGGAAGTGAATATCTAAAATTTTAATAAATTTATAAAAACTTAAAAAGATAAAAGTAAATTATTAATATATATATATATATATATATATATTTATTTAAATATAAGATAATTTAAATTTTCTAATATTTATCTTGACTGCTTTTCGTCCCTCCATTATAAGTATATACATCTAAATAATAATGAAGGTAAAATTTTATATTAAAAGGATAAATTTATAAAATTTTAAAAATAAAATTATTAATATAAAATATATTTAAGTTATATAATAATTGATTTTTTTTTAAGAGGAACGACTCTCTCACCAGCAACTCATTATATCTCAGTAGCAGCAACTATTGTGGTCTCAAATGACTAATGTATGTCTATGTTATGGTAAATATATGTATATTCTGAAATTTAATTTTTTTAATTAATGATTTATTTTATTGATTATATTTGTTCTGAAATTTTATTTATATTAATTTCATATAAATTTTTTATGTGATATATATATATATTAGCAAACAATTATGGGTGTGAGAGTAAAAGAATTGTATATGAATATACATTGATTTTGTGTTTAATTTTTAAATAATATATTTTAATTATTTTGTTCATGTCTAAAATATATATAAAAATGTTAAAGAAAGTAAAAAAAGTAAACTTAAGTTATTTTTCAACTGCATCAATATTTTTTTGAAATTTCTTTTAGTTTAGGATGATTAGAAAGGTAATATCTTCTTATAATATTTATTAATTAGTTATATCGCACGTATATTTTACAGACACAATTGTTTGAATTTAAGATTTCAAAGGAGAATAATATTATTTTTAACTACTGAGACCACTTGATGAGTTCGCATTAATATTTTTAAGACATAACAATAGCTCAATTAATATTGAATTAATAGAATATACCGAAATAAATATGAGAATAGAAATATATGTTTCTTTATATTAAAAAAAACGTGCATTTCGCATTTCATGACAAGAACTTTTTCATAATAAAGGTTTCTATAATTAAACAAAATTTTTGTTTTATCGCACAATTTACATTATAAGTGAATCTTAATTTTTACCAGTCAAATGGAATTATTGATGGAACTCAAATCTTAAAATTTTATTAATTTTTTAATGAATATTCAATTAATCGAGTTAGTTTATGTTAATTTATTAAGAATAATATTGATAGGAGATGGCAGGAGAATGATGAACGTTACTCGTCGTTGAATTATCAAATCTAAAAAGATCTAGACTCGATCAAATAATAAAGGGGAGAGAGATGGAGGGGTGACAACAATTAGGTTTGCTAGAAGTTGAATAAGAAGAATAAGATAAAGAAAATAAATTAAAATAAAAACAAGTAAAAATAAGAATAATAATATGAGATGAATAACTTAACTAAATTAGGATTTCGACGATGATGTGATGGGTGAATACACTAAAAATTGTCCACTATTATTACACATAACATATTTACGTTAGAATATTATTAATATATATTTATATATATATTTACACTTCATATTTTTACATATTACAGGCCCAGAATCAATAACCCGTGGCCCAGCAAATGAAACACACGACCCACATCAGTAAGGTAGGGTTTTTGGAACCCTAGCCTCTGCTCCCCAGAGCCACAAGCCTCAACCATGAAGAGTCCATACGCTCCACGCTTCCCCCGACCGAGACCACCGCCGATTTTCACGGCTCCCTCAACCGCAACCAAGCAAACCGAGTCAAGTAGGACTCTATAATAGTCTAAAAATAGGACTCTGTAACGCATATAAATCAAATGTAATCGGTTCATTCAAGACTACGAATTTCCTACGAGTTTACAGAGAGCATTTACGAGAGAAAATACTAAAAAAAATCGCAAAAAAAAAAACCAAGCACTTATAGCGTTTGAAAACAAGAAAGAAATAAAGAAAGGTAGCATTTTACCTTTTGTTTCGGTTATCCTTAGCATGCATGTGATGTTTGCGCTTGTTTTATGACCCGAAAAACGTTAGAAAATAACAAAGAAATTCGAGATTTCTTTTTTAGATATACGCTTCCCCGCAAAGTTTTTGAAAAAACAAATTGGATATTTGAAGAGAGGGAAGGAAAATCTTTTTGAAAAACGCAAAATTTTTTACATTCGTCGTCGATGACCGGCGACCGGCGAGGCGACGTTGGTGGTTGGATACTAGGTTCATCGAGAACCCAGGCCTTGTTCTTCGCTTTTGAAGAAAAGCCAGAGAATTAGAGAGATGGGGGGAAGGGCTTCAGCATGTGAAGGAGAGAATGAGCATTTTTTTTAAAAATTTGGTTTTTATATTATAGCCCATAATCGACCCGAGCGGATCCCCTAGGGGATCCGTGTGTTTTCAAATTAAAATGGGGAAATCCCCGTTTTGGTCCCTCTCAGTTTTGAAGTGTTTGTTTTGACCATAAATTTGATTTACATTTTGATGTTTCTTCAAAATTTGACCTTCACATTTCGTTTCTTAAAATTTAATCCTTTTTAAGTCAATTTATTTTTCCTTTTTTTAAATACTATATATTATTATTATGTTTATATTATTATTTTAACATTAATATATATATATATATATATATATATATATATATACATATTTATCCTTTGTTTTATTTTTCATGTTTCTTATTTATGTTTTGAACATATTATTATTACATATATTTGTACTATTATCTTCCCCTTTTATTTTTATTTTTTATTTCATTATGTTTTTTTTATCTTTATCTTAATTTTTTTCTTTTACATCTATTTAATTTCTCTATTTAATTTATTTTACTCTTGATTTTATCTATTTAATATATTATCTTCTTTATTTTATTTTGCTTTATCTTTTTATATTTTCATTTCTTTTATCTTCTTTGTGGTTATTTTTTATTTAATCTTTTTTCTCTTTTTATCTCACCATCTTATTTTTATTTGTTTTTATATTTTCTTTATTTTTTTCTTATTATCTTATTTTCTTTTTTTATCTGACACGTTCTTTAACTTTTTTAAGAGTACACTTTTAAACCAATCTAAGGTAAGTAATTTGGATAATTATTTTTACCTTTTCATTTAAAATTACAATTTTTTTAATTTAAGACAACTGAAAAATACGTAGTACCGAAAGGGCAGTTCAAGGGTGCTAACCCTTCCTTGACTGTAACCGACTCCCGAACCCGACACTTCTTTGGTAAGATGCAGACCAGATAAGAAATAAGGTATTCGATCTACTTATTTGTTTAAAATAAAAGATCAGTGGCGACTCCCAAATCATTTTTCCTAAGTCAAAGCCCCATTCCGGGCCCAACCGAAAGGCGGTTCCGACAGCCTGGCGACTCCACTGGGGACATGTAAGTGAGTCAGGCTAAGGTAATTTTCAGTTGTCTTTTTAACAAAAATGGTAAGTTTAAATTTTAAGGTAACATTTCGATCCTTATTGCTTACTTTTGATTATATTTTCGAGTAAATAGTTGTATTAACTGTTTTTTTTAATGATTTTAGCCTTCCGAGCTTATTTTTCACTTAAGGCTCTAAACCTGAGCTTTGAACCATATTTAAGTGGGGTGAAAGTGACGCCTTCGTGTGAATTTATTCACCGTGCATGCCTAGCAAGTAGCCTTCGGGATTCATATACCTTATGTCTTCGTGTGAATTTATTCACCGTGCGGACATAATGTCGAAACGATTTTTTTCTTAAAGTGTGAGATTTCGAAAACCACGCCATTTTTAATTATTCTCTTTATGGTTGATTTTTAATTAAAAAAATATTGTGGTTTTAGAAAACCTCTCGTTTCGAAAAATTTGGGATTCCTTTTTAAAATAAAACGTACGGTTCGAGGAGTCGGCACCAATCTTTGATTAGAGTGTGATAGGGCACCCAAAAATATTGTCATTTTAAATAAAAAATTAATTTTAATTAAAACAACAAGTTGAGGTATGCGTTACCAAAAATTGAGTTCGGGAGTCTGTTACGCGTGGAGAAGGATTAGCACCCCACAATGCCCTAAATCGATACCTAGTCGATTAATTAATATATTTGTAATGAAATTTACAAACTCAGATTTAATTTGAGTTTTGATCCTTTAAAACAACAAAAATGTGAATTTTATGATATTCAAAAGAAAAGAAATAGGTTAAATTAAAATTACCAAGCCATCAGAAAGATAAAGAATATTCGATTATTTAAAAATATCGAGACCAAATCTTTAGGTGAGTTCTAACGATCTTTTCTCGACAAATTTAAATAGTCAAACATTTCTTTTTCTTTTATTCCCAAATTTTAAAGTGAACAATCACTTTTTTTTTTGTGTCACTGATGGGATATACTTGTAATTTAAAATCGTCGAAAACAATTTTCTAGTGAGTTAAGAGAAGTCATTCCGACAACTTTGAATTAAAAGTATATTACCCTTAATCCGATTATGTAATTAGGTCAAGTTATGCACGTGAGGATAACATACATTTTACAAAGATGATGTCATCTAACTAAATTTAAAATCCAAAAAAAAATGTTCACCAAGTCAGGGCCTTCATATACTAGTACATTTAATGATTCCTTACAAAACATACATATATATATATATATATATGTATATATATATGCCTAAGTTATAAGAAACATACACTGCATGTACATAATATATAAAATACAAAACCCAATTGACATGCATACAAATGATATACTGCACGCAATACAAGGCCTATGGCATATGATAATGCATGTATGCATACATACGAGGTGAGGATGATGTAACGGGATTAGAATGAACAAGCAGTGGGTATACTACTATAAAATGTAACTTTAAACTAAACATAAGGACAAAAACGAAATGATAACAAAGTTAATATCCCCAGTATCAGATTAAACCAAGTATACAGACAGAGTATAAATCAATTCAAACCAAGACAAAAAAGAGAATTTAAAATAAAATAAAAATAATTGTACTTAATATGAAAATTTCCCGTTACATTAAAAACAAAGAGTGATTGTTTGAAAATGAAAAAAGTTGAATCAAAAATCAAAGTAAACACTTTTAAAGGAAAATGGGACTAGAGTGAACTCTTGGAGACATGCAAAGGGCTGAAATAATGAATGTACCAAACCCTTGTAATCACATGTGCCTCTGTGGGCTATTTTAAGGAGAATATAAAATATATTTATTAGAGACAGAAGTCATACAAGAAATAACCTAAAAGACAACAAAGAGGGGCCCACACCCAATCTAAAACAGATGGAGCTTGAAATGGTTTTAATGAAACCGTGTTTCAGGTTTTAACATAAAACTAAAACATTTAAATCGCTCCTTTTTTTTACACAGCAGTTTCTCCTCTCTAAAGCCCCCCATCTCTTCTTTCACTTTCATTTGGACACAATCAAGAACAAAGACTCTACCCAACCTCAAACAATACTAGAACGAAGCCTAGTTTTAGAGGTAAAGACACTACCTTCGACATGTTGCGAACGTGGTGATTCCAATTAGCGACGAAAATGAACGAGGTGAGTCTCTTTTGGGTTTTTCTTTCCTTTTTTCTCTTTGTTCGAATCCTCCCCCGTTGGTGATTTTTGCTTGCTCCTCCTTCCCTGTGTTATGATCTTTTCTGTCTTTACCGAATCCTTTGTTTGCATATTTATTTTCTCTGCGTTTGGTAATATTTGGTTGAGTAAGTATTGACTTTGATAACATTTTCGGTGGCTAATTAATTTTTTCTTGATTCGGTGCATTGCTGATGACTTTGTGAAGATTGGCTCCAACAGCGGCGATAGCTTGAGATGTTGGCATGATTGGCTGCCGCTCATACACATGAATAGGAACAACTCCTCTATTTAAATTGATTTACTTGTAATTATTTTGGGGTTGTTGGATTTTTATTGGGCTCGCATTGGGCTCCGAGATTGCTTTTGTTATAGTGGGCTTGAGCTACAAAATATGTAATTGTAAATTATTAGTATTAACAAGAACAATATAATAATAATAATAATCAATATAATATATATTTTAATTCGGAAAAAACGAGCATCTATACATAAGAGAATGTTTTCTCTCGAGTTTAACTTAGTCCATATAAGCTTATAATGGGCTTAGGACTAAGGGTCTGGCAAGCCTAAAGGGGCACCATCAAGGAGAACTCGGGTACCTTCTTTAGAACCTAAACCAGGAGACTACAGGAGTTAGAGCCCACCCCCAAAATCTCATTCCAAACCCTAGGATGCTTTGTTTCCTGTTTTACTTTCTATTCAAAGCATGCGAACTAGACAAATATGTGGTTAGGATTTGTTTGAAATTAGCATGTGGGATAGAGATCATGTCCGGGTAGAAATAATAAGCATTTGGGGTAGATATCATGTGGGGTATGATTTTTCATTTTATTATTGTTTTGATTAACCTCACTAACTTTTTTATTTTTGTCCTATTTTATTTTATTTTCATCATTCAAAAGGGGTGTTGATCCACAAAAAATGTGTTTGTTAAACTTGAATAATCTGCATTAATGGACAAAGGGGTTATAATACAAGAGATAGAAAACTCAGAATTCCAGCTATGGTCAGAGAATACTCAGGATAGACCAGGATGAGCTGACAAAGGTTGCAGAGGCAAGACGGTCCTTTCAAAAACTACGAGAACAAGATGGCGAAACCCTAGCTAAGCTGGAGACCATTATTGACGAATTCAAGAAACAAACCGATAAACTTCGGATGGAGGGCTCCAATAGCACTTTCATTAGAAACAAGCCCGGCAGAGAGTGAAAGTCAGAAATACAATCCTTCAAGACCTTTTTTTTAGGCAAGCAGCTCGTCACTTACACAAGTTTAGCCAAAGGAGCCGGAACTGTCCAACAGGGCATTCAACCAGAGACAGAAAAAAGGCTGAAGACGAATCAACTTGTCAGAGGCTGCTCGGGATCTATACCATCAATATGTTTTTTATCTCTCCAAACGTAACACTTTTTTCCCCAATAACGATTATTTATAATAACATACACTTTTTTTTGGATCATTGCCTCGAACATTTCATGCATCATGCATTTAGACATATTTTGCATTTTGTTATTTTCATTCCTTTGCATTCGCATTAACTAACAGAAGTATGTCTCAATAAAAGGGAACAAATACTGGATACACCACCTCAAACATTGGACACACCTCATCCGCATAACACTCGCTTGAAAAAGAAAAGACAAATGGAGGCCAGAATTGCTCAAATCGAGGAAAACATGGCAAAACTACAAAAAGAACTGGAAGATAAGATGGCTCAGAACAGTCAGAGTACCTTGGATTCCATCACGAAAAGCTAGGAGTCCTTGGTCGATCAAATCATGGCCAAGTTGTCTGGTTTACAACAAGCGAGTGCACCAGGGGTAGGTGTGTCTGAAAGGGTAACTATGTCATCAACCCCACAAGTGGTTGTCTCACCCGGGATCCTACCCGGACTATAAGGGGACTCATTTGCTATCAAGGGGAAAGCCATATCTGGAGTAAATATACAAGCTTCCGCAACCAACATTGATAATCATCCGGAAGATTATCATATCCCGGATTTTGACGAGAATGATAAGGTAAAAAAGATGGAAGAGAAGATCAGGATGTACTAGATGAAGATGGTCAAAGGTGACCATGATTATTATGGAATGGATGCCATGGAGCTGAGCCTGGTTTCAGATTTGGTGCTTCCACCAAAGTTCAAGGTCCCTGAGTTCGAGAAGTTTGACGGGAACAATTGCCCCTCGGCCCACATCATTATGTTATGTCAGAAAATGACAGGGTATGTGGGAAATGACTAACTCTTGATCCACTGCTTCTAGGAGAGCCTGTTCGGTTCAACTATTTGGTGGTACAACCAACTCAGCCGAACACATATCAAGACATGGAAAGACTTAGCCAAGTCTTTCTTGGAGCAGTACAAACATATTAACGATATGAGACCAGATCGGTTTATGCTACAAAGCCTGGAGAAAAAGAAAAATGAAAGTTTTTGACAATACGCACAGCGATGAAGGGATTTGGTTGTGCAAGTTCATCCACCATTGGATGAAAAGAAAACTAGGAAGTTGTTTATACAAACCCTGCAAACACCTTACTTCGGGCACCTGGTGGCAATCACATCGGGTACTTCTAAACAAACTTAGAGAGAACCAAAGAATGAAAGAGAATCTTACCTGACTAATCTGGGGATTAGACCTCATAATGTCTTCCGTGAAAAGATTCGTATCAGTCCAATCCCAATGTCATATGAGGAGTTTCTCATAACACTAGTTGAGAAAAATCTTGTGACTCCAGTTCAATCCAAGCCTAGAGAGGCCCCATATCCTGAAGGCCATGATATTAACGCCATATGCAATTATCATATTGGGAGCAAAGGCACACCACTAAGAACTGTGGGGCATTGAAGCGTAAGGTCCAAGATCTGATCGATTCAGGGGCATTGGCTTTCAATGTGTAATAGGGTATTCCGATCGAGAGTTGATTGGGGCAACCATAAGGAGTTTTGTTGTATTCTCATGCATGCCATCTTGTTTGAAATTGTTTTTCTTTTGTTCTTCTTATGTTTAAAGGCCACTTGACATTCAAACATTTTAAATAAAATGCTTCCTTCTGAGGAAATGAGCAAATTTTAATCTTGAATTCCTTGAATATCACCTTAATTAAAGGCTTTTTAATAATTGAGTTTGTAAATCTTTGACAAATGACAAGATTGAACCCTACAAAACAAAGACCCCTTGATCCTAATTTAAAAGATACACCAGACTACATGCTCTTCTCTTACAGGGACCGAGCTAGTTTTCTCTTTCATGAAGAATCCATCCAGGGTTTGGCATTCAGACATGTATTAGGAGCATATAAAATGGGGCATCTAGTACCTGAAATTGCAAAGCTAATTGGTTTATACTTCTGTTAATGACGTTCAGTTATGATAATGATATTCACAGATGGAATAGTCGAGTAGGTGAATCTAGTTTAGGTTAGTTGCTTGGAAATTGAACTCTAAAGATGAGATTCTTTGACTTTCAAAGAAACCTAGACTATAACATGTTCTTCTTAACAAACTTAAGAAATTTGACTCGTATACCCAGATTACAATATATATACAATAAAGCTTGAGTTGTCCCTCTAAAGCAATTGGTTAAACGCCCCGACTTTATGGATAATATTCAGCTAGCCTGATAAAGGTGATTACATATACAATAAAGCTTGAGATGTCCCTCTAGCAATTGGTTAACGCCCCAGCTTTATGGATATATTCAGCTAGCCTGATAAGGTGATTATAATATATATACAATGATATTAAGCTATCCCTCTAGAGCAATTGGTTAAACGCCCCGGCTTTATCAATTCAGCTAGCTAGACAATGGCAAATTTAAATAAGGAGTTCCGGTAAAAATAGACTAAGGGAGTTAAGAAACACCTGTTATAGTCAAATTCATACGAGCACTCAAGAATTTCATTTTTAGACCAATATTTATGCACTACATTTGTTAGAGGAGCTTACAAAACTTGAACAAATGGAATATTTCAGAGAACTGAAACAAAAGTGTTCTAAAAGGTCTAGCCATTGATTTTTCTAGTTGTGTCATTTAGTTCGCCTCCGATTAAAATATCAAACCAAGAAAGAAGGGTGAACCATGACCGAATTGAGGAAACAAATCTTAGGATTTAGGTAGCCCACTAAACCAACTTTCAATCTTGATATTGTCAAAGATTTACAGCTATCAAAGCTTAAAAGAGAATTTGATTCTTTTGATATCCAATGAACTCCTGTTTTATGATTGCTTCAATTGAAACCTAGAAGGAGGTAATATTTTTCAAAATTCCTTTTGATATTTTTCAAAATTTTGAAAATTCAAAGGAAAAAGCATTTTCAAACAAGATAAGTTCTCTTAAAGCATATCTTGGAATTCAACAAATATCTCTCCGAAGCTCAAGATCGAAGCTGAGGCAAGGAAGCCATTTTTGGGGCAAAATTTGATAGGAGAAGGAAATAAATTGTCTTAAGTTGAGGTTTGCAAGAGTACACCTAGTGGAAATGAAGACGAGATGAGTTAGGGATAGAATGAAGACTGCTCACACAACCATTCCCTTCACATTCAACATATACATCAATACATACATACATGACACATGAAATTTGCATCTTTGTATTCATCATCATGTGCAATAAAGACCTTGATTTTTCTCTCGAGGACAAATTCAATAAAATAGCAAATAGTTTCATCTTGCATACATCAAACATCCATCATCAAGATAGTATATTCAGATACATTTTACAGGTCTTTCAGGAGAGATGAGATTAAAGACACAAGACATCCTCATCAAGAGGGAATAATCATCTTCAGATTCAACATTTCCAATATAAATTTTGTCTCGCTTGAGACATTCTCATTTAATGCAGATGATTTATCTTTGAGATTGTTTTCTTGAAACAGACTTTGTCTCACTTAAGACAGTTTTACTCGAAAGAAGATTTATTTCACTCAAGATTGTTTTTCTTAAAACAAGATTTGTCTCGCTGAGACCGTTTTCACTCGAAAGAAGGCATTTCATTTCACTCAAGACTGTTTTTAAAGAAGATTTTGAGATAGTTTCCCTCGAAACAAAAGATTTTATTTCGCTTGAGATAGTTTCCCTTGAAACAGAAGATTTTGTCTCGCTTAAGATAGTTTCCCTTGAAACAAAATTTTGTCTCCCTTGAGACAGTTTTTCTTGAAACGTAAACATTGAAAACATTTCCCTTGAAATGAATTTTGTCTCTCTTGAGATAGTTTCCCTTGAAACAAAATTTGTCTCCCTAGAGACAGTTTCTATTGAAACATAAACTTTGAAAACGTTTCCCTTGAAACACAAAATATTTGAATTAGTTCCCCTTGAAAAAAGTTTTTGAGACAATTTCCCTTGAAACACCAACCTTTGAGATTGTTTTCCTTGAAACAAACTTCATCTCGCTTGAGACAATTTTCTCTTGAAACAAGAAATTTTATCTCACTTGAGAGAGTTTTCTTAAAACATATTTCTTATTCATTTTCATCCAGATGCTGAATATTTGACAGGAATTCCAAAGATATCAGAGGTTTCATTACACAATTCCATGTTGAAGTAGAAGATTTCAGCAAAGAATCAATTCACGTCTTCATTTTTGAAAGAAGTGGATCTCAACAAAGATCCGAGAACCTTCAGGTCAATACCTTCGGCTACTTCAAAAAAAATTATTACTGACAAATGATAATCTTTTGTAGGTTTGAAAATCTTTAGAGAGAAGATAAACTGGTCAACATTCCCAGTAGAGAATTCATAATGAAGAAGATTGTTCAACTTTTGCTTGATTCCATCACCGAAGGAGTTGGATTAGCATCAACTTCTTGCTCGATTCATCACATATGGAGTTGAATCAATAACTCTCTTGAGGGATCAACATTTCTGGAAGAAAGATCACTGAAGATGAAGACTTAACCAAGAGAACGAAGCAAATATGACGTTATTTGCAGTAAAGAATCCACGGTTTCAACTTCACGACGAAGGGAATCGTGCACACAAGCAACATCCATCTCTAGATTGGATTTTAACTTCACGACAAAGGATATCCAACTCAAAGGAGGAGTGCCTGTCAACAAACTTTCCAGTTTCAGAGTCAAATTCAACTTCATAGCGAAGGATATTGGCCTCGAAACAACGCAACTTACATTGGATTTCAACTTCACGACGAAGGATATCCAATTCCAAGGCTCAACTTCGCGACGAAGGGGCCATATACGATTCCACAACGAAGGGTATCGTACTCCAACAAATTGACTCAACTTCACGACGAACAAGTCATCTGTAACACAACAACATGAAGTCTGCAGGACAAGTTTCACCTTCACGAAAAAGTATCTTGAGCCAAAAGATGATTTAGAGACCACTCGCCAAAAGCTTTGAGTTCGATTTTAACTACACGGCGAAGGATATCGTGCTCAGAAGCTTCCAATTCAACTCGACCTCACGACGAGAGAGTCATTTCATATTCAGTTTAATTTGACAAACCGGTTTCAATATCGGATTTCAACTCTACGACAGAGGACGTTCGATATGGACAAATTTGTGTCTTTTATCTTTGCTCTATTGTCGTTACACGGTAATGAGAAAAGAAAGGCAGCTGAAGACACTAAAATTTGTCCACTATTATTACACATAACATATTTACGTTAGAATATTATTATAATATATATTTATATATATATTTACACTTGATTTTTTTTACATATTACAGGCCCATAATCAATAACCCGTGGCCCAGCAAATAAAACACACGACCCACATCAGTAAGCTAGGGTTTATGGAACCCTAGCCTCTACTCCGCAGCGCCACAAGCCTCAACCATGAAGAGTCCATACGCTCCACGCTTCCCCGACCAACTCCACCGCCAATTTTCACGACTCCCTCAACTGCAACCAAGTAAACCGAGGATTAGTTCAAGTAGGACTCTATAATAGTCTAAAAATAGGACTTTGTAACGCATATAAATCATATGTAATCGGACCATTCAAGACTACGAATTTCCTACGAGTTTACAGAGAGCATTTACGAGAGAAAATACTAAAAAAAATCACAAAACAATCGAGCACTTATACCGTTTGAAAGCAAGAAATAAATAAAGAAAGGTAGCGTTTTACCTTTTGTTTCGGTTATCCTTAGCATGCATGTGATGTTTGCGCTTGTTTTATGACCCGAAAAATGTTCGAAAATAACAAAGAAATTGGAGATTTCTTTTTTAGATCTACGCTTCCCCGCAAAGTTTTTGAAAAAACAAATTGGATATTTGAAGAGATGAAAGGAAAATCTTTTTGAAAAACGCAAAATTTTTTACATTCGCTGTCGATGACCGGCGACCGACGCCGATCAACGATGGTCGGCGAGGCGGCGCTGGTGGCCGAATACTGGGTTCATCGAGAACCCAGGCCTTGTTCTTCACTTTTGAAGAAAAGCCAGAGAATTTGAGAGATGGAGGGAGAGGCTTCGGCATGTGAAGGAGAGAATGAGCATTTTAAAAAAATGGATTTTTATATTATAGCCCATAACTGACCGACCCTTGTGTTTCAAATTAAAATAGGAAATCCCCGTTTTGGTCCTCTCAGTTTTAAGTGTTTATTTTGACCCTAAATTGGATTACATTTTGATATTTCTTCGAAATTTGACCTTCACGATTCGTTTCTTTCAATTTAATCCTTTTTAAGTCAATTTATTTTTCCTTTTTTAAATAATGTATATTATTATTATGTTTTATTATTATTTTAACATTCATATATATATATATATATATATATATATATATATATACATACATATTTACCCTTTGTTTTATTTTTCATGTTTCTTATTTCTGTTTTGAACATATTATTATTACGTATATTTATACTATTATCTCCCCCTTTTATTTTTATTTTTTATTTTATTTTGTTATGGCTTTTTTTTATCTTTACTTTTTTTTTTCTTTTACATCTATTTAATTTCTCTATTTAATTTATTTTACTCTTGATTTTATCTATTTAATATATTATCGTCTTTATTTTATTTTGCTTTATTTTTATCTTTTCATTTCTTTTATCTTCTTTGTGGTTATTTTATTTATTTTATCCTTTTTTTTATCTTTTGCTCTTTTTATCTCACCATCTTATTTTTATTTGTTTTTATATTTTATTTATTTTTTTTTCTTATTATCTTATTTTATTTTTTTATCTAACACGTTCCTTGACTTTTTAAGGGTACACTTTTAAACCAATCTAAGGTAAGTAATTTGGATCGTTATTTTTACCTTTTCATTTAAATTACAATTTTCTTAATTTAAGACAACTGAAAAATACGTAGTACCGAAAGTGCAGTTCAAGGGTGCTAACATTTCCTTGACTGTAACCGACTCCCGAATCCGACACATCTTTGGTAAGATGTAGACCAGGTAAGAAATAAGGTATTCGATCTACCTATTTGTTTAAAATAAAAGATCGGTGGCAAGTCCCAAATCATTTTTCCTAAGTCGACGCCCAATTCCTAGCCCAACTAAAAGGCGGTTCCGACAATGGGGATGGTGAAAATAGATAAATAATTGTCCTACAAACCCTCATAATTACAATTGACTAGACAAATTCGATAATCGACTCTAACCAGCCCTCATAATCACAATGAATAGGCAAACAAAATTCTTGTTTTATTGAACAATTTACATTATAAATGAATCTTAGTTTTTATCAGTCAAATGGTATTATTGATGGAACTCAAATCTTAAGTTTTTATTAAAGTTTTAATGAATATTAAATCAATCGAGTTAGTTTATGTTAATTTAATTAATTTTTTATATCTAAAATTATAAGCGAATAAAAAGATTATTATATATTTTAATTTTTTTTTAATAATTATATGAATTCTGAAGATATACAAAATATAAATCTCCACTAACATTATAGTAAGTTATTTTCTACTCTTAATTATGTGGAAATGAAATCACTTACCCAATAATGCTCAATGAAATAATAACACAAATTTACAATTTTTCTCTTTCTTTTGTTCTCCCTTTAATGATTAGCTTTGAGATTTTTTCCTCCCAAATAGCTTAAAAGAAGTTTAAAGTATAATATATATATATATATAATTTAAAACTTTAAATTTATTCCTTTATATCATAACCAATTTTTATGGGAAGATCGATAAGACATTTTGGAAAATAAAAGGTTTTTATGAAAATATGAGAGTCACCATCAATCATTTTTAAGGGTGAGATTAGAACAACTAAAATTAGGTAAATTTAATAAAACGTTTTATTTTACTAAAAATATCAAATTTTGATATGCGAAATTAAAAAACAGGTTCGACAATTTGAAACAAACAAAATACAAATACAAACGTAAATATGCAAAGATGTGAATGCAAATGAAAATGCATATGCAACGAAGGTGTTGATTCCAAAGTAATTGTAGTAAAACAATTTTCAAGTAACACACAATGTCTCAATACACCGAGATAGACGGAAACTACAAATCACATCACATTGCTCGACTTCCTAACTTTTTCGATCGAATATACAAGGAAATATTTTTTTTATCTCTACCTTGATGGAGAATTCCAATGCTTCGGCTTATTTTCCCCAAAAAATTACTTGTTGAACAATTGTACGCGACTAGCATCATCCGCTATCTCCTGTTGGCTTTCGTTGTTCCTTGATATCTTTCCTTTAAATATATTGCTTTTTTTTCGACTAGTTGTATCAGCATTATCGTAGTATCCTTGAAAAACTTATTCTATTGCATCATTTGAGCTTCATGTATTATAACTTGGTGTACTTTCTTCCACTGCTTCCTAGAGCACCCCTCTGGAATATAAATAATAAGCAAACGAACACGAAACATAATATTAAAAATTTAAATAAATACGAATTGAATATAAATACTTTTAAAAATATATAAACGAATACGAACATAATCTTATTCGTTCAAACTAATATGCACCATCATCGTGCTCATGCTAACACATTTTTTTAATACATACCACTTATATATTTTTTAATACAAAATCATTTTTTATTTGTCACTTTTATTTTTCTTCATTTTGATTTTTTGGTAATACTCGTTTCATCAGTTATATTTTACTAAGATTATACCATGTTAATAAAATGTGTCCAGTCAATCACATTTTTTTAAGTTAAAGTAAAAAAAATATCATTTTATAAATAATTAAAAAATATTTTAACACCTATTTTTAACAATAATATATTTAAATAAAAATGGCAGGAAAATTGAAAAAGTCATGATATCCATCAGTCACAGTAAATATATTCGTTATGGACGGAGTATATCCATAAAATGTAGGCGTGTGCAAAAGAATTTGATCAGATTAATTTGATTCGTTAACTCAATTTAAAAATATAGATATTTGAGTTATTTTTTATGTTTAGATAATTCATATAAGAATTTTAAGTGAAAAAATCACTTAATCGGATCATATATAAATTGATTAAATTCTGATTTTAGATTATCTGAAATTTCTATAAAAGTTGAATCAAATAACCTCTAATCCAATAAGTAACCCACTAAGCTTCTAACTCAAACAAATTATGATTTTGAATTATATATTATGGGTGAATAATTAAATATATATAATATAATAAAAATATAAAAGATATTGCCTACAATTATAAAATATAATTTTTTTATCAAATTAAATTTTATGTATGAATTTAAATATTTAAATATCTGATTCAAAAATTTAAATATCCAAAAAATTAAAATTTTACTTTTTTTAAAATCAGATACAAATAATTTTAGTAATTAAAATTTTCAAATCAAAGAATATCGGAATATGGGTGTTTGTTGCAGGGGATGATAGCCGTTAATGTGAGTGAGAATTGGGCCACCCCATAATTAGGACGATGAAACCAAAAATCTGGACCCACTGTTCGCCGTGGAAGTCACGTAAGCACTATGTCATCAAGGAGAGGCAGTCAAATCAACCCTATAATTGCTAAGGCCAATCACAAACCTACCTACCTACACTCGTCCTTGTTTCATTTTCAAATAAATATCTGCAATTTTTTAATAGAATAAATTTATAAAAATTGAAGAATAATAAATTTATAAAAATTTTAAAGGAATAAAAGTATATTAGTAATAAAAATATAAAAAATATTTAAAATATATAAAAATTTAAAAATTTTAGAAGGTAAATGTCTCATCTTTCTATCATTAGGCTTTCATCACCATTTATTATTTAAATATTTAAATCATATAAAGTTCTACGTACGACAACCTTAATATACAACTAAGGAAAGACGTTACCGGTTTATTTTAACAAAATCGGTAAAAATTACCAGAAATATTATTATTTCTATCCAAAACATTATTGAGCGCTTTACCGAGCTTGGTAATATATCTGGTAAAGCACTACATAAAACATTATTTTTTCTACCAGATATATTATAAACCCGTTAAAGCGCCCAATAATAACAAAACGGTAGAAATAATAATGTTTTCAGTAATTTTTTACCGGTTTTGTTAAAAAATAATAACAAAACCGATAGCGTCTTTCCTTATCCGTATATTAGGGTGTCGCATTGAGACTTCCCACCATATACATATTTTAGTAATTATTTTTTGTTGCATAAATGAATAATATAAAAAATATTATTTGTACAAAGTAATATTTGTTCTAAATACTCTCGACCATTTGATAATAAATGTTCAATCACCATTACAGTTGTTGGTGCTCAAACACATTACCTATAGGAACAACAATGATTCCTTTAACCATTGGAGTAGTGTAACATCCCAAAACAGGGCTAGTGACTAAAATGAAAATTTTGAAAACTTTGTGCTTAATTTTGAAATAAGTTAAAAGTTCAGGGACTTAATTGGAAATATTTTTGAAGGATGGTTTAGTAAAGATTGAAAGAAAGAAGGGTAAAAGAAGGGTAAAATGATCATTTGAAAAGAAAGATTTTTATCTTTCTTTTGTAGGCTATATAAAACGTGGGAGATGAGGAAGGAAGGAAAAGTTTCTAGAGTTCTCTTCTTCTCATTTCTTCTTCATACGTGAAGGACCAAACAAATGTGAGTTTTCTATATGGTTAATTTCTTGTTGAATTTTTGAGTTGGTTATGATCGTTAGATAATACTTAAGCTTAAAGAAAGCTTAAGTCAACTTTAATTCAAAGGATTAAGAAGTTAAGAGGGATTAAAGATTTATAGTTTTTGAACGAAAACTTAGAATAGAGTTGATAAGTGAAATTTGAAACTAAATTTGACTTGTCAATAGTTGAATTAAGAGATATTAAGTGATATAATTGAATTTAGAACATGTTGAAAATTGAGTTTAATTCTTGAATTCCATGAGGAAGATAAAATTTTGAGGTTTAAGATTGGTGACCAAAATATAAACTTTGGAAAAGTTCAGGGACCAAATGGTAATTTCAAAAAGTTATATTTGGTTTCGAAAATAAGGAAATAAATATATTATTTTAACATTTTTAAATGTTGGAAATAATATTTAAGGATTTAATTCCATATTTAATTTGAACTGTTGGATTAAAGTGACAGAATTGTAAGTTTTGGAAATTGCAAGGGAAAAATTGTAAAGTGGGAAAATATTTTGTACATATTTGACTATGGAAGGTGATAAGGTTACTGTAGCTTGGTATTAATGTAAATATCAAGTTCTTTAAGGGTAAATTAGTATATATATTTTGAATTCAATGGTAAATTGGCAATTTAGCATTTAATGAATTAAATATTAATTAAATATTAAATAAAGATGAAGAATTATCATATTAATTCATTCATCTACCCCAACAGCAACGTGAGCTTCTCTCCAAAGGTAAGAAAACATTTGTTTTCAATTTTTGAGCTAATTCCTTTGGAATTCGAGTTATGTCGTGAGATAGGAAAGTGATCTACACAAAAAACGCTATCATTTGGTACCTATATTTTTTTCTAATCTTGCTGGATTTCAAAGATCCAAAATCTAAGGGTTTATGTTCATGATAGGATTCATGAAATTGATGTTAAATCTTGATGATTTAGAGGTTATAGATTCATTTTCAAGCTTGATTTATGGTGAAAACGTGTTCAATCTTTCCAGAAGTTATTCTTTGAAAATTTGAACATGATGAATTTGAGTGAGAAAAATTATGGAAAATTTATATAAGGTCTGGAAATGATGTAGGAAGTATTCTATAAGTTTTAGAAAATTTGGGGACCAATTCATAATTTTTGGAAAAGTTGTAAATGGTTGTATAATTGTCTAATAGTTGATGTACTATGCTGGAAATTGTTGTTTTGGGATTGAAATGAGCATTTAGATGTGAAATATGATCATTTTGGAAGTTTGAAAAGATTAGTGATTTAAGTGCAACATTCACATAGTTAGTGTACTGATACACTACGAAAGTGTATCGATACCCCTCTTAAAAGGAAAACTTTCAAATGTAATTTGTGTACCTATACATAGGTAGTGTATCGATACATCAGTGAAGGGATGTACTGATACCCTATAGTGGGTACCGATACACTGAAAAAGGGAAATGAAAATAGATATTTATTTTAGTTTAAGAAATGAAGGATCGAATAATAATATTTGGAATGCTTATATGGATATTATATGTATGATTGTGTAGATATCGAGCACAAGCAAGTTCTGAAACGACCTCAAAGTTAGGACCAATCCTAAGAGATAAATCATAGAAGTGGATTGGATATATAAAGTGTCAAAGTGAGTGCAATTTAATTTGTACTTATGTTATTGAATAAACATTGGCTTGCGATGAGCCAGTGACGGAGTTACTATGGTAAAAAGTGACTCCTAAAATGTTATATGATTTATGTGATTTTATGTGTGCATGAGTACATGAAAATAAATATATGTTATTATATGTGATACTAAACTACATGAATTTATGAAAATATAATACAAGTTATGTGGTATTGACTTAAGTGACTATAGGAACATGTAATATAAGATATGTGAATCTAATATATGAAAAATACATACCTATGTGATAAGCTATGTAAAACTGTGAGATAAGTTATAGGGCATTGATATACGGGCTAGATGAAAGTATATACATGAATATATGTATAAATTTATATGTTATTCTATGTGTTATGTGTATATATGAACATATGTGAATAAGATATGATATACATGTTTACATGAACCCATGAGAAATGATATAAGTTATATGATATGATCTATGTGATTACATGCACACGTGATACATGTTACATGATATGAACCTATGCGATACGTGTTATATGATATGAGATATATGTTTACACATACATGTGGTATGTGACAGAAGAGAAGGTATAACATCCTCAATACATGGTTAGTGACTAAATTATAAAATTTTAGAATTTGGTGATAAAAGTAGAATAGTTCAATAGTTCAATGATTTATTTGAAAATATTACCTGAAAGTTATTAGTAATTTTCAAAGGAATTAAAGGGCAAATGGGTCTTTGGACAAGGAAATAATTAAATAAGAATTTATGTGTATTATAATAACCCATGTGGAGCATGTTTGGAAACAAAGTTTCCAGACAATTCTCATCTTCTTCATCTTCTTCCCTTCTCCAACGTGAAGACCCAAGCCAAGGTAAGTTTAATTTCTTTTGGTTAATTCTCAAAATTTAAGAGTGGGTTTTGATCCTTAGGTGATACTTAAGCTTAAGGAAAGCTTAAGTTGTCTTATAATCAAAAGATGGAGAAGTTATGAAAGATTAAAGAGAATGGGTTTCAAAGTGAAATTTTGAATAAGAGGGTTTAAATGAATTTAGAGGTTGAATTTGACTTGTCATCAATCTAGTTAAGATATAAGAAGTGTTAGAATTGAATTTAAAACATGTTGAAATTTGAGTATGATTCTTGAATTTCATAAAGAGGAGAGGATATTGAGGTTAAAGATGGGATAAATGAATATTAGTGAGGCTAAGCATGTGTATGTATGTTAGGATTATTAAAGGAGGTGAAAGATGAAGATTTGAGCTGAAAAGAGAGTGAATTTCGTGCTTAAAAATGGAATTTCTGGGTTGTGTGCATCAGTACATCTCAATATGTACCGATGCACTCTCAAATAAATGAACATCGAATACAATTAGTGCATCGATGCATAAGGAGTGGATCGATGCACCCCCTTAAAATACAAACATCGAATGTGATTTGTGTACCGATGCATAGATAGTGCATAGATGCACATGTTAATGGATGCATCGATAAACTGTAGAGTGCATCGATACACTGTAGAGTACATCGATACACTGTAGAGTGCATCGATACATACCTTCATTAAGAGATGAAATTAGTCTTTCTTTTAGCCTAAGAAGTGATAGTTTATAATATATCAATTAGTATACGGATATGTATCAATGTATTACTATGTATATATAGAACGTAATCCTATTCCGGAACAATCGAAGGATTAGAATCGAGTCAAAGTAAGCAAGGCTAAGGTGAGTGTACATACTAGATAGAATTGTATGGAGATAAAACTTGTGATAAGTCTCTCTTATATTTAAATTTATGATTTCATATTCATGTACATGTATCCATATATATATATATTGAATACATTGATTTCTTGCATAATTCGTTTGTGCTTTAATATGATATTATATGAAAGAATGCAGTTGTCAGAGAATCAATCCAGGTATGTGAAATAATGGAAATGATCATATGCGTACATGTGAAGTGAAATATGTGTTTATATGAAAAGTGATGAAAAAGATATGAAAATGAGAAATGTATTCATATTTAAGCCCATGTTATTTAATATGAGAGCTGTAGGTATAATTGGCATGCCAAGAGTCAAGGGTTATACAGTGGTCCTTCAGGACATAGTGGTTCTTTGGGACATATACAGTGGTCCTTCGGGACATAGTGGTCCTTTGGGACATATACAGTGGTCCTTCGGGACATAGTGGTCCTTCGGGACAAATATTTAATGCCCCTAGTGGGAATTTATTCGAGCTGTGGTGACATCATTGTGCACAACCTCAGTGTACTCATTTACCTCATGTTCTCAATAATGTACATGGGCAATACAAAGATATAGTGAAATGAAACTTGCATAAGACGATAAATTTCATATATGCATGACATGATCATATATGTTGTAGTGTAATGGATACATGCGGGTTATAATGTTACAATTGAACGGTAAGAGTGCATGTTTCATGAATTCATTGTTATATATTTTATTATGTCTCACTAAGTCTATGACTTAGCGTGTAAGTGATTTACACGTAGGCACCAAGAACCAAGAATAACAGAAATAGGAGTGGCAAGAACAGCAACACTGCTTGAAGATCATATCAGAAGTAACTGATAAAGTAGGTATTTTGATTGTATATAATATGTTGGTATGTAAGAAATGTTTTAGTACAAACGCTCTGATCAACTTTTCTAATGTTTTGAACGTAGTTATGTAAATGTAAAGGTATAATAATGAATGGTTAAATTTTTACGAGTTTTATGTACGTTTTATGAAAGTACTGTAGCAATGCATCGATACACTGTAGCAATGCATCGATACACTATATCAATGTTCGCGATACTGTTCATCAATGTTCACGATACTGTTCATACCGTATTTTACTCTTCATAAAATGTATATTTTCTTAATTTAGTTATAACAAACATAATTCAATAATATATCATCATATTTTCTTAAAATAAGTCCAAATATTCTGTTATTTGGTAAGAATTTTGTTTTAAAAAGTCAATGTGACATCTCGGACTCATATTCGGGTCAGGTACGGGTTGGGGGTATTATAGAAGGAACATGTGATTAAAAGATCAATGATTACACATACTTGTGATACGTGACAGAAAAAAAGAGATATATATTTATAAGATAAATGATATGAATAAGTGATGTGAATATGTGAACTATTATAAATGATAATGCCCATGTTATGTGATATGAGAGCTAGGGGTATAGTTGGCATGTCAAGAGTCGAGGGTCTATACGGTCCTTCGGGATATATACAAAGGTCATTCGGGATAAATACATAGGTCATTCGGGACAAATTTCACATGCCCCTAGTGGGACCCCATACGAGCTGTGGTGACAGCATATGTGCACAACCTCTATGTACTCACATATCTTTAGTTCTCAAAAGTGTACCATGGGTTAATAAAGAGATAACAATGAATACAATGAATGTTATGCATATATTTTTAGTTATATGAGCTGTATTACATGTATTATATGATGTTATGTGTATTTCTTTATGAAATGATATATGATGTGTATAAATAATAAGTATATGATTATACGATAAAAGGTATTAATGATAATAATAGGGTAATGATAAGAAAGAAGATAATCATATATGTACATGTGTGGATTTGATATATGAATAGAAATATGCTGGTGTATGATATGATAGTAGTAATTGTTCATGCATAATTATAAGTTAGAAATTATATGTTTATATGTCTAACTAAGTCGTAGACTTAGCGTGTAATTGTTTCACACGTAGGTTTCGAGAAGAATAAAGAGCACTGTGGAGCAAGACAGGTCAGTTGCTTCTTACCGAAGATCAGATCAGAAAAGAATTTTGAATCATATGTATTTTGGATATTGAAGTAGTTGGCATGTAATTAATGTTTTAAATGGTATACACTCTGACCGAGTTTTGTAAGGTTTTAAACGTATTTATGTAAATGGTAAATGTATAGTGATGAACAGTTAAATTTTTATGAGTTTTATATAAGTTGAGATGAAGTTACTGTAGCAGTGCATCGATACACCAATTTATATTCGATGTTTTTGTGCATCGGTACACTGTAGCAGTGCATCGGTGCACTGTATCACTATTCATAATACTGTTTATTACTATTCACAATATTGTTCATATCGTATAGTACTATTCATAAAGACGTTTTTGCCTTAAATTTTTATAATGAAACATAATTCAACAGTATTATCATATTTTCTTAATATAAGTTCAAATGTTTTATTATTTTGTAAGAATATTATTTTTAAAAAGTTAATGTGACATCTTGGACTCGTATCCGGTCGGATACGAGTTGGGGTGTTACATGATAAATGGGTATTAATGAGTTTAAGCATGTGTATGTGAGTTAAGAATATGATAGTGGATGAAACATGAAGTGTTTAAGCAGATTTGGAGTGATTTTCGGGCTTAAAAGTGAATTCTGGGCAAGGGGGTATCGATACCCATTCATCAGGTACCGATACCTCAAGAGTAAAAATTCAGGAATACATTCAAAGGGTACGATACCTTAATGATAGTATTGATACCCCTTGAAACGAAAAAGATCGAATGTAATTTGGGTATCGATACCTAGGCAGTGTATCGATACCTAAGTGAAGGGATGTATTGATACCCTATAGAGGTACCGATACCCTTGCAAGAAAAAGTTGGGATTTACTATTTCTTATAGTTTAAGAAATCAAGGATCGAATCATAGTATTTGGAATACTGATATATATACATGATTGTGTAGATATCGATCGAGAGAAACGTCCGGATAAGTTTAGTCATCGAAAAGAGATAAGAGTTCGATATTGACTAGTGAGGCCAGGTGAGTGCGTACTAGTTATAATATGATATTTAATGGAAATAAGACTTGCGACAAGTCCATTTCCTATAGTAGAATGCATGAATGTATTAATATGAGCATGAGTTTGACATGATATATGTGTGTATTTGGTTATTGTCTATGTTATATGATGTGTGAATACATGTTAGTGTAATAAATCATGTGAATCAATATAAATAATTCAAGTGAATATATAAGTTATATGATAGGAACATAAGAGATTATGTGAATTGAGCTATGTAATCATATGAGAAATGTGAATTAAACGGAAATGAACTATGTGCTTATGTGATATGAATATGTGGCATGAGTTATGCGAAAATAAGCTAAGTGATTACATGTGCAAGTGAAAAGGTTATGTGAAATAAGTGAAATAAATTATCATAAAAGATAATGCCCATGTTATGTGAATTGAGAGCTGTAGGTATGATTGGCATGCCAAGAGTCGAGGAATTATCAGTGGTCCTTCGGGACATAGTGGTCATTCGGGATAAATTTTCAGTACTCCTAGTGGGAATTTATTAGAGCTGTGGTGATAGCATTTGTGCACAACCTCAGTGTACTCGCGTACCTCAGATTCTTAAATGTGTACATGGGCTAATAAAGAGATAAAAAATAAACTTGATATGATTGTTATGTAATTGTGTACTTGGATATGAGTGTATTGGTTGCGTGTATTGCATATGTTATTATCTATGTTAAAAATTATGTTTGTTTGATATGTTGGAATATAAGAGACTATATATGATATGTTTTAAGTAATTACATGAGAAATGTTATGAACTCCATAAGTATATGTATATGTAATAAAGTGATGAACTATAGGATTATATGAATAGAATAATTATGATCGTATGGTGAGAATATACTTTGTAGGTGAACTATTATAATAAAATTATATTAGGAAATGAGAATTTAGATAAAATAATTGAGATAAATAAATAATACATCTAATAGGAAATATGTATAGAAATAAGTTGTTTAGGAAATTCCATATGTTTCAATGAAATGGTGATCTAAAACTTGTTTAATTCTTAAGTGATATAAAACACAGTAAGAAGATTTAAGAAATGAAGTCATATGAGAGTATTATAGGAATTAAGTTATGATAAGTTATGATAATGTGTTTATGTGGAAAATTAGGTGAAAAATGAATTAATAGAATATAAATAATTAGTACACAAGAATCTGAGATAGAATATGTAACAAAAGTCTATGGGTTATATGATAAATAGAAGCATATGGAAATAAGAGATAAGATAGATGACTATGGTATAAAGATTATATGATTAAGAATTGTGTAAAAGGGAATGATTTAAAGGATAACAGGAGAATGTGATATAAGCTGAGTGAGGTAAAATAAATGATTATATGCACATGAAACAATATACCATGCTATATGATATGATGATATGTGTGCATGTATAAATTGGTTGTATGAATTGGTATATGATGTTTGTATTATATTTTATATGAATTGAGAAATGTTCATGCATTATTGAATATAGAGAGTTCATATTATACATGTTTTATGCCTCACTAAGTCATCGACTTAGCGTGTGAGTGTTTCACACGTAGGTTCTGGAAAGCGAGAAGAGAAGCGAAGAGGAGCAAAATATGTCAAATTCTCCTTCCCACAGATCAGATCAGAATTGTAGTTGAGTATATGTATTTTGTTATATAGAGTGTAGTTGGCATGTAATCTAAAGACATAAATTTTATAAGTTCTTAAATGTTTTGTAAACCAATTCATTTTAAATAAATGAAAAGTAACCATTTTCTAGAATTGTGAATTCGACTTTTAGTCCTTTTGTAAAGAAAAATGTTAGAAAAGTTAATGTGACATCTCAGATTCGGATCCGGATCGTATACGGGTTGGGGGTGTTACAAATAGGTTGATTCATGCATATCTCTTTCTAATTATAAATTAAAGACCGCATCTAAATAAATTATACATAATACCTTAAATTTTTGAGCCATCCCTCATGAATACATGAGTTTATATCCTTCAGAAAATATTTGAAATAAAATAATGTATTCATTAAATGAATCTAAGTAAAACTTTTAAAAGAAGTAAATAATTTGAATTTAAAATTAATCATCCAACCACCTACTTTGCCCCATATTTACTGCAACTGAAGTTCGGTGGATCCTTGAAGTTAATTTATGCAAAATAAATAAATAAATAATGAATTTACTACATACGAATTAATTTAATAAAGAAAAGATTAATAGCTGAAATTAATGAGATAAAATGTGATTTGATTATACTTTGATGTGTTCATATCCTAGAGACCATACAAATTAAAGTCTAAAGACTCCTGAATTAATTGATTATTTATTAATATTTTGATAATTTTATAATTTTTATTTTATAAAATATGAAATTTAATATATTTAATATTAAGAAAAAAATAAAATGTGAGTAAAATATTGGATATTTTTATGTCATATTTGGACTACCAAACTAACTAAACTTTGTACAGATGGTAATTACCAACACATTAATTTATTATTTAACTTTTAGTGAAGTATGAAACAGCGAAAACATTGCTATTGGAAATAATTGGCTTAAACATATTAATCATTAATCTTTTATAAATAAATAAAGAGAGAGAGAATGATGAGCTTTCTAGATACCTTTTTTATTTTCGATTATTATCCATTTTTTTTTATTTCCAAAAATTGTCTTGTATACTTAAAAAGGTTAGATATTTTAGAAAAAATTAAAAATATTTAATCATTTTATGTATGTATTTATCTTGTATTTATACATCAATTAGTTAAGAAGATTTTGAACATATATTATCTTATAATCATCCAATGCTATTTAAAAAAAATATTAAGTTTATCCAATAATAAGATATAATATAATAAACTCACTGAACGTCTTCGATAATAAAAGAGAGTATTGTTCTCCCTATGAATCTCGAGTTCATTAAGGATTAAACTAATAAGAAAAATGGACTACCTTTCATAACATTTATATAAATAAAAATAATTATTATACTAACTTGTATTCTAATCATTTTGAAAATAATTTAATTATAGGAAGCTTCTGAAAAACAAGTGAATTAGCTGATGCATGCATTAACCACGCTGCCAAAACAAGTGACTGTAATTGAATACTTTTATGTTAATGACAGATAAACAATCAGTTAATCTAGTTTTATTAGCACATCATTTGAGGGAGACTCACAATTAAGCACTGTTTTTTTTTGTCTTTCCAGTTCGGACCAACCCGCATTATATACTTGGATTTGGTGGATGAGTCTCATAATAAAGATTTTCTACATACACAAAAACTTAAAATGAAGATCTTACTTAAGTTATATTAATTTACTTATCATTTAAATCAATCCCTATTAGTTAATCACTATGTTTTCTTATTGCACCGACAGAGAGATTTTGCAACCCTTGCGTGACAGGTAACCGTCTTATTTCTTATTTTAACACAAACAATCCAGACATTATTTTAAAATTTATATAATCAATCATATAATATTATGGGAATTAATTTTTTAATCATTTCATTGTCAAAGGTGGAAAAATATCGTGAAATTCATTATATTTAATTAATATTTATATTATATTTGATGTTATAAATTAAAATTATGTTAATTATAAAATTAAAGAATGTAATTATAAGAGTAATTACACATATTCTCACACTTTTTTTAAAAAGAATAGAAGAGTATAATTAAACTTGTCAAGTGATCTTAGTGGTTAAATGAGATATCGTTATCCTTAGTAATATCAGGTTTGAACAACTATATTTACAAGGTGTGTATGTTGTCAATGACTAAAATAGATTATGAACAGATACAATTAAAGACCTTAAATTACATTCAATCGTTGGGGCTCACAAATTACAATAATTGATCAAACATGTTACATCTGTATAATTATACTAATTCTAATTATCATGTGACTTTCTGAATTCACTCTTAAATATTTTAGATTTAAATCTATTATTATATGTATATGTATCTTCATTTAAATTCAGCCATTATCCAAATTTATTTGATTATATTTTTGATAAATATATTTTAATTATCAATAATCATGCATTATACTAATTAACTCTAACACTTAAACAAAAGCACAAGTACAAAACACAATGCAAAATGGATAGCGTTATATAAACACGACAATACTTGGCCAATTGTGGGTTAGATTTTGTGAATTTGGTTTGATTTTATAGGTGTATTTAGACCATAGTTTTGTTCTTTATTTAAAAGAATTGAAAAATAGCAAAATTTTTTAATAATTTAAAATGACTACAAGATAATATTTGTCCTGAGTTAAAAAATTATTAATAATATTAACATCTTGATTTATTTATGGACCGACTGATAACGTTATTTAATTTATGATCATCCGTTATTATGAGTAGAAGGTTTTACATAATTATTTGAGAATTCAATTTGTTGGATAATTTTGTAGATGCTCGTTTTGTCCGGGGTTCTCGTTCTAGTTGTTATTTTGTTTTTTTTTATATTCTCTAGTTTTTTTATCGAGTCTTGTATATCTATTAGTTTATTATTGGTATGTGTGTTTAATTACGTATTGACCATTTTTTTATTTTATTTATATGAGTAGTTATGTTTATGGTCCTGTAAATATATATATATATATATATATATATTATGGGTATATGAATTAATATGCATGATAAATGGACTTACTAAGTGTTTTATTGTTACAGGCTCGAATTGCCAACATATTACAACAATACCCAAACTACTGAAGAGCTCAACAACCCAATTGTAGAGACCCTAAGTCGTTAGGGTTTCCTATCCCAGCTTTCAGCGCCGCAATATGAAGGCCGTTGGATCTGTCATCAGGATCCAACGGCTCACAATGTCCCAAGCATCTCGAGCCAGCGTGCGCAGATGCTCCCAGAACTCCAAGACAGTGCGCGAACCAACCGAGTGCTATCCACGTGAAGTCCCTCGGGGTTGTTCCCCATCACCCGTGCCTAGGCGGCTGAAGCCCCATGACCAACTCGCACCCGTGACCTGCAAGCACACCAAGCAAGGAGCAGAACGAAAGGCACAGAAAACAGAAAGAAAAATCAACTAGATATAGCAGTGAAAATGAAATCGAGGAGGTGGAGATATCATCAACCATCAAGGGAAAATCCACCACTGGAGTCTAAAACCCATTAGCAAATCGAGAACCAAAAAATGATCCCTCAATAACAAAGTATTCCAATCATCCATCAGTGATCAAGGGAACCAAAAACGAAACGTGAAATACCCAGAGAGTCATCTAAACAGCCAGAGAGCAAAACGAAAGTAAAAGAAACTTACCCTCTCGATCCAGTAGCTTTGTCGCCTTGGCTAGGAATCCATACCTCGTCTGTGAGAAGGTAAAACCCTCTGTCTCTAGTTGATTTCGAGTCTTGCATGTCAGTTTTAGGCCTGTGCCTTTAGGGATTTGAAGGATCTGGGGGTTAAGTTTTTAGGATGGGGATGGGTTTTAGGTGGTTATCTATTTAGGTTAGTCACCGGGGCTTCTTCGTTGGAGCCGTTGCTACGGCGGGGGCCGGGGTTTCGCTTAAGCTAAGGTCGAGAGAGAGGGGGAGAGGAAGGAGAACGGTGGGGGCTCTTCTTGTCTAGGCTGAAGAGAAATGAAATTAGGGTAAAGAATTTACCCTAATATCCCATATATTAAAACGCCAAAATGGCGTCGTTTAGATACCCCCCCCAAAACGGCAGCGTTCTGATAGCTGAGGGAATCCGTGTTTTGAGATTTTTAGGGAGTAACTGTGTGTGTGGCCATCCCAACTTTGTTTCTTTTCGATTGGTCCTTAAGCCAAATTTTATTGTCATTTTAATTTCATCCCCTGACTTTCAGCGTATTTTATTTTAGTCCAGTTACATGTTAGAGCTATTTCGTTTTGTTTTTACATTGGATGTGTAATTTTGAAAGCTTTCAATTTGGTCCTATGTAACACTTTGGTTGTATTTTGTTTGGAGTACCAAGAAATGAAATATTTATGAAAACAGTCTGCTATTTATTGTTTTTATATTTTAGTCCCTTTAATATTTCATGTATGTTTGTTAGGTTAATTTAGAATTATTTTAAGTGTATGCAAGTGGGTATTATTTTGAGCATGTAATCTGTATGAACGTATTTAGGCGTATTTCTTTATAAAGCATGTTGGCCTCATTTAATTTAATCGCATGTTTAATTAATTTTTGCATTAATATCGCTTTGTATGATTTGCATGATAACCTCACGTGCATAACTCGACCTAATCACATAATCGGATTAAGGGAAATACCCTTTTAATTTAAAATTGTCGGAATGGCTTTTCTTAACTTACATGAAAGTTGTTCTAGACGATTTTAAATTACAAGTGTATCCCGTCATTGTCACTAACAAAATTTTGATTCTCCACTTTAAAATTTGGAAATAAAAGAAAAAGAAATATTCGACTATTTAAATTTATTGAGAAAAGGTCGTTAGAACTGAACTAAAGATCTGGTCTCAATATTTTTTAAATAATCGAATATTCTTTATTTTTCTAATGGTTTGGTAATTTTAATTTAACGTATTTTGTTGCTTTTGCATACTATAAAATTTGCGTTTGTTTTAAGGGATCAAAAATTAAATTAAAGTTGAACTTATAAAATTCGTTGCAAAGACATTAATTAATCGACTAGGTACCGATTTAGGGCGTTATGGGGGTGCTAATCCTTCCCCACATGTAACCGACTCCCAAACTTGGATTTTGATAACGCAGACCTCTACTTGTCATTTTAATTAAAATTAATTTTTATTTAAAATGACAAAATATTTTTGGGTGCCCAATCATACCCTAATCAAAGATTGGTGGCGACTCATCGAATCTTATGTTTTTATCGTAAAGAAATTTCCAATTTTTCGAAACTGGAGGTTTTCTAAAATCGTATTGTTTTTAATTAAAAAATTAAGCATAATGAAGATAATTAAAAATGACGCGGTTTCCAAAATCTCACCCCACCACGTTAAAAATCGTTTCGACAGCTTGGAGACTCCGCTGGGGACTTTTTTTTAGAGAGTCAGGCCGATCGTCGATTAATTAATTGTCTTTGCAAACGAAATTTATAAGTTCGCTTTAATTTGGTCTTTGATCCCTTGTTTGTTTGAATTGTTTTATTTACATCTTAATTTGTAATTTGGTTAATGAATAAATAGTTGTACTAATGTGTGTTCTACATGTTTCAGTTTTCTGAACTTCATTTTAGTCTATTGTTTTTCTTGGATCGAGGCAAAGGATTATGAGTTTCCCCACTGTTGCTGTAAACCTTTAATATTTAGAGCCTTCTAACTGTGCTTTGTCCCGTTAAGTAGGGGTGAAAGCTATGCTTACGTGAGAAAAATTATTTTTCTACGCATGGGCTTTAGCTAGTAACCTCTGGGGTACATGTCTTATGTCTACGAGAAAACATTGAGTTTCCTCGCATGGATATAGGGAAATGTATCCTCTCGAATTGAACTTGATTCATTTTAAGCCTATAATGGGTGAGAATCGAGGGTCTGGCAACCCAAGGGGGCACCAGAAAAGGACAATTCGAGGACCCTTTTTAGTGATACCGAAACTTCACCCATATTGTGCTGAATCTATGTCCACAGACACAAAGGGGAAACTCATTCTAACCGTTCCCTCGGATTTATTTTTGCAATAAGTATGAGAACTAGAAAAGCATGCGGTTAGGTTTTATATTTTCATACAAAGCATATGAATTAGATACCATGTGGTTAGGATTTTTTTTGTGAACAACAAAGCATATGGGTAGATATCATTGCTGGGTAGGATATATTAAAGCATGATTGAGTAGCCAGCATGTGAGGGTAGGTTTTATTTGATGTTTACGGTGCCCATTATCTTGTTGTTTATCTTATGTGCACTAACTCGTTTTTGTTTTATGTCTATTTTATTGTGATTTTATTGCATTTGCATCCTCATGTCATCGAGGGGTGTTAATTCGCAAGTGATTGACTAACAAGAAGGCTGACCATATTGAGGCAAGAAATTCTCCACCATGTAGTCAAAACTGGGAGATCCAGAGATGTTCAAACGATCCATGAAGAATGACACCCGATGAATGAAGAAATTCGAAGCTGATTGAAGAAAAGGTATAAAGGCCAAGATGTTGACTCAGAAGATATATATAGTCATACCAAGTACGAGAAGATCATTCATAAAGACGAGAAGACCATTCATAAAGACATAAAGACCACTTCGCATTGAAGGTAAGAATGAAGATTTCAAGATTCAATTTAAGGAAATCTGACATCATCAAAGGTGATGGAATACGCCGACGATTTTGAAGGTGCAATACCAGATCCCATGAAGAGTACGGCTCGAGGAAATGAGGAAATGAAGAATCACAATTGTATTTTGACTACATGGTGTACTTACTGAATTCTTGTTGTCTAAGTGAACGGTTGTTCTATAAGTGGTCACTTTTGGGATTAACACCTCGTGCATTTGCATTTTGCATTTTGCATTGAATGTAGTTATTTAAGAATTTTATATACATTAACTATGAAAACACAGAAATAACTTATGAAAGGTTTTTGTTCAGTAATAACAAGATCATTCATTCATACTGTTCCTCATCATCATGAACAAACAAATGGAAGCGATGGAGCAAGTTAATGAGAAATCACAAGATCCGTTGCAAGAACAATTGGTCGGGTAACAACAAGATACAAGGAATGAAGCATCGGGCTATCTGCAAGGTACATCAAATCAAATGATCTAGGTGCTGGCAACCAAGGCTGTTGGTAGAGAGGAAATCGCTGATAAAGGACACCAGTCTCATCAGAGTAATGCATCAAGAGTGATACTTTACCTCAGAGCATCTAACTCAAACCAAGGAAAGAGCCTCGTCAATTATGGGCAGTTCGAGAACAAATTCAAGTGGTTGAATGAAGCCGTGGAAAATATGAAGGTTGTCAATGCCACTCATAAGGAGTTAGAAGCCAGAGAACTTAGTTTGGTCATCCCACATGAATTTAGGGTGCCTAACTTTGAAAAATATGATGGCACCAGTTGCCCCCTAATTCATCTGAAAGACATTTTGCAGAAAGATGGAAGGGTACTTAAATGATGACAATTTGCTGATTCATTTCTTCCATGATAGTCTTGCTGGTCCAGTTGTAGTATGGTATAACCTCTTGAACAGAGAGCAGATCAAGACATGGGTAAACCTAGTTGATGCTTTTCTGGGGCAATATCGTTATATTGAAGGCTTCGCCCCAAGGCGTCAAGACCTTCAAAGAATAAAAATGAAAGATACTGAGAGCTTCAAGGATTATGCTCTGAGATGGAGAGGGGTAGCAGCACAGGTTCAACCTCCTATGTTAAAAGAAGAAATATCATACATGTTCCGCATTTCTCTTCCGACCCTTTTCTTTGAATCAATACTGGAAAATTCAACAAATGACTTCGAAGACCTCGTGATAGATGGGGAATTACTTGAAAATACAATCATCAAAAGAAACTTAAAAGATGTTCTCAAGAGCCCAATCGATCAAAAGGCAAAAATTGATGTTGTAACTAAATGTCGAGTTCAAAGCTCCTACAACCGTAAAAGAAAAGGGGCAGCAAGTTGCTCGAGTCGTCCAAAGAAAGTCCCAAGATCTAAAAATGCATTGAAAGTGTTCCAAACTTCTATCTCGGATTTGTATCCCCATTTGGTTAAAGGTTAATATCTCACACCAAGGCCAGTGAAAGTGCAACCAGACCCTTCTGCTCATAGCTACGATCAAGATAGCGTTTGTGATTTTCACTTGGGGGCATTATACGGAGAATTGTAGGATTTTGTTCAAGGAGATAGAGAGGCTTGTTGAAAATGGGACATTGACACAAGAATTGGTAGAACAATGGATGACGAGCTCGAGTGGGGCACCAGAGCACAATGTGTAGTACCTGATCGAATCAAGCACCACTACATCAGAAGAATAATGGGGCATCCTAATTATGCAAAAATCATTTTGTTCATCAAGAAACTTTTTGTCATTTGCAACATCTTGTTTGAACATGTTTTTGTCGTTTTTCTCAACTTTTTGAAAGGATTTTTAAATGAACTTACGTCATTTTCCAAAGGTAATGAGCAATGAATCAAGTTTTAATATTATAATTCTTTGAATATCAAATGAGCTAAAGGTTGTTTTGCTACTTCATTAATTATATGCTTTTGACAAGAGGCAAGATTAGACCTTCCATGTCCCATCTAAAGCTGAAAGAACCGTTGTTGGGTTCCTTACCCAAAATGACGATGACCTTTCCTACAAGAAAGACAAAATAGAGCGCAACATATCAAAGGCATGCTAGGACTACAAAGAAGAAGAAGAAATAAAGAAAATCATTGAAATAATTCTATAATGCATTAATTATATTGTTTTCACGTAAATAAGGTTAATCTTGAATATACGTCCCTCTGGGGATACCTCTTTTACGAAGACTTCCATGTATGAGATGATGAACGGCTTTGTTTCATTTATCCCATCAAATATATGTATATATACCCCTTGTTTTCCCCTTTCGAGCCTATAGTATTTTCTTTCGGATTCAACCTAAACCAAGGATCACCCTCCACACTGGGGGGCAAAGGTGAATAACATCTGCTCACGCAAGTGAAGATTATCAGTCCGAATTTCGCTACAGAAGCAAGTCATGATACCATGAGGAAGACCAAATACAAAGTGCTCTAAGATCAAATTGAGTTGACATCATGAAGAGAAAGAAGAGAAATGTAGAAAGAGAAAAAGAAAAGAAAAGAAAAGAAGAAAGAAAAGAAAAAAATTAGAAGTGAGAAAAATGAAAAAAAGAGTGAAAGAAAATCGATCAAACACCTCAAGACGAGTGGTTCAAACATTTCGATTTTATTCACCCGAAGATAGTGAAACATTGAAGGAAAAAATAAGAATAGAAGATGCACGAGCAGACTCAAATCAGGCAGAGCAAGGTCGGAGACAACAAAATGAATTGATCCTTGGTTCGATGACCCTTAAACACTTTTTTGGGCCTATTTATCCTTTTTTTCATAGCCGTGAGCCCTAGCCTACGTTACGTGCCTGAAAAGTCCCTTCTAATCATACATGAATTTCTAAGTAGAGAGGCTATCTTCAAATTTCATTCCGCCCCTCAGGGTTAATTTTATTTGTAAATAGTTTTCTTAAAAATAAAATCTTTAATGCATGATAAAAAAAAATAAAAGGAGGGTTCTAGAAGTAAAATTTTAAATGACGTCTTGAAACCAAAGGAGAATTCGAGTTGAAAACCTGAAAAGGCTGCTCGAACATAAAGATCGTCAACCACTGTACAAAAAGGTGATCCTATACATCTCTTGATAAAGTACCCCACAGTCCAAAGGCGCTCACGAAGATTGAGAACCAGTGAACATTCCTAAAAGAGAAGCAAAATGTTTGCCTTATCATATCAATAAAATGCCAGAATCAAGGGTGCAAAAAGCTAACCAAACATATTTCCTTCCCAAGTTAGCCTAAGCCTTTTGTAAGCAATAATCTTTACTCTTTTCAAATGTATATAATTTTTGAAGGATTAAAAGAGAATTTGACTTATTTGATATTCATTGAACTCCTGTTTTACAATTTGTTTTGATTGTGAGTCTGAAGAAAATGATAACATTTTTGAAATTTATTCATAAATTTTTCACATTCCCTAAACATAAGAGAAGGGATAAAAACATTTTCAAACGAGACAAGTTTCAAAAGAGAAAAGTCCTTGCAGTGGGTGAGGCTCATTATGCCTCTATTGGAAGAAAGAGAAGAAGAGGTGTCAGAACTTGAAGCATTCTGCGTTTTTGAAGCAGATGGTCTAAAGAGATCAGAATGAATGAAGAATAAGAGCTTTTAGCATTTTCAGATGACGTTGTCAGTAACCCACCAAGAAGGAGATGACCTCATTGTTCAGAAGGGGCACATATTACGACTTGTATAAAATGCAAGACATTTGGTTAAAAATTGATCACTTCTTAAGTGTTTGTGGCAACATGAAGAAAATACCTTAAATTATTTGACAACACTACTGTGTAGTGACACCAGAATGAGAACATTCAAGTTGTGATATGTTGGGGTACGACTGAACCCACATCATGTTGAGATGGCAAGATTCAGACCAAGAAGGTATGAAGAATGAGCCTTACAATTTGAGGTGATGAGGCATTTTGAAGGCCCGTACTAGTTAAGACACTGATGGGCAATGATTGAACCCACATCATATTGAGAGGACAAGATTTAGACCAAGAAGGCATTAAGAGTAAGCCTTACAATCTGAGATGTTGGGGCATTTTGAAGGCCCGTACAAGTATAAGATGATGTTGCGACACTAGTGAAGGCATGTTTCAGCTAGAGGTGTTAATGTGGGTCATGTTTGGAAGCCTATGAAGACTTGCTGAATGATCATTGAATTGGACAAATAGTTCCAATGGGATAGAAATGTATGAAGAGTGAAAATGATGAAACAGTGACAGTGGAGTTTACTGTATATGATCATTTGGTCCATCATCAATTACTTTACTCTTATGATTTCATATGCATCAATGTGAGCAATCCGGTATCCCACTTTAATTTCCACTGAGTTTTGGTATCCTTGTAATACCATGCGAAAACTCTGTGTGCTACGCAAAGAGCTTCTCCAGTTGAAATATATGGGCAGAAGCCATAGGAAAGATGAATATGGTCAAATGTTTTACGAACCAGTGAGTATGGTGATGAATCAGTGTTGCGATCATGTGTTGTTGCATTACCCAAGATGAAGATTGTCTTTTACAACCCCGAGGTTGGAAATGAGAAATGATGAAGATTACTTTCCACGGAAGTGGCGATATAATTTCAACAGCAAGGAACTAATGAAACCAACTAAAGGTTGAATGATGGGTTGTTGTTAAACCTCTCGACCTGATATGGTATAAATGAGCCTTGTTTGATATTTGATTAAATGGGGTGACATGAAAAATTGGGATAAATCCTCATTGTGATGTGTTTCAAGAGGCAAATCAAAATAGATGCGGACCTCCATGTGATCTTTATGGAGTTTGGCGTAGTCATATGCATAGTCTCCGAAAATGGGGCAACACAGTCATATTTTTACCATAGTAAGAAGTTGAGAGAGAAAATGTTTTCTCCGAAATGAAGAAAGAAAACAAAGACGACAAAAAGATAGAAGAAGATCAGAGGGCTATCTAAAAAAACAAGTTGGAAATTACGAGTTGCTACACGGATATCTAGAGCAAACCATGGAAAGGAATGATCAAATGGAAGAAGATCGAGCTCACTACTCTGGAGCCAACTGAAGATTGATTCAACATTTATGCATTCATGAATACATCATTTGCATAAAAGAAAATGCATTACACTGATACATTGAATTGCATTTGTGTTTCATGCATAAATACATGATTTTGACAAATCTTCCAACGAAAAGAGAATATGCAGAATGTTAGAATCTCGATGATTGAAAGGAAGATTTCAAACCTCAAATGTAAAAAGTTACGTTTAAAAAGACATACCCTGAAGAACAGAGAGATCTAGTCTACAGAAGAAGCATTGCTTTGAAGTGAAGACCATCAGATGTAGAAGAAAAACAAGGATTTTCGTGTATGAAGAAATGAATCAATCGATTAAAGTGACTTGCACATAGTATATTGGGACAAGTCAATCTTAAGCCTTCACCGAAGAGTAGTGAAGCAAACAATGTTGTGCCTTCATGAAAAAATAGTGAAGTAGAATTACACCAGAAGATGTCCGAGTTCCATCGAGGTCAAAGGAGATGGTGTTCCTTCGAAGAAGAAAATATTTCCCAATGATAATTGAATATTGAAGATATTGAAGCATCAAGATGAGGATAACTAGTTTTGAAATCCTAAAAAGAATGGTGACGATAATTGGGACAAAGTAGATTCACGTATCTAATGGCTTCCAAACATGTTTTCACGATAGAGATGAATTTTTAGAGAATTTCTGAAACTCTGAATTTTTGAGTATGATATTTCCAAGCATACATTAATGATTGATAATGTTTGATTTTCAGGTTCGACCTTTGAAGCAAATCAAACTAAGGCCTTCGCAAAATAATAGTGAAGAAAAAGAAGATTTTCGAGTTCTATACTCCCTGAAGAAATAGGGAGCGAACCCGTTTGAAGATTTTCGAGTTCTATACTTCCTGAAGAAAGAGGTAGCGAACCCGTAAGAAGAAGATTCTCGAGTTCTATACTTCCTGAAGAAAGAGGGAGCGAACCCGTAAGAAGAAGACTTTTGAGTTCTATACTTCCTGAAGAAAGAGGTACCGAACCCATAAGAAGAAGATTCTCGAGTTCTATACTTCCTGAAGAAAGAGGGAGCGAACCTGTAAGAAGAAGATTTTTGAGTTCTATACTTCCTGAAGAAAGAGGGAGCGAACCCGTTTGAAGAAGATGTTCGAGTTTTATACTTCCTGAAGAAAGAGGGAGCGAAGCGAACCCGTAAGAAGAAGATTCTCGAGTTCTATACTTCCTGAAGAAAGAGGGAGCGAACCCGTAAGAAGAAGATCTTTTGAGTTCTATACTTCCTGAAGAAAGAGGGAGCGAACCCGTAAGAAGAAGGTTTTTGAGTTCTATACTCCTTGAAGAAAGAGGGAGCGAACCCGTATGAAGAAGATTCTCGAGTTCTATACTTCCTGAAGAAAGAGGGAGCGAACCCGTAAGAAGAAGATTTTTTGAGTTCTATACTTCCTGAAGAAAGAGGGAGTGAACCCGTAAGAAGACGATTTTTGAGTTCTATACTCCCTGAAGAATAGGGAACGGACACGGTTGTTGAAGATTGTTCGAGTCTTATACTCTATGAAAGAATAAGGAGTAGACACAATTATTGAAGATTGTTTGAGTCTCATACTCTCTGAAAGAATAGGGAGCAAACACAATTATTGAAGATTGTTCGAGTCTCATACTCTCTGAAGAAATAGGGAGCAGACACAATTGTTGAAGATTGTTCGAGTCTTATACTCTCTGAAGAAATAGGGAGCAGACACGATTGTTGAAGATTGTTCGAGTCTCATACTCTCTGAAGAAATAGGGAGCATACACGATTGTTGAAGATTGTTCGAGTCTCATACTCTCTGAAGAAATAGAGAGCAAACACGATTATTGAAGATTATTCGAGTTCTATACTACCTGAAAGAAATAAGGAGTAAACCCGTTTGCAGAAGATTCTTTTCAAATCTCACTCACCCTGAAGTTTCAGTGAAACGAATCAATTTTTGGAATTTTTCATAGTCGGACAAATTTGACCATCTACTGATCTTTGCTCTATTCTCGTTACACGATAATGAGCAAAGAGGGGCAGCTGTAGATGCTCGTTTTGTCCGGGGTTCTCGTTCTAGTTGTTATTTTGTTTTTTATATATTCTCTAGTTTTATATCGAGTCTTATATATCTATTAGTTTATTATTGGTATGTGTGTTTAATTACGTATTGACCATTTTTTTATTTTATTTATATGAGTAGTTATGTTTATGGTCCTGTAAATATATATATATATATATATATATATATATATATATATATATTATGGGTATATGAATTAATATGCATGATAAATGGACTTACTAAGTGTTTTATTGTTACAGGCTCGAATTGCCAACATATTACAACAATATCCAAACTACTGAAGAGCTCAACAACCCAATTGTAGAGACCCTAAGTCGTTAGGGTTTCCTATCCCAGCTTCCAGCGCCGCAATATGAAGGCCGTTGGATCTGTTATCAGGATCCAATGGCTCACAACGTCCCAAGCATCCCGAGCCAGCGTGCGCAGATGCTCCCAGAACTCCAAGACAGTACGCGAACCAACCGAGTGCTCCCTCGGGGCTATTCCCCATCACCCGTGCCTAGGCGGCTGAAGCCCTGTGACCAACTCGCACCCGTGACCTGCAAGAACACCAAGCAAGGAGCAGAACGAAAGGCACAGAAAACAGAAAGAAAAATCAACTAGATATAGCAGTGAAAATAAAATCGAGGAGGGGGAGATATCATCAACCATCAAGGGAAAATCCACCACAGGAGTCTAAAACCCATTAGCAAATTGAGAACCAAATAATGATCCCTCAACAGCAAAGTATTCCAATCATCCATCAGTGATCAAGGGAACCAAAAATGAAACGTGAAATACCCAGAGAGTCATCTAAACAGCCAGAGAGCAAAACGAAAGTAAAAGAAACTTACCCTCTCGATCCAGTAGCTTTGTCGCCTTGGCTAGGAATCCATACCTCATCTGTGAGAAGGTAAAACCCTCTGTCTCCAGTTGATTTCGATTCTTGCATGTCAGTTTTAGGCTTGTGGCTTTAGGAATTTGAGGGATCTGGTGTTGGGTACGAGAGAAGTGGAACAGAATAGGGGTCTTGAAGTAGTTTAGGGTAAAGTTTTCAGGCTGGGGATGGGTTTTTAGGTGGTTATCTGTTTAGGTTAGTCACCGAGGCTTCTTCGTCGGAGCCGTTGCTATGGCGGGGGCCGGGGTTTCGCTTAAGCTAAGGTCGAGAGAGAGGGGGAGAGGAAGGAGAACGGCGGGGGCTCTTCTTGTCTAGGCTGAAGAGAAATGAAATTAGGGTAAAGAATTTACCCTAATATCCCATATATTAAAATGCCAAAACGGCGTCGTTTAGATACCCCCCCAAAACGGCAGCGTTCTGATAGCTGAGGGAATCCTTGTTTAGAGATTTTTAGGGAGTAACTGTGTGTGTGGCCATCCCAACTTTGTTTCTTTTCGATTGGTCCTTAAGCCAAATTTTATTATGATTTTAATTTCCTCCCCTGACTTTCAGCGTATTTCATTTTAGTCCAGTTACATGTTAGGGCTATTTCGTTTTGTTTTTACATTGGATGTGTAATTTTGAAAGCTTTCAATTTGGACCTATGTAGCACTTTGGTTGTATTATGTTTGGAGTACCAAGAAATGAAATATTTATGAAAACAGTCTGCTATTTATTGTTTTTATATTTTAGTCCCTTTAATATTTCATGTATGTTTGTTAGGTTAATTTAGAATTATTTTAAGTGTATGCAAGTGGGTATTATTTTGAGCATGTAATCTGTATGAACGTATTTAGGCGTATTTCTTTATAAAGCATGTTGGCCTCATTTACTTTAATTGCATGTTTAATTAATTTTTGCATTAACATCACTTTGTATGATTTGCATGATAACCTCACGTGCATAACTCGACCTAATCACATAATCGGATTAAGGGAAATACCCTTTTAATTTAAAATTATCGGAATGGCTTTTCTTAACTTACAGGAAAGTTGTTCTTGACGATTTTAAATTACAAGTGTATCCCGTCATTGTCACTAACAAAATTTTGATTCTCCACTTTAAAATTTGGGAATAGAAGAAAAAGAAATATTCAGCTATTTAAATTTATTGAGAAAAGGTCGTTAGAACTGAACTAAAGATTTGGTCTCAATATTTTTTAAATAATCGAATATTCTTTATCTTTCTAATGGTTTGGTAATTTTAATTTAACCTATTTTGTTGCTTTTGCATACTATAAAATTTGCGTTCTTGTTTTTTTAAGGGATCAAAATTTAAATTAAAGTTGAACTTATAAAATTCGTTGCAAAGACATTAATTAATCGACTAGGTACCGATTTAGGGTATTGTGGGGGTGCTAATCCTTCCCCACACGTAACCGACTCCCGAACTTGGATTTTGATAACGCAGACCTCTACTTGTCGTTTTAATTAAAATTAATTTTTATTTAAAATGACAAAATATTTTTGGGTGCCCAATCACACCCTAATCAAAGATTGGTGGCGACTCCTCGAATCATATGTTTTTATCGTAAAGGAATTTCCAATTTTTCGAAATGGGAGGTTTTCTAAAATCGCATTGTTTTTAATTAAAAAATTAATCATAATGAAGATAATTAAAAATGACGCGGTTTCCAAAATCTCGCCCAACCACGTTAAAAATCGTTTCGATAAATTTCACATAGATATTTTGGTGGGGTGGTCTCCTCAAGAGTAGCATATAATATATTTGTATATTTGTATGGCTAGATGTATATTATTCTAAAATATTGATAATGGTTCTAGGATAACCTAATTTGGCAATTATAATAAGAAGATAATGAATTTTAATAGAAAAATACAGAAATTTAAAGATGGATGGATTAATAAATCAGCATCATTAAAAATATATATATAACATTAGAGACAAGGAGGAAGGCGAGTCATGAATTTCTGACTCACCTCCGACTATGACCCAATCAAAAGTTGCATGATGCATGCTTCCTCTCTCCCCACCTTTGATGATGATGATGGGGGTTCATCCATGTATGTTACACATGCACACATACATACATGTATGGATGCATGCATATGCGATGGAGTGCTTGAAAAGGGGATATGGATTTGGGTTGTCTTGAATAAATCTCATACATTTGGACATAATATCATTAACCCTATTACAGCAAAAGAAAAGTTATATACGTAACTTAAATTAATATATTAAAATGTATATAATAAATAGTTTTTATTAAATAGATTAATTAATATATCCAATGTAAATATACGATTATTGGTAAATTTAAAAAATATTTTTAGAGTAGGCATACAAATAAACGGAATCAAGATTAATTATTGACAGTGATTGAAATATTATATTATTTAAGAAAAATAAAATAACTTATTAGATATTCATACTTAAATTCAACAGAGACCAAACAACCTTAGTGATTAAAGGATTGTTGTTATTCTTGTGGTTTCGAGTTTGAGCATTGTGTATGTAAGAGTATGAACGTTCATTGTCAAGTGGTTGAGAATCTTTGTCCAGATAGTACATTGTATTCTCCTCATATTTATATATAAAAAAATCAAAATTCACAAGACAACACTGAATTTTTTTAATATTTAAACTTACAATGACTTAAATTGTTACTATACCAAAAATTTGAAAACATGAGGTTATCATTCTTTAGTTCATCCCTTACTCGATTAAATATTTAATAAATTCTTATATTTTTTAATTTAAATATTTATTTTTACATGAACAAAAATACTATTAGACCAAAATTATATTGAATATACTAAATTTTTAACAGGGGTCGGGGCTCCTTTAGGTCCCAACATAGCTCCGCCCCAGGGCACACATATATATTAACAACATAAAATTTTTGTATGAGATATGCACAAATAAAATTTTTAAGATGAGTACAATCAATAAAATAAATAATTATATGAAGAAAAATAGAATTTCAAGATGAACATCTACTATCTTACTAAGACGTGGATCTGACACGGTATATAATAAAATAAAAATATTAAAAGAAAAAAATGATATATAGAAATTAAAATAATTTAAAGTTTAATATTATAAATGAAGTAAATAAAATTAAAATAATATTTTTGTAATAAAATTTATAATATTTAATTTATAATAATTAATTAATTAATGGATAAGGTTTATTATGAAAAGATAATGATGGTGGAAGGGTTGTAGTTAGGCAACCGACATAAAGGTACTAAAGGGTCCCATTCCACGTCATCTACACATGGCGCCTTGTTGGAGTTTGAATTTGTACGCCATAATCTGACTCAAAACTACGACTTCCTGCTTCGTTTTCCCTTTCCATGTTATGTTTTTCTTGAATTTCAATTTCAACAATTGACAACCTAAGATTATTCTTCTTCTTTTTTGATATTAATAGAAACTACCCTCTATCGAAAAATTATTTTTTAAATATTTATATTAATTATTTTATGCCAACCTACCACGACCCCCAGATGCAGGAGCATCAAGACCTTTCCAAAAGAAATGGGTGCACAACTGATTGATCTTCTGAATTACACTCTTAGGGAGTATTACCTATCTGCACCAGTAGTTTAAGATACTAAACAACACCGCTCGAATAAGATACATCATAACTAAGAGTTTCCCCACCTAGTCACCAAGCATAACCCTAATCTTCTCCAGTAATCCCCGACAGTCCCTCTTCGATAACCTTTTTGTAACCAAAGGCACCCCCAAGTAACAAACAAGAAGCATACCAACATGGAATCTCAAACAATTTCTAACAACATTAACTTCCCTAGTCGAGACCCTTAAAGTGAACAATTCACTCTTGAAATCATGAAGGCTAAAGATGTCGTAGAACATGTGTCCAAAGCACACTTAACGCCGCTTACGTAATCAAGGGAACCTTTAGTGAAAATAAGCAAATTATCAGCGAAACATAAATGAGTTAATCCTATCTTCCTACACTTAAGATGAAACTGGAAGATCCAATTTTTATCCAACAATTTGGATAATATATTCATTGCGATAATAAAAAAAGGTAAGGGGATAAACGGTATCCTTTCCTAATGCCTCGTGCCCCCTTGAAAAACCTCATAAGCGTCCCGTTAAAATCAATAGATAATCTGACGATGGTTAAACAAACACCAATCCATTCCCGAAACCTTCTAAGCAGCCCTAAAGCCTCCAACGTCACCAATACAAAATCCCGACTCAAACTGTCAAATGCTTTATGTAAGTCTACCTTAAGGAAGCATCGAGGAGACAAAGTTTTCTGGGAATAACCACAAACAGTTTCCTAAGCCAGCAACGTATTATCCTTATGGCTACGTCCCTTAGCAAAAGTCGTTTGGTTAACCGGTATTATAACAGGGAAGAACACAACTAACCTCTCCACCAATATCCTAGAAATGGTGTGAAATACCACCGAAGAACATGATATTGGCTTAAAGTCTCTCGTGCACGAATTTCCCTATGTCTATAAAACCTCGAGGTTTGGTTCTCATATAAACTGATAATATTTAGAGTTGAATTAAGTCAAACCCATAAAAGGGAGTAAAATTATCTCATTTATATTTTCTTTCCATAATGATAACTGATTTCATTAATAAAAAATGAAAGGAATGCAAGTATAAAGAGAAAAAAAATGGGGATAATAATCATAAAAAAACACATACATAAAAAGAATATTAAACTTAAAGATGCGAAGAAAAACGAAAAATTCCATTGAGAATGACGTCAAACATAAAAAAGAACACAATAACTTTCATTAAAAACCATTGTCTCTGTCGAACAAGACGTTTTATGAGGTGATAAATGAGTGGTGAGCCGACCAAACTATCTGACAGGCTACTTCACTACACAATTTTGATTATATCGGCAAACAACCTTTTACTAAAGAGGAGATTTGACTATACTTGACCATCGACCAATCAATCAGAAAACAAAAGTCGTAAGAGTCTTTGTGCGAGCACAAAAAATGACTGCAAATGTATGCGAACAAAATTCCAAAATCCATAAGAAATGTGCCACAAGAGCAGATAAAAACGTGTCAGAATGACAAATATTCTTATTCGAAATTTAAAAAAACTCAAGAAAAAAGAAAAAAAATGACATAGTATGAAAAAAATAAGAGAAATAATAAGCACCGGCAGTTGGCAATCAACATTAAAATTGATGCCGCCAGCGATTAAACAAAAATCAAAGGAAAAGAAAAAGACGACAAAAAAAAAACAATTAAGAGAAAACCTAAGTATTTACCTTATTTTAATCCATTAAGCTTAATTATCTCATTTCTATTTTTAGTTCTAAGGTTTGAATACAAAATCTTAAGTAATATAAGTTGTTTACGTATCGATCTAACATGTTAATAACTTTCAATAGTAAAAATCCTAATAGTTGGCCCAGATAAAAACACAGGGAGATCGACTTCTTCTAAAGTGTCTTGGATGAAATCCCATCGAAATCAATCAAAGATTTTTTTTGCAGATCAGCTTCGATAGTTATCCAAGCTTATTTCTCTTGATTTATAATAATGCTTTCTAGACAAGTAACAATTTCTCCTCATTCTAGACAAGTTTTGACACCACATAACATACGTTTTTCTGCAATCCAATACTGTCGAAGACCCGAGTTATTCCAATTTTCTACAAATTTGGTAAATCATTGAAATGTTTATGATATTAAATAGTAAATTATTTATTAAAAAGCTGACAACATGGAACAATTGAGAGAGAGAGACCTAACAGATAACGTTTTGCTGTTATTGCTAGAATGGTTGTGTGGTTAACAGTTATACTAGTGTAGTTCCAGCTAGCTAACGAAGAACTTCAATTGCAAAAACAGAAAACACCTTGCTTTGTTGCAGAATCATGGAGGCTTCGGCTTTGCAGAGCATGAACTAGGCTTGGCTTTTAGTGCTTGTGCATAACAATATACTGGAGAAAAATAAAAGAGGTTAAAAATCAAGAGATATATCCAATTGCACCAGCCGGGAAACGAACCCGAGTCTGTACCATGGCAGGGTACTATTCCATCACTAGACCACTGGTGCTTTTTGTTAACTTTGGTTTCGATAAAGTTTTATATCTTTAATTATTATTAATTCGTGTGTAGCTATAGACACCAGTTTTAAGAAGATGAGGATCTCACTCTCTTCGCATGTTTTTTTTTTGTAAAAAAAAATAAAAAATTAACATATGAATATCATATCATGAAATAAACCAAATTACGACGAGCGACCAGAACCCTTAGATGATACACCGATAAAAGAAGGTTAAGATATTTTATACGATCCAATTCCAATTTGGTTGTCAACACTTGAAATAAAGGTCATTGAATAAACAAATCATTCATTTGCTTTGGTTGTTAACATAAACATTTTTCAGAAAGATCATATTGTGGTAAGATCATGACAAATGATACTGAAAATACCGTGACATCAATCATAATGTTGATGTGATAGGGAATTTATGCCTTCAACGCCTTCATAAACAACCACTAGTAGCATCTGATATGATACGGTTTGCTCGTTAGTTCCGCTACCATCCCGATTGACGAAGATCCATGACACTAACAATTTTGTGAACATCAAGCGCAAAGAGAAAACCCAAAAGAATGTCACTATTCTCACCTACGGTAACCATAGCCTCTGAGGTCGGATGGACAAACCATGAGTAGTTGTAAGCCAAGTCGGAAAACTGACTACGTCACCTATCATCTCTTCTGCCCAATTGCTTCGATGAAACCACCAAAACCTACAAAGAAAAAGGAATAAAGTCGGAAAAATCCACATTACCATTAAATGAAAAGGCAACAACAGGGTCTCCACTCATCTGATCATAAATTAGAATCGTTATCGTCATCAACGACGAACAATCCTTAAAAACACGAAAGTGAAGGCACTAATAGCCATGACAGCCTTGAGAAAACCCATACTAAGAAAACCATAACTAAGATTAGGGGTTATTAGACGGGATGGGCAATTAATAAAAACTCAAAAATTAAATAAAAGCATAAATTTAATTAAAATAAAAGCTCAAAAAATAATTAAAAATAAAATTAATTCAGATTTATCGTTATAAATATTTCTTTTAAAAAAAGTAATTAACTTTTTGAGTTTTAATTTATGTATTTCTTGAGTTGTAAGTCAAATTGAAAAATTGACTCTATCACCGTTATTATCTCTTCAGTCCAACCGCTTCGATGAGATCACCAAAACTTAAGGTCTGTTTGTTTCGGGTAAAATCAATTACGGAATTGGTTTTCCGAAATCTCGTGTTTTTTTTTTACGTAATTCGTTTTTGGAAAATGTTTTCTAGTGTTTGGTTGGAAAAAAACGGGTTGATTAACGTAAAACATTTTCCTGGTCAACATAATTTCCTTTGTGTTTTCTGAAAATGACTTACGGACTGATTTTCCGTAAGTCATTTTCCAAACTTTTTACTTCAAAGAATAAATACTCAAAATAATTTTATTTTATGAATTTGATATTAATAAAATATTTTAATATCATTTTAATCAAAATATTAATTATTAAAATATTTTTATTAATATTTCTAATAATATAATATTATATTTTAAATATTATAATAAAATATCAATTATATTATAATAATATAAGATATTATATTTTATTTTAATAATATAATAAATTATTAATAAAATTTATATTATTATTAATTTCATAGAAATAATATTATTAATTATTAATAATGAATAATATTATTTATATATTAATATTAATATAATAATCTAATAATATTTTAATAAAGATATTTAAAATATACTAATTAATATTTTAAAATAATATAACACTATTACTTTAATAAATAATTAATATAATTTACAATATTTTTATTTCAATAAAATATACCAATATTAATATTTTATTAATAAAAATATAAAAATAATATTTAAAATAAATAAATTATTTTAATATTTTAAAAATAATAATATTAAGTTTTATGATAAATAATATTATTTATTGTATTTAATATTTGTAAAAAATAATTTTTAAAAAATCATCAACTAGTGGAAAAAAAGATTTAAACATCTTCCAAACATCGTAAAACGTTTTCCTGATGTTTTTCAGTAAAATGTAATTCATTTTACGGAAAATATTTTCCGGAAAAAGTTTTCCAAAAATGTAATTTATTTTCCAGAATTTAAATTCCAGTAATTCATTTTCTAGAATTCAATTTCAAAAAACAATTACAGCCAAACAAACAGACCCTTAAAAAAATGATATCTTGATTTAAAAGGCTCAAACAACCCTTAAGATGATAGAAAAATAATCTTAAGAGAAAGAATGAAAATGGATGAGTTTGTATGAAATTCTGAGTAGGAAATGAGATGAAAAAGAAGAAGAAATTAAAGAGAAGTTGACATGTTTTTTTTTTTGGGAATTTTAGAAATCAACAGTAATAAAAAAATAGGTAGTTATTGATTAGTTTTAATAAAAGAGTAATGCAAAATTATTTTTTAAATTTAAATAATTTAGTTTAATTATAAAATATAGCATAAAAAGAAAAGGAAATAACTAACTTTCAAACAAATAGTAAAATTACCTTTGGGAGCTTACAAGATTTACTCCTAATTCAATTTAATTCTTTTTGACTTTATAAATCAAATTAGTTAATTTTAATCCAAGTCTTCCTAATATTTTTAATTTCACAAAACTTACTTTAAAATTTTGACTTTGTATCAACTGAACTTATAAAGATATTTAGAGAATCTTTTAAAAATCGTTTTTTTTTTCGAAACTCGATTCGAAACCTGATCAAACTACTCATTTCTACTACTTATTTTGAGATGTTACATTTCCAAGTCGATTCAAGGTGTAATTTGCAAAATAAATTGGCAAAATAATGTCTTACTTGAGCTTTTATATTTTGATGATAAATAGGATTACTAAACCTTCTAAATATGATATTTTCAAACATCTCTCGGTGTAATTTGCAAATCTCACTTGATACGTCTTTAAACTTTTTTTTAAATAAAATTCTTGAATTTACTCATAAGCAGACAATTTCATACTCTCTATTGAGATACATTTTCAAAGTTTCACTTCTCTCTTGTGGACTTTTTTCAAAAAGAATTATCGATATCCTCGTTCGAGGACGTTTTCTATAATCTCATTGGAGATATTGTCAAGTTTCAAACATCCCTTGAAGATATTTTTAAGTTTTCTCTTGACATACACACATAATCTCTTTTGAGACAATTTTCCTTGAAACATAATGTAACACCCCAAACCCGTATCCGACCCACATACGAATCCGATGTGTAACATTGACTTTTCAAAACGTTTATTTTGACAAAATCTCATAAAATTTAAAACTTTTATTAAAACAACAGTACAATAATTTACATAGATGCTATCAAAATGATTACAAAATCGATCAGAGCATTTATGATTTAAACTGTAATTACATGCCAACATGATTATTACAACAAAATGACATATTGTTTTAACTCACTTCTGATCTGATCGCTTCAAAGGAGATACTGCCTTCCTAGACCTTAACTCTGGTCTTCCTGCTTCTTGGTACCTACGTGTAAACCACTTACATGCTAAGTCACAGACTTAGTGAGACATAATAGAACACGTAACAATGTATTCATGACACATGCACTACTATCATTCCATCGTGACATTACAATGTACATGTAACTACTAAACTATAACATATATGATCATGACATGCACAAATGAAACCTGACTTCTTCTGAAAGTTTCAATTCAATTTATCTTTAAATGTCCATGTACATTATTGAGAACAGGAGGTACGTGAGTACATTGAGGTTGTGCACAAATGTTGTCACCACAGCTCGAATAGATTCCCACTAGGAGCATTTAAAATTTGTCCAGAAGGATAACTTTGTCCCGAATGACCACTTTGTCCCGAAGGACCACTTATAACTCTCGACTCTTGGTATGCCAATTATACCTATAGCTCTCATATCATATAACATGGGCTTAAATATGAATACCTATTACATTTTCAAATCACTTCTCATATAATAAATCACATGTACATATATGATCATTTATCTTGTCATACATAACTTGGAATTGTTCTCTTATAGTTGTATTCATCACATATTATATCATATTAAAGCATGTATGAATTATGCACATACTCATTATAATCATAACGTATGCATGTACATGAATATGGAATCATGAACTCAACTATAGGAAATAGGCTTATCACAAGTCTTATTTCCATAAAACAATATCTATACTAACTATGGTATGCACTCACTTAGCCTTACTTGATTCGAATCAATTCTAGAACTTTATCTCTCTCTTGACCGTTCTAATTCTTCGATTGTTCCGGAACTTGCTTGAGCTCAATATCTACAGGAATATAATCTAATGAATATCGGGATTTGAAATATTCGAAAATGATTCATACTAATTTATACTAACCAAAAATACTAATATCTACTTCCCAACTTAAGTAGTATCGGTACTACAAGCACAGTACCGATACTTTTATTATAGGGTACCGATACCCACCCTCGGTATTGATACCGAAATTAGATTCGATATTTTCTGGTATCGATACTCTTAACCTGGTATCAATACTAGTATACTATGGTACCGATACCTCCACATTGGTATCGATACCTCATGAATGCCTTCAACAAACTCAGAATTATGGTATCGATACTATTCAACCAGTATTGATACCTCTATACCAAATGTCCCTATTTTACTTTTGAAGTATCTATACTGGATGAAGCAGTACCAATACTCAAGCCCATATTTTTATATTTTAAACCCGAGAATTTACTCATTTCAGCTCAAACACTTCATGTAATCCTTTTTTCTATTCTTAACTCAAGTACACATACTTAAATCCATTTGTACTCATCTAACACATCTCTTCCTTCAAAATTATATCCTTTATATGGATATCAAGAATCATACCAAATTTCCAACATGTTCTAATTCCAATTATAACACTTCACACTTCTTAATTAGGTTGATGACAAGTCAATTCCAGTCTCAAACTTTATTTACTAACCTTCTTCCAAGATTTCACTTATTCCCCTCTTTTCTTTAATCATTCCTAACTCTCTTATCTTTTTGATTTTAAGGTAACTTAAGTTTTCCTTAAGCTTAAGTATTATCTAAAGAACATAACCCGAACTTAAATTCAATAAATAATCACTTAACAAGAAACTCACATTTTCCACTTAGCTATCACTCCTGAAGAAGGAGAAGAGTTCTCTAGAAAGGTTTCTTTTAAGAGAAATATAACCTCAGTGACCGAAAATTCCTTATAATATACGATTTTAACCAATTTTTTACGATTTGCCAAAATGACCAACAAAATCGCAATTCGATCTCTAAATCGCAACGCGATCTCCATTATCGCAATTCAGTTTCCAGATTCGCAACGCGATTTTGACCATCGCATTGTGATTTTTGAAATCCGCGTTGCGATTTTAGATAATCGCAATGCGAATATGTAATCGCAATGTGAATATGTAAATCACAACGTGATAACACGTGATCGCAACGCGATTCTGACTATCGCAAAGCGATTCGGACTATCGCAATGCAATAATACGTGATCGCAACGCGATTCTGACTATCGCAACGAGATTCTGACTATCGCGTTGCGATAATATAAAATCGCAATGCGATTTTCAAAGCGCCATTAGTATCGCAACGCGCATTTTATTTTCAAATTCCAAACACGAATATTTACCCGTAATCGTAACTCTTAACCTAAAACCCTAAATCACAACTCAGTCTCATCTCTATCTCTCATTCTCTACGACGACAACCGTCCCCATCTCTGACAAAATCCATCCCTATTTCCGGCGAAATCCGTCCCCATCTCCGACGAAATCCGTCTATCTCCATCTCTCATAGCCACTCTCACAATTATTCACGATCAGAAATGGAAAATCAACCAAATCAACCACCGAGGGTTAGTTTTTTTAATTATTTTTATTTTAAAATTTTTGCATTATTATTAGGTTTTTCATATTGAAATTAATGATAAGTTTACTGGTAATTTCAATAATAGATTGCTGCCAATACTGCTACTGTTTAGTCTTTAACCCTGTGAAGTTAGTATTTGTCTTTGTTTTGTCTTTTGGTTGAAGTAATGCAATTCATTTAAGTTTCAATTTTAGACAATGACCATTTGAAACCGAGAATCGCAACGCGAAATGAAAATTGCAACGACAAAATTTGCGTTGCGATAGCCATTTCGCGTTGCGATTATCTCGTTGCGATAGTCAAATTCGCGTTGCGATTTTAAGTTTCAGAAACTATTCTTCTTCTGCAAATTGAAACTTGAATGAATTGCATTACCTCAACCAAAAAACAAAGACAAATACGAAATTCACAGTGTTGCAAAATTAAGTTTGAAGAATAAACTACTACGCTTTATGTTTATTATTGTTTTGGTATATCTTCACAGTGTAGTTTTTGGTATATCTAACTTGGTATGTTTATTGTTTTTGTAGAATTTTTTTTCGGCTCAATTGACCTTAAGAAATAAAATAAGCCTAGTCACTACAATTACGTCGAAGCTTTCACCTGTACAAAGACAATTGTTTGAGGATACTTGCTTCGGGCCATGGCTGAAAGTACAACATCCGGGTGGAGATGATATGTTGACCCATTTGTGGCTTCAGACCATGACACGCGATCTACCCGAGAGTATAGAACGTGGTAATGAAGAAATATGGTTTCATTTTCCACCGGCGTATACGTGTTTTAGGCGAGAGGAGTTTTGCTTAATCACTGGTCTACGCTTCGGACACGATGATGTAGGTCGATACACTAGTCATATTACCCGCCCATCATGGTTATCCCGAGTTTTTCCTGAGCTGTCAATGGAGAAGCCGAATTTACACGTCGACGACTTGACGAGATTATTTAATAAGAAAGATGGTTTTACTCGGATGGATGACGTCGATGTTGTCCGAGTATACCTTTTAGTACTTTTGCATGCTGGATTTTTAGGCAGAGAGGGCAGACAACCTATTCCTAAGGACCTAATATTATTGGTAGAGGACCTAAATGCATGGAACCTATTTTCTTGGGGTTCGTATCTATGGAAAGCTACCTGGAATAAGTTGTCGCCTGCCTTTGATGACCGCAAAAGTTTGCGTGGCGATGGTTCCAAATACACTTTGTCAGGTTTTATTTGGGCCTTTAAGGTAAGAATTTCTATATAATGTTTCCAAAATTATAATTAATTATTTTAACAATTAGTAATGTTTGTGTATTATATTGTTTGTAGATTTGGATATTTGAGGCTTTTCCTGACATGCAGACATATGCATTCAAAACTTCAAATGATATTCCTAGGGCTATTTCCTGGAAGAGGAAACGACGACTGTTGATTTGGGAAGAGTTACTACGGTATACGACAATAAATGATGTAAATTAACACAAATACTATCATAAATAAACAAGTTATTACTAGTACACGTTTAACTTTATTTGAGCTTTTATATTGTTAGGAGGCCAACACTCCATTACAGAGGCTAACACCCACGGAGGCTGAGCTTGCCACTGATTGGTGGCAAGCTAGTAAGCATTTTTTTGATGGCACGGATGATGAGCAGCCTCCACTTCGAGAGCCATCACCTCACCCAGAGCCATCACCTGATCGACCACACTATACACCTCTACAACGAGAGCCATCACCTATTCTGTCATATCATCGAGCCTCTTCTCCACCATCACCTCATGATAGGCGACCGGCAAAGATGCCACGACATTTATCTCCCTGTTCTCCACTTCCACGGGATGAGTTAGGGGAGTTACGTGACGAGGTCAATGCCTTGCGTGAGGAGGTGAGTACTTTACGCGATGACAATGGTGAATGGAGTGAGGAGGTATCTACTTTACGTAGTGAGGTAGCGGCTCTACGTGAGATGGTAGCATCGTTGCAGAATGAGGTTCATACTCTACGCAACGAGGTAAGTTTAAGATTTTTCATTTAACTTGATTTACTCGTAATTTCACTTAGATTAACCATTTCACTTGGATTGCTTAGTAAATTCATTCGGTTGCTGCAAATACTGCTAAATAGTTCTAAAATAACTTAGTATTTGTATTTGTTTTGTCTTTTGGTTGAAGTCAGTAAATTCATATTTGTCTTTTGGATTGCTTAGTAAATTCATTCGGTAGTAGTTTATTCTTCAAACTTAAATTTACAACACTGTGAAGTTAGTATTCGTCTTTGTCTTTTGGTTGAAGTAATGCAATCCATTCAAGTTTCAATTTGCAGAAGAAGAATAGTCGCAACACGAAAATGATTATCGCAACGCGAATTTGACTATCGTAACGCGAATTTGACTATCGCAATGGGATAATCGCAATGCGGAAACGACTATCACAACGCGGAAATGACTATCGCAACGCGAATTTGACTATCGTAACGAGATAATCGCAATGCGAAAATGACTATCGCAATGCGAATTTAGTTTCGCGTTGCGATTTTGGTTTCGCGTTGTGATTTTCTCGTTGTGATAGTCATTTCGCGTTGCGATTATCTCGTTGCGATAGTCAAATTCGCGTTACGATAGTCAAATTCGCGTTGCGATAATCATTTTCGTGTTGCGATTTTAAGTTTCGTGTTGCAATTTTAAGTTTCAGAAACTATTCTTCTTCTGTAAATTGAAACTTGAATGGATTGCATTACTTCAACCAAAAGACAAAGACAAATACTAACTTCACAGTGTTGCAAATTTAAGTTTGAAGAATAAACTACTACCCTTTATGTTGTCCTTGAACATGCACTAAACCTATATGTTGTCCTTTTATATGTTTATATAAGTGCTTACTTCCGGAATATTATCTGATGCATTTTGTGAACTATGATAGAATAATGACTTGGGTGAATACCGTGCAAGTTTGAAACATATTTGTCTTTGTTTTCACTGTTTAATATCATGTCTGTTTATTTACTGATTTTATGTATTAATTTATTTTTAGCGGCCCGATAAGGTGGATGCTTTACGTCAGGTTTTTCTTGCACGACAGGGTCCACGCATCAGACGACGTGCACGTGCCATTAAGTCTCTGTTCACCCCAATAGTGCGAAGACTCCGTAAGAAGAAGCCCGGCTCACCTGTCATCGTTTAAGAGGCCTCTCCTATCGTTCAAGAGGCCCCTATCATCCCTCAAGAGTCCCCTCTCACCGTTCAAGAGGCACCTGTCATCGTTGAAGAGGTCCCTCCCAACATTCTAGAGCTCGATTCACACGACATATTATATCAATTATTGAGAAACCCCCTCCCGTGCCAGACATGATGGATGACTGTTGGCTTTCGTATAAGTTATCGGCCAGTACCATTCCGGAAGATGAAGTGGAGAGAAAAAAACTATCGGAAATAATTCTGGATAATACCCTTTGGGCTAAGACCGCAATTGATTTTTATCTACATGAGCGGAGCCAGGGGTGTTACGCTGACATATACAAACTCAATGATGATATGCATTTGTTGATTGATCGGTCTTGGTGGGGTGTGTTATTAGGGGTTGAAGACAATGGCTATTTCGATGGGGGTAAGTCTTATATTTTTCTTCTTATATTTTATTTTGATTAATTTTTTTTAAATTTATGTAATTCACTAATATATGTCTTTTTTTGTAAACAGCATATTGATGCATGGGTGTCACGTCTTCTAATAATAAGGAAAATCAAGAAAAATAAAAAAAATACGCGATATACAATTATGCCGACATTTTTTCACGTAGTTCAAATGAAGAATCAACGATAGGAATCATATGTGTTGGCTAATAGACAAGCTAAACTTTATCCTGCATGGTGGGAGGTCGATAAGGTTAGTATTTATTTTTTTTAAATATTTTAAAGGTGTTCATAAATAAGTGCGCAATTTGAATTATTACTTATGATTGTAGGTGTTTATCCCTGTTTTAGAATGTACTCATTGGCTTCTCGTCGAGCTTCAGCTCCCATCCCTGAAGATAATAGTATATGACAGCATGATAAATTACATATCATTGTCTGATTTGAGAGATATTATTAAGGGATGGAGCTCTAATTTGGCTAAATTCTTGGATACGATTAATTATTGGACTTATTCTGGAAACAAGAAGCCAAAAAAGTTCAATGTTACAGTTATCAGAGACGAGACCGCGCCATAACAAACGCCGGAAGCCAGAGGGGATTGTGGTCCTCTCGTATGCATGTGCTTGGAGAGTTTGACGACAGGAGGTACACAGTTTCTACCTCCCACCGATAGAGATAGAGGTGCAATAGGCTTGTGGTTTCGGCATTTTATGGCTAGAGCGATATATTCGAGACGCTGCCTACCTGCATCAGCAGTACGAAAGTGTCCATAAACAATTTGTAAGTCAAATGCAAGTGTTGTTAAGTACTTAGAATTCAATAATAATTTGTTGTTTGTTGGTTTTAGATGTGTAGAAAGTGTTATTTGAGCAAATGTTTGGTTTCTACAGGTTAATCCTGAAGTGAGCTGCGTGAAATTGATGTGCATAAACAACTGTCTGGGGTAGACTTTTTTTTATTGTAATTGATTCTTAAAAGTCTGACTTGTTTAATTGATGAGAAAAATAATATAATAAGAGTTGATTTGTTTAATTGATGTGTAAATAATTCTTATTTGTTTAATTGATGTGTAAATAATTCTTATTTGTTTAATTGATGTGTAAATAATTCTTATTTGTGCTTGTTTAATTGATTAAAAGTTGATTATTGATGTGTAAATAATTCTTATTTGTGCTTGTTTAATTGATTGAAATGTAAAAGTTGATTTGTTTATTTCAATCTGCATCATATTCGCGTTGCGATAGTCTAATACACTTTACAATTTTCTCGTTGCAATAGTCAAATTCCCGTTGCGATAATCAAATTCGCGTTGCAATAGTCATTTCGCGTTGTGATTATCTCGTTACGATAGTCAAATTCGCGTTGCGATAGTTAAATTCGCGTTGCGATAGTCATATTCACGTTGCGATAGTCATTTTCGCGTTGCGATAGTCATTTTCGCATTGCGATTATCCCGTTGCGATAGTCATTTTTGCATTGCGATTATCCCGTTGTGATATTCAAATTCACGTTGCGATAGTCATATTCGTGTTGCGATAGTCATATTCGCGCTGTGATAGTCAAATGAATGTGTAATAAGTGATAACAACTGAACAAATCATAGCAATGTTCAAACTCAAGTTACTAATATACATGGGCCTAACTGAAAATGTTAAACGTTTACACATAAAATACACATAATACAACGTTTGCATTTAAAAATCACCTAAGTTAATAGTCCCTAAAGGTGAAGCCGGTTGTGATTGGGATTTTGATTTTGATTGCGATTTTGATTGCCTTTTGCTTGACACCATATGAGCTTTGGATTTTGATGATGATCCATATTTTGGTAGAGGAAAAGATGATTGTGATGGCACTGGTGATCCACATGTCAACCTTGTATGACCACTTTCCTTGCACCGACTACATGTCGATCTCTTCTTCTCTTCACCTTTAGACGGTATACAATCGTGACTTTTTGGTCGGCCAGGTAGCCTTTTGTCCATGGCTGGGGGCAAAACTATTTGTAAGTCATCTGGTATGTCCCACTCAGAAGGATGTGGAATAGGGTAGATAATCTCGGCATAAGTATGTCGATATACTTCTGTAGTGTAGCAATCCATAGCATATACGCTTGAATCATCTTGGTTTAGATGAAGAGCAACTTTTATAACATGGCCACACGGATAACCAGATGTTTGCCATTTCATACAACTACACATCTTTGCATTTAGATTGACAAGCCCATTTAAGTTATTATCCAGTACTTCAAACAAAGTGTTTGAACATGGTTCAACTCTCCATGCCGTTGACTTCACAACACGTTTCGTTATCTTTTTTTCAGTCCATGGTGTAACACAATGTTCCAATGTTCCTATAAATTTTAATAAATAATACTTAGTAAAATATATGATAAGTTACGAATTTAAAGAAATAATACATGCATGGTTTCTTTTCTTGTAGTACCACTGTTGAATAGAGGCTCGAAAAAACTCCATTAACATAGTAATGGGTAATTTCTGGGAATGACGACTTAGAGCGTTGATTGATTCTGCACTATTAGACGTCATGAAACCATATCTTGCTCCAAGTTGATGTACTCTTGACTATCTTTCAAACCCGACATCTTCTAGTGTTTGAGCACACTGAGGCAAAACACGTCTTAAACAATTTATATGCTTATTAAAATCCACTTCCCGATAAGCTTTTACAGCCTTCCAGTATGTCCATTTTTGATTTTTTATACCAGCAGACCTTGATTTTAGATTTCTATATAAATGAACACCACAAAGTCCATGAAAAGCATCTGGGAAACACCTTCTAACAGCGTTGTCAATTGAGTTTGCCCTATCGGATATGATTGTCATATTGCTAATAGGACCTATGCAATCCCTAAGATGCTCCATAAACCATGTCCATGAATCAGAGGTTTCAGATTTACCAACCCCGTAAGCTATTGGTAGTATCCCATTGTTAGCAACCATGGCTACTGCTAATAAGTTTACTCCAAGGTATCGACCTTTTAAATGTGCTTCGTCAACTATAATAACTGGGCGCATGCAAGTAATAAACGAACGAATCTACAAAATCATATACACAAGAAATATAATCATTTAAATGTGAAATGCATGTAACTAACAAAAATGAGTCAACAAAATTATATTGATTTACTAACCGCAACACCAATGGCGATAAACAGCAACTCAAAGCGTCCATCTCTATCTGTTTTGATATGAGTTACCGACCCAGGATTTTTCAGCTTTAAATTGTGACAATAAGCCGGCTGTTGGGCAAACGATGCTTCTGGTGACCCCCTCAACAATTCCAAGGCATAACATTTGGCTCTCCAAGCTTGAGAATATGAGATACTAATCTTGAACCGAGCATTCATGTCAGTCATAATTTCATGTCCCCGATATACTCTGCCATTCAAAAACATTAACTCAGCCAGAAAACCACCCAACACCTTTTTGTTTGCCTGTCGATGGTGAGGAAAAACTTGGGTTCTTGAACATGTATATTTATCAATAAAAGTTCTAACTTGAAACATTTCGCAATCTTTTATCCTCTTTGCAATCATACGCCACGTACAGTTTTTGTCAATCATACACCTTGTTTCGAAACGATCTTTGCTTGATTTGTTAACTTTTAGTTGATAGCCATCTTCCACACATTTCGTATACAAAGCTATCTTCAAGTCTTCCTTTGTATCAAAAAAATCATCTTTCTTGATACGAATAATTTTTGTGTAACAATCAACTGCTATTTTTACCAACTCTTCTTCCGGTATCTGAAGTAATTCTGGCATATTCCAGTTATACTCCCGTGGCATTTTCTTCGGGGACTTTTCTTCGGGGATTTATTCTTCTTCTTTTTCTTCTTGAGGGTTATATGAATTACAGAATGTATGTTCAACATGCTCATTCACAGTCGTAACTTCCTCCTCATTATCATCAACAACATCTTCTTCGACAGCGGCTGTTTCATCATCAAAATTCGGGTATTGACCAATATCAAAATTGTTGAAAACATTTTGATATTTCGATATAAAAAAATTAAGTTAAATTAATTTTAAGATTTTCCAAATGATTTTCTAAGTATATTCGATAGAATTATTCGAATATCAAAACATTACTCCAAATCTTTCAAAGATCATTTTTAATCCTTAATCAAAGTGTAAAATTAAGTTTTAATATTAAAACAAGTTCAAAATAATTTTACAAAGTATTTCGAATCATTTCAAAGCCAAAAATTCCAGATTGCTCAGAGGGAACCGATTCCCCCTAAGGGGGTACCGATTCCCCCCTGAATGGTTTGGCTCCGAGAATTCCAGTATGCTCGGAGGGAACCGATTCCCCCCCAGGGGGTATCGATTCCCCCCTTGTATAACGGTCGAAATATTTGAATTTTACACTTAGGGAACCAATTCCCCATAGGGGGTACCGATTCCCCCCACGCTCCAAACTGTTTTATTAATTGTTTTCACACTAAAACGGCTATATTATTTTCTTTAATCATCCCCAATGTTCAGAAGTGATTCAAGGTGTATTTAAGCAAGCTTAGAAGACATTGATCAAATCAAGAAACATCAAGCAATTAGAATCAAGAGAGAATCAAAGAGAAAGCATCAGACCTCAAGTTTGAGCATTTCAAGCCTATTTTTCATTCAATATTCATTTTGCTTTCAAGAACACTTATTGTGCTCAATTGTATTTATTCTTGAGTATTCTTTCTTTGTTCTATAATTGTGCAAACATATTTTTCCTTGTGAGGTTTTTCTTGTAAGTTTACAAATTTGTATTTTTCTTTGAGAAAATAGTGTTCTCAAGAATTGGGGTATATTCTTGAGGGAGTTGTAAGGTTATCTCTTTGGCTTCAAAAGAAAGAAAAAATTAGTGAATTTGTTGGAAAATCCTTAGTGTGGATAGCTAAGGTAGTGGACGTAGACTTTGGTTGATAAAGTCGAACCACTCTAAATCGCTATGCAATTTCTTTCAATTTTCTGCAAAAGCTTCCACCAAATTTTTAATTCCCAATTCACCCCCCTCTTGGCCATATTCGTCAATCGATTAACTCAACAATTGGCATCAGAGCCTAACTTATTTGAAGGTTTAATCGCCTCTTGAGTTGATTCGGGAAGAGTTATATCGATAATCAAAGTCATCAATGGCCTCCGCTTCAAACTTTGACTTCGGTCTCGACTCGATGCCCGTCAACAAGCCTCCTTTCTTCAATGGAGCTAACTATGTCTATTGAAAGAATAGAATGATGTACTTCATTCAAGCAAGTGACATGGGAGCATGGAATGCTGTAGAAGAAGGATACATCAAACCTCTCACTCATCCAAGGTTGTGGAGTGAAGGAGAGACAAGAATGTTCCAGCTCAACTCTAAAGCCATCCATATCATTTTTTGTGCTCTTGGACCAGATGAATATGGAAGAGTTTCATCGTGTACAACCGCCAAAGAAATATGGGACAAACTTCAAGTCACTCATGAAGGTACCGATGAGGTAAAGAAATCTAAAATTAGTATTCTAACGCATAGCTATGAAAATTTCAGGATGAAACCAAATGAAGATATCAAAGCTACGACGGATAGATTTTCAACGATTGTCAATGGTCTCAAATCATATGGAGAGATCATTTCAAATGAAAAGCTTGTGAGGAAGTTAGTCTACTCCCTCCCAAAATCGTGGCAATCAAAGAAGACGGCAATCATCGAGTCTAAGGACTTAACGTCCTTAACTCTTGAAGAGCTAATTGGGTCACTCCTCACTCATGAAATGATGCTCGAAGATGAGGTGGACCTCGACAAGATTGACGAGACACCAAAGGAGAAGGAGAAGAAGAAAAACATTGGAGTTGCTCTCAAATCCACAAAAGATGAGAGTGATTCAAATAACGATGACGATGACAAGGAAATGGCATTGTTTGCCAAACGGTTTAGAAAAATGATGAGACCTTATCGAGGAAGAAAATTCAAACGAAATGAAGGCCTCAAAAATGAACCGAAAGAGAAGGACCCAATCATTTGCTACGAATGCAAAAAGCCAGGGCATGTTAAATATGATTGCCCATAATTGAAGAAAAAGGGTCAATCAAAGAATAAGCACAAGGCTCATGTGGCTACATGGAGAGATGAAGAAAGTTCCGATGAAAAGGAACAAGAAGTAGCTAACTTGTGCTTGATGGCATTTGGGGAAGATTCTAAGGTAACCTCTAACTCATTCGATTTTGATGATTTATCCTATGATGAGTTATTAGAGGAATATAATGGGTTGACTTCGGATTATGAGAAATTATTTTTAAAATATAAAAATGATGTTTCAAAATTTAAAAATGATGTTTCAAAATTTAAAAATGAAAACAAACTCATATCCAAAACCAACAACGATCTTGAAAGTAAAATCAAAGATTTGCAAATCAAAGTAGAAGAGTTTGAAAAGAAAAATGTAGATTTGCAAAATTTACTTTCAAAGATCAATGATGATCATCAAAAGAAAATTGATGATCTTAAAACTTCTTTTGATAAAGTTGGAATAAAACATTTTGAAAAAGGTGGAAATTCAAAATCCAACTTTGTTAGAAAAAAGTTTTAGAAACTACAATCATAGAGGTCCCCAAAGAACCTCTAATGGAAAAATCGTTAGAAGTATTTGGGTTCCTAAAGAACTCATTACTACTAAAGATAAAAATATCCTACACAAATGGATACCTAAGGGGACTAGGATTTTGGAAACTAATGAATATGGACCCAAAAGAATTTGGGTACCAAAAATCAAAAATTAATCTATGTTTGTAGGGAAATGAGCATTGCTACAAGGCACGGGAAACAAATTCAAATTCATGGTACCTTGATAGTGGATGCTCAAGACACATGACCGGAGACAAAAGCCGGTTCATTGAGCTTAACACCAAAAATGGAGGAGAAGTGACTTTTGGAGACAATTCAAAAGGTCACATTGAAGGTATTGGTACAATAGGTAATACCTCTTCCATACAAATTAAAAATGTTTTATATGTGAATGGATTAAAGCATAATCTATTGAGTATTAGTCAATTATGCGATAAAGGATTCAATGTCTTATTTGAAATTAATGGTTGTAAAGTCATTGACATTGCATCTAATCGGATTATGCTTGTTGGTCATAGAATATGAAACATATACATGGTGCATTTAGATTCTTTTGATATGACTAATTTATGCCTAGTTGCTAAGGATGAACATGATAGTTGGTTATGGCATAGGAGACTAGGACATGCTAGTATGAGTGTTTTGCAACGGTTAATTCAAGGAGACCTAGTAAGAGGGTTGCCTAAGCTTAAATTTGATAATGATAAAATCTGTGATGCTTGTGCTAAAGGAAAACAAAAGCGAGTTTCTTTTAAATCCATTAATGATGTATCAACTAGTAGAGTTTTACAATTGATCCATTTAGATCTTTTTGGGCCAACTAGAACTACTAGCTTGGGTGGAAAACAATATGCATTTGTCTTGGTAGATGACTATTCTAGATATACTTGGGTTCTATTTTTAAATACTAAAGATGAAGCATTAGAACAATTCATCACATTTTCAAAAGTAATCCAAAATGAAAAAGGTTACTCTATAACTAGTGTTAGGAGTGATCATGGAACTGAATTTGAAAATCTTGGATTTACTGAATTTTGTAACTCTAACGGTATTAGCCATAATTTTTCAGCACCTAGAACCCCTCAACAAAATGGGGTTGTTGAGAGGAAAAATCGAACTTTAGAAGAAATGGCTAGAATCACGCTTTGTGAAAATAATTTGCCAAAATATTTTTGGGCGGAAGCCACAAATACCGCTTGTTATGTTATAAATCGAGTAATGATTAGGCCAATTTTAAAGAAAACTCCATATGAAATTTTCAAAAATAAAAAGCCTAACATTAGTTATTTTTATCCTTTTGGATGTAAATGTTTTGTTTTAAACAACGGTAAAGAAAACCTTGGCAAATTTGATGCTAAAAGTGATGAAGGAATTTTTCTGGGTTATTCCTTAAATTCTAAAGCCTATCGTTTATTTAATAAAAGAACTTTAGTTGTATAAGAGTCTATACATGTTGTTTTCGATGATAATCCCCTTCCGAGGAAGGATTCTTGTGTGAATGATGATGTAGGTGTTATAAATACAAATGACGTTAGACATGACGTTAGAGAACCATCATCAAAGGAAGAAACAAAAAATGAGAAAACTCATGATCCTCTTGAGAATCTAACCATTGAAGAAAGGGAAGTATCTTATCCGAGAGAGTACAACTATGTCAAGGATGGTGAAATTATAGGTGATCCATCAAAACGGGTAACAACTCGATCTTCTCTTAGAAATATTTGTAATTATGTTGCATTTATCTCATGCATAAAGCCTAAGAATATTAAAGAAGCATTAAATGATGAACATTGGATTATGGCTATGCAAGAAGAGTTAAATCAATTTGAGAGAAGTAAAGTATGGACATTAGTTGAAAGGCCTAGTAATAAATCTACTGTAGGTACTAGATGGGTATTTAGGAATAAGCTTGATGAGAGTGGTAATATAGTGAGAAACAAGGCTAGACTTGTTGCTCAAGGGTATACTCAAGAAGTGGGCATAGACTGTGATGAAACATAAGCTCCCGTAGCTAGGATGGAATCAATTAGAATGTTATTAGCATTTGCATGTTTCAATGAATTTAAATTATATCAAATGGATGTTAAAAGTGCATTTTTAAATGGTTTTATAAAAGAAGAAGTGTATGTGGAACAACCTCCAGGTTTTGAAGATTCAAATTTTCCGGATCATGTTTTAAAATTGACAAAAGCACTTTATGGTTTAAAACAAGCTCCTAGAGCTTGGTATGAAAGATTGTCAAAATTTTTAATTGAAAAAGGTTTTTCAAAAGGGAAGGTTGACACTACATTGTTTTTGAAGCATAAAGGTAAAGATTTATTAGTAGTTCAAATTTATGTTGATGATAATATTTGGTTCTACTAATGATGTTCTTTGCCAAGAATTTTCTAAGCTAATGCAAAGTGAGTTTGAGATGAGCATGATGGGGGAGCTCTCATTTTTCTTGGGACTCCAAATCAAGCAAAGAAAAGATGGCATCTTCATCAATCAAGCTAAGTATATCAAAGATATGCTCAAGAAGTTTGGACTGGAAAATGGGAAACCTCATGACACTCCAATGAGCTCTTCAACAAAGCTTGACTTAGATGAAGGAGGTAAATGTGTAGATGTTAAATTATATAGGTCAATGATTGGATCTCTACTTTATCTAACTGCAAGTAGACCGGACATTATGTTTAGTGTTTGCTTATGTGCTAGATTTCAATCATGCCCTAAGGAATCACATTTACTAGCTGTTAAGAGAATCTTTAGATACCTTAAGGACACTCCTAGTTTAGGACTTTGGTATCCTAGAGACTCTAGCTTTAGCTTGCATGCTTTTTCTGATGCGGATTATGGAGGATGCAAATTAGATAGGAAAAGCACCTCCGGTACTTGCCAATTCCTTGGAAATATGCTAATTTCTTGGTTTTCAAAGAAACAAAATTGTGTTGCATTATCTACCACTGAAGCCGAATACATTTCAGCTGGTAGTTACTGTGCACAAGTTTTATGGATGAAACAACAACTTTTTGATTATGGAATTGAAGTAGGTACCATTCCTATCAAGTGTGACAATACAAGTGCTATTTGTCTCACTAAAAATCCCATCCAACACTCTAGAACTAAGCACATTGAAATAAGACATCACTTCATTAGAGACCATGTCACTAAGGAAGATGTAGTTCTAGAATTTGTTGATACTTTGCACCAATTAGTGGATATCTTTACAAAACCTTTAGACAAGGAACGATTTTGGACACTTAGGAGAGAATTAGGTTTGACCAATCTATCTTCACTGAGTGTTTAAAATAATTTTAGCAATTTTTAATAATAAATGAAAAATGCTTATAATAGTAATTTTTTTATTGCATTCATTGCTATTAGTTAGGGGGAGTTTATGATTATTGATGAAAAATTAATTTTATGTTCAAATATCGTTTAAAGATTAATTGAATTGTTTGAACATGATTAATTTTCAATATATGAGTTGCCAATAACACTAGAGGAAATTAATTTAGCATTTTGGGTGTTTAAAATCGGATTTTAGCATTTTAGTGCAGAGGGAATCGATCCCCCCTTGAGGGAACCGATTCCAAGGGGGGTCGATTCCCCCTTTGAAGGGGAACCGATTCCCCCCACAGGGGAATCGATACCCCCCTGGGGTTCTGGTTTTAACACGGGCAGAACCCAATTTTTACTCAAAACTCTCTTATTTTTTCTCTCTTCCGCCGTTCCTTCTCAACTCTCTCCCTATCTCCATTCTTGCCTCAAATCATCGATTTTAATCGAAATTCACTTCAAATATCATCTCCTAAACTTGCAATCATCATTAAAATCGTGCAAACAACATTAAAATCCACTCAATCTCATCCTTCAAGGTAAAATTTTCTAAACTCCCTATTTTATTGATTTTGAACATAGGACTTGTTTTAATTAGTTCTAGGATGAACTTTAGATTGGGCATTGGTTGTTTAGTGATTAGAAACTAGATATTACAACTAATTTCATCAAAAACACAAGAATTTTCCAAATTTTTTTAAAATTTCAAAATTAAAAAAAATGTTAATTTTCAAATTATTGTGTTTTGATTAAATTATGTTGTTGTTATGAAAACTATACATATATTGTTTCTCAAAACCATATTTTTCAAAAGTTTTTCAAAAACTTTGCCCATTAGGATTGATTTAGAGAACCTTGAAATATTGAGAACTCAATTGAGTTTTGGGATTGATTGAATTGCATACATGTGTTTTCTAAATTGCAGGTTATCAATTCTATTCCGATTTCCTAAACCATGTCCAATCCTAAACGTGCTAGGTCTTCATCTAGTCGTTCACACCGTCAACCAAATCCACCTCCAAATCCTCCACCTATTCCAATTTCTAATCCTAATCCTATTGATCCTAATTTGACTATCCAAAATTCGTGTTTCAATCATCTTGGTCCTAGAAATCATCGTTTTTGGTATTATCAATATTTCGACTCTTACAAAATCCGGGAAGAACGTATTCCTTCTCGTCAAGCTATATTAGCTATCAATTTTAAATATCTTCCTCTTTTACAAGAGTGGAAATTTGATAAACTCTTTGACCTTGAACCCATCGTTTACCATCAACTTGTTCGTATTTTCTATTCTAATGCCGTTTGTGTTAAAAACCAAACTGAAACCGAAACCATAGGAATTCGTTCCTACCTTCTAGGACAATTCTTATATATTGACTCGGCTTGCATAGCCAATACATTTGGATTAGATAATGATGGGATTTCAAATGAAAAACAGGTTTTAGGATCTCGTTATAAAAGAAGGGATAATGCAAGTGTCCTAGACCTTCATGAACGTTTTCTTCATCTAATGATTTCTTGGTGATTTCGACCATCCGGAGGTCGTTATTCTACTCTTAGAGCCTTAGATCTTTGGTGGTTACATTGTTTCGAAAACAATATTAAAATCAACCTACCTCAGATTATTTTTGCTGAAATTGTTGAAACCGTAAATCTTGTTCCTAACAAAAAACTCTGTTCATCTCTTGTTTACGGTTGCATTTTGAGTAATCTGTTTTCCAAAGCTGGGCTTAGAGTCGGTCTAGATGTCGTTTTTCCCCTTAAGAAACAAATTAACCTTCTTTCCTTAACGAGAGCGGGATGGATTAAAGATAAGGAAACCGGTGAATGGGTTCGATCTTCTGCAAATACTCCGGGAGCTAGTTCTTCACAAGCTCCACCCGAAGCTGACGAAGATCTCGAGCTTGAGCAATTAATGCGAGACATCGATGAAGCCGAAGATGAACCTGAGCAGCCCGAGGAGCAGCCCGAAGAGCAAGCACAACAAACGCATCCAATGCCTCCATATTTCCAATCCTTTATGGAGACATTCGATTTTCGATACGCTACTATGGATTCGCGCTTTACTTCTATAGAGTCCCATTTATCCACAATGGGAGCTCAACAATTAGAAATTCTTCGAGAAATGCGTGCAAATAATGAAGCAACCAACGCACGTATTAATGACCTCACTAACGAAATGGCCGCTATGCGAGCTCGTTTTCCTCCTCCTGATCCGGATATGTGATTCAATATTTTGCTTTGAACTCCAAACTTGTTGTTTTAACATTTTGAATATTTTGGAATGTTTGAATTTTTGGATTGATTGACTTTGAATTTGTTTGGATTCATGAATGGTTAGAAATTATCTATTTGGTGTGATTAAATTTATTCATTATTGCATCATTTACTTCATGATTAGATATATGACCAATTTTGCCATTTCACATTAATTATGAATATTGATTATGAAACTAATGGCTAACGTTTCTCTTGCTTATGATCTTAGCAGCTTATATTATATATAATCAATTGGCTAAATGATTTCAAAACCTTGTTTAAATTCTTTAAAATGTCTTTTTGATTTAACAAAAAGGGGGAGAAGTGTTAAAGTGTTTTTAAATGATAAATGGGAGAAGTGTTAAAGTAAGGGGGAGTAATTTCAAAACTTGGTTTCAAAATCTTAAAATTACTAAAATGTTTTGTTATATAAAAAAGGGGAGATTGTTGAAAACATTTTGATATTTCGATATAACAAATTAAGTTAAATGAATTTTAAGATCTTCCAAATGATTTTCTAAGTATATTCGATAGAATTATTCGAATATCAAAACATTACTCCAAATCTTTCAAAGATCATTTTTAATCCTTACTCAAAGTGTAAAATTAAGTTTTAATATTAAAACAAGTTCAAAATAATTTTACAAAGTATTTCGAACCATTTTAAAGCCAAAAATTTCAGATTGCTCAGAGGGAACCGATTCCCCCCTAAGGGGGTACCGATTCCCCCTTGAATGGTTTGGCTCCGAGAATTCCAGTATGCTCGGAGGGAACCGATTCCCCCCTTGTATAACGGTCGAAATATTTGAATTTTACACTTAGGGAATCGATTCCCCATAGGGGGTACCGATTCTCCCCACGCTCCAAACTATTTTATTAATTGTTTTCACACTAAAATGGCTATATTATTTTCTCTAATCATCCCTAACGTTCAGAAGTGATTCAAGGTGTATTTAAGCAAGCTTAGAAGCCATTTATCAAAACAAGAAACATCAAGCAATTAGAATCAAGAGAGAATCAAAGAGAAAGCATCAAGCCTCAAGTTTGAGCATTTCAAGCCTTTTTTTCATTCAATATTCATTTTGCTTTCAAGAACACTTATTGTGCTCAATTGTATTTATTCTTGAGTGTTCTTTCTTTGTTCTAGAATTGTGCAAACATATTTTCCTTGTGAGGTTTTTCTTGTAAGTTTGCAAATTTGTATTTCTCTTTGAGAAAAGAGTGTTCTCAAGAATTGGGGTATATTCTTGAGGGAGTTGTAAGGTTATCTCTTTGGCCTCAAAAGAAAGAACAAATTAGTGAATTTGTTGGAAAATCCTTAGTGTGGATAGCTAAGGTAGTGGACGTAGACTTTGGTTGATAAAGTCGAACCACTCTAAATCGCTATGCAATTTCTTTCAATTTTCTACAAAAGCGTCCACCAAATTTTTAATTCCCAATTCACCCCCTCTTGGCCATATTCGTCAATCGATTAACTCAACAAAAATCATTACACGTAGGTTCTGTTTCTTCTTCTGAAACATCATCAAAATCCGAGTATTGACCAAGATCAAAGCCCGGGTATTGACCAAGATCAAATTTCGAATACCGACTAGTACTCACAATTTTTTCTGTTGGCTCGTCATCGTCTAACTGGTTAATACGAAAATCGAAATTTGGTGCTGAAAGTTGATTGGGATTTGGATTAGGGAAAGGTTGTGGGTTTTGAGATTGTGATTGGTATTGGAAATGTGGTGAAACAAAATTTGCTTGGTGATGAAATTGTGGTGGAACCATTAAATTTTGAGCACCATAAACTGGGGTTGAAAAACTTAGTTGATTACTACCCGCTACTGACCCAACTTCACTACTTCTAGGTTCAACAACATACAATGTAACGTCATCTTGCGAAACACTAATGTAAGCAATGAATCGTTCAACATCTTCATTGTCGGTTAACAAATAAACTTTACATTTTCTCTGATAAGATAGCCTAAATCCACTTAAGGGCTCTAAATTCAATTTATTTGCAACACATAACATTAGAGTTTCATAAGTTAACTTTTTTAATGACAGTTTTAGTTGAAGATTCATGGGTAAAGGCATATATTGTAAAACACCATGAACATTCTCCCATGACCCTCCAAAACACAAATATATCCAAACATGTTCAACATTAGATGATTTCATTATTGTAAATTAATTTACTAAACAAACGAGCTGCGAAACTAAAACCTGTTGCCGGATGGGGAAGGATGTCGTTGGATATAGGAACGGATGTCGTCGGAGAGAGTGATAGATGGAGATGGAATGAGTTACGATTTAGGGATTTAGGTTATGAGTTGATGCTGCTGCGTAGTAGTTATATACCCATTTGTGTTGTGAAACTAAAACCTGTTGCGAATTTGAAATTCAGTGATGCGTTAGTCAGAATCGCGTTGCGATCACGTATTATCGCGTTGCGATAGTCAGAATCTCGTTGCGATAGTCAGAATCGCGTTGCGATCATGTATTATCGCGTTGCGATAGTCAGAATCGCGTTGCGATCACGTGCTATCGCGTTGCGATTTACATATTCGCATTGCGATGGTCAAAATCGCGTTGCGAATCTGGAAACTGAATTGCGATAATGGAGATCGCGTTGCGATTTAGAGATCGCATTGCGATTTTGTTGGTCATTTTGGCAAATCGTAAAAAAGTTGGTTAAAATCGTATATTATAAGGAATTTTCGGTCACTGAGGTTATTTTCTCTTCTTTTAATCCTTCACTTCCCACGTGTTGCTAATATATAACCCCTCTCAAATTAATTATCTTGCTATCAAATGACCATTTTGCCCTTCCATTCTCCTTTCTTTAATATTTAATCCTATACAAAATTTACAATATAAGTCCCTAAACTATTCAATTTATCTACTTTCGCCAACAAATTCTGAAGTTTTTCAATTTAGTCACTAACCCGATATTGAGGATGTTACACATAAACTTCGTCTTTTGAAATTTTTAAAAAGTTGAACAAAGATAAAATGGTTTAGATTAAAAAAATAAAGGGAATGTGAGACCTCTCCTCCACTATTGCATCTTTGCGTTACAACGATAACAAAATGTATCGACCCATTTAGGTTTTTTAGTGGGTCCAATTTTCATAAGCATGTCCATAACCTTCGAGATTTGGTAATCATATATCGTACATAAGCATTATAGATCTTATGTCATGTCAAGATTAAAGTCTTAAATTAATTCGTACATAAGTGTTATAGATCTTATGTCATGTCAAGATTAAAATCTTCAATTAATTCGTACATAAGTGTTATAGATCTTATGTCATGTCAACTGTACCCGAAACTAATTAATATCCAGGATCGTTTTAGCATATTATCGAATACCAAAAATTGACATTTACATTGTCAATTAGCATATATACCACTACAGTTTCTCGGATAAAGCTTTTAGCTCAATTTTCATGCTAAATCAAGGCAATTTAATAAGTTGTCATAAGGATATCAATTCCCCACAATATGTTAACATACTCAAGTATATCAAAACATGGAATTTTCATAACAAAACATATCAAAGCATACCTTAACAAGTGACATGTAATCCAATTACTCTATTTGATCCAAATTCACAACTTAGACAATTATAAAGATGCATTCCTACACAAACAGAAAACAAATACAATAAACATATTTATGGACTCGATTTTAACTATAGTTGCCTATTCTGAGCTTACTGTTTATGTCTCATATTGTCGATTATTTGATAACCTTTAATTTCACTTGACTTTAGAGGATTCCACCAAATCCACTTGAGCTTCAATGAGCTTCAAGGAGAGCATCTGAAGACATGCCTCATACCGGGTGGAAGAGGCAGAAAATGGACTATCCTCACTGACCATATTACTGAAATACTAATATCAAACCCTATTATCATCGAATTGTATCCGAACTGGCGCACCCTTTCTAAATAATTGATAATTACATATGCTTATACTTGATAATTTTTTAGATGGAATCGATTGAGAGGGACCTAACCAATACAGTTTTCATGTTACTGCAAGAGTGGTTGCAGTTAACGGTTTTACTGGTGTAGTTGGAGACCTTTGGCAAATCTAGGGATAAACCACATATAATGACGTAGGATCTCCCGCTTTGGGGAGACCTTAGGCAAGCAGCCCTGCAAAAGTGCAATGGAGATCGTATGCCTAGGCCATGAACCTTGTTGATCACTCATTAACCCCGTCCAGGTAAGTAAGTTGGAAAGGAGCTAGGCGCCTCCATTCATGTATTTCTTCCATGTGGGGATAATTGCCTCAACATGAAATATCTCCGAAACACAAAAAATAAGGTAGATTTGCTGTATTAGATTAAGAGGAAGTTTTAATGTTCTGAAAGCCTCTATCTGTTTGTTGCTCGACTAAACAAAATAACATTTCAATGAACACAAAACACCTTTCTGCACACACATGAATGAAGTAAGAGTTATCTATCAGACCCCAACTTTCAAAACTGCAAAGGATGAAGGAAAAGTTCATTTTAAAAATATATATAATCAGCTTGCACCAGCCGGGAATCGAACCCGGGTCTGTACCGTGGCAGGGTACTATTCTACCACTAGACCACTGGTGCTTCTTGGTTCTTTTGATTTTGATAAATTATTTTAGTGTTTTTTTTAATTACTGTGTAGCTTTAATGGCATAGACCATTTTTAAGAATATGAGGTCTCACTCTCTTCGTATGGTGGATTTTTTTAAAAAAAAAATAATAACAGATGAATATCATTTTATGAAGTAAACATAATTATGATGAGGGATCAAAGCTCTTAGATGATACAACGATGAAGAAAAGAGGTTAAAAAATCTCATATAATCCTAATTTATTTAAATTTTTATTCAAAATAAAGATAATTAGACAAATAAATCATTTAGGGGTTTGTTTACTTCAGAATGATTAAGCGTTGAATGATTCAAATATTGAATGATTAAGAGGCTCTGTATGAATTAGCTCTGAATGTGACACGCTGTTTGATAATGACTCTGAATCATTCAGAATGTACTTTGATGATGAATTATTCAACACTGTTTTGCTGAATCAATCAACATTGAATCATTCAGTGATGTGAAACAAACACACTGAATGTTGAACGGTTTAGCATTCAGCGCTAAACGATTCCATTCAGAGCTAAACGATTCCATTCAGAGCCAAACAAACAGCCCCTTAATCGTTTTAGTTGTCAACATGAACATCACTAAAAAATATCACATTGTGGTCAATTTACGACAAACAATATTGATAATACCATGACATCGATCGTAATGTTAGTGCGAGAAGGATATATATTACTTGTTGTCTACGTTATATCAAATGATGGCATTGGTTTAATGGGTTGGCGCTTACTACATCATCAGAGGGATCTTCAATACCACTTGCCCCTTGTGTGTTTATATATTTTCTTATAAATTAAAATAAATTTAGTCTTCCAATCGAATGATGATACTTGTCATCAATGACACATGATATTACTTGATTCGAGGCTTAAATTTATTTTAATTTATTAAAATTATGATCAATTTGAAAGAATATTTAAGTAATAGGGACCAATTGTATAATTATACTAAAATGTTTTAATTGTCACATCACCTACTCTGTTAAATGTTAACTGCAGGTGGCTTGACTAAAACATTTAAATAGTTGGATGATTTAATTGATTAAATTAAAACATTGATGGTCAAAATGAAATCTGACGATATTTAGATGGTCATCCGACTATTAAAGTGTACACAAATGATCATTTGACTAAAGGTGGTGTTTTGTTGAGTCCCTCAATTATTAAAAGTTACAAAATAATCCCTCAACTATAGGATATTATTTTCTTGAGTTCGAAGATTAAAAGTTACAAAATAGTCACCCAATTATTTATATATTTCAAACACTAACTCGACGTCATAATGTTTCAATTACAAGTTCAAAAGTATAATATAAACAAAGAGTCGATATACAAAATACAACTCAAACAGTTATATGATCAGATTTTATCATATATAGGTCAACAGGTTAATGTCCAACTCAAATGATTACCAACTTTTAATAGAAAATGACGAGTTTGAAACATATGAATAATTTGATAACTATTTTATAACTTTAATTAGTTGAAGGATCTAATAAAATAATATCCTATAATTAAATATTATTTTATAACTTTTAATAGTCTAGATATTCAATAAAAATAATGTAATTATAATATAAGTAAGTTCTTAAAAAAAGAAAAAAGTGAATCCATTTTACTACGTGCCTTCCTGGCACGTCATGTGCCCTATCTTTGCTACACTTGTTAATTGCTTAACTTGTCCATTTTATAGAATATATTTATTATTATTTCAATCGCGTGTACATGCGTTTTCGTGTTTAAAATATTTAATAAAAATACATAGAAAAATAAGAAAAATATAGAGAAATATTCCAGTATTTCTTTTTCACGTCAACATAATAATAATATTAGAAAATATTTATGTATATTTGCCGACGCTTATCAAATTATTTCTTTCTATAAAAAGTAAATATTAACTTTATTTTCTTTGTTATTTTTCTTTCAAATTACCAAATAAACTTCTTTTTCTTCAAAGAAAAAAAAGAATTTTAAAACAAAAACTTTAAAAAAAATTAAAGAAAATCCGCTTCCACCGTAGACGTCTGCCGGAAGATTCTTCCGGTGTCAATAGCTTTTCTTCTTTGTTCAAAATCTGAGCTCTGCTGGGGAACCTTTTTTTTCCTCTTCCATTCCTCCATATATCTTTTTACTATTTCAGGTATCTTCAAATTAACTTTACTTTCTTCTTCATTTTCTTATTTTTTTTGGGTGTGTTATTAAGCTTTTGCCGATCAATTTTTAATGTAGTTTGAAACCCTAGCTCTTGTTTTGCTGTTTAAGTTATTGTATGTTCTTATGTTTTTCTTTCTCCTATTTAGTTTATTTTGATGTGGAAAACTGGAATTAAATTTGGTCAACTAGTTGTACGGTTGACTTTAGCTTTCTCTGCTTGATTGGATCTAATGCGCTTGAAACAGATTAGGCTAGCAATCTTCGTTTTTTTTAAGGTTTCTCGCATTTCTTAGCAACTGGACAGTTTATTTTTTTCCCTCCTTTTTTGAAGTCTGCATATTTTAAAGCTGTATAGTTTTTTCCTTTTTGTTGAATTCTGTTGTCAGCAGATGTATGCCGACGTAGAATTTATTGGTTTTAGGGTTTATTGGTATAAGGAAATTCAAATGTTATCAAGACAAATAATGAATGCTTAAGAGCAGGGATTCAAATAGCAGTCCGCTATCGGAACACTGGCCGTTATATAGCGGTAAAGGTGTTGTCCGAAACCGTTATTTCACAACTGCAATACCCACAATGACAGCAATAGAACCCGCTATTGTCGACCGCAACGGCGATTTAAATCCTTGCTTAAGAGAGAATGTTTTGCTTGGGATGATATTCTTAGTTTCTTCTAATATGAAGAGCGGTTGCGTGATGCATTGAAATGAGTTACTTAGTTTCACTGTTGTTGAATGTAAATAAATATTGTTCTGCACTTTGTTTATTGAATTGAACAAATAAATTTGAAAGAAGAATTTATTTACCCAGAAAAATCAAATAATCATTTGCTTGTGTATTAAGATATAAACATGTTGACTATGATAGTCGCATTGGATGATACAAGGCGTTCTTGGTGTTCACTTAGTTGCATGTTTGGTTTTGAATTTCTTGTTTCTAACTATGACAACAGGTTTCTGATCCAGAAAAAAAAAATAGGTATTCAAATGGTATTATCGGATTATGCCTTTGCTTCACTGGTGTATAAAATTGTTTTTACCATTTACCCAAAAAAATATGTTTTTAAATGTTTTGATTGATTTGAAAATTTACAGTATAATACGAGATGATAGGAAACTGATCAATATTGTTGTTGATTGGTTCTGTGCAGCCATTCATGATCCTATCTTTCAATAAGAATCTCTTGTATTTGTTGAGAGTCGGAAAGGGGAAACTTTTTATTTTCACTACTTTCTTGAGGAAATGGATATTTATGCTTAACTGTATTATCTTGAGGTCTTCCAGCCTGCTTATTTATGACTATTATGATTTGTGTTCCTTTATTCTTTGTCTTTTCCAGTTTTCTATATATGATCTTAAACTAATTCATTGTGACAGAGCTTCTTTATTTTATACGCATCTGAAGGAGGAGGAGGTATTAGTTTTCATGTGATGCCGTCAACATGCAAACTGTCACTGGTCTCCTCACCGTCGGAAGCACAACATAATCAAGAAAATGTTCCCATTCAGATTGGAGATCATGATGTATCTTCATCCACTTCAAATAGTACTGTGCCAGAGCAACGTGGTATGTGAATGCACTTTGATGCTCCTTATAATGATTTTCATTGTTTCTGTCTATGCACAATCACCATCTATGGAAAGTAGTGATTGTGCCTTTAATTTTTGTATGAATGATCTAATGCAGCTAAAAAGCCTACTCGGCAGTGGGCTGCTTGGACACGTCAAGAGCAAGAGAGTTTCTTCACTGCATTACGACAAGTTGGGAAGGTATGTCAAGGTTACTTTTGTTTTGGCTTTTAACTTTTTTCTGTATAATATTTCCTGACATACAGTACTTGCAGAATTTTGAGAAGATCACATGTCGTGTTCAAACTAAAAACAAAGATCAGGTGATCTGCTACTGTATTTATTCTGATTGTTTATTGATACAAGTCAGACGTTCCTTTGTCAATATTTTGATGTGCCTTTTTTCTTATTGAATTTGTAGGTCAGGCATTATTACTATCGTCTTGTGCGGCGCATGAATAAACTTTTGGGTCCGCGATTATGTTTAGATGCCAAAAACTCTAAAGATACTAATGCAGCAATGCTTCGCTGGTAATGTTGGGAACTTTGCCTTCATTCTAAAACTCTTTTAGACTTGGCCTTTATTTCTATTGAGAGTAGAGTTGTTGAACTGGGATGACCCACTTCAACGCAATAAGCCGCCTACCCGCAAGTGGTAGATGCCCTTTGAATATTAGGTGTATAACTATGTTGAATCTTCGATTAATATCCATTTTGAGGGCATATTTAATATGGACCTTTGGAGAACCACACCCCAAAAGATAGCTATTGAGGTGGGAGAGCCTAGGTTCATATAAACCCCACAAGGAAGCTCACATTTTTCGTATGTGGGATCCAAGTCCCATACCTTGCAATTGGCACATATCAATATGATACAAACATTCTTTATGGCCCATTGTTAAGCACGAGGATTAGAAACCTGATTAAAGGAGTTTTTATGATATCATTTTATGACAAAGATTCATTAACTGAGGCTCTTTTTCTTTATTTAAAATGCCTTCTTCTTTTACAGGTGGTCTCTGCTGGAAAAGTATAGCTGCAGAGCTTCTAAGCTTCATCTAAAACCGCGAAGATTTAAAATTTTTGTTGAAGCTTTGGTTAGTCAGAAAAATCTTTGTAACGCATTTTTGCTTTCCTTTCCATTGAATGCCACATTTTATGCTTGTTCTGGACTGATTTTTCTGTTGTCCCTATGAAGGAGCATCAACTCTTGAAAGACCGGAAGAAGAATGTAAGAAAACGATCCTGTCAAGGGGAGAATAGTTCACCTACATCTCCAAACAATTTCACAAATCAGAGTAGGGCTTTGGGACATGATGCTCATATGGTCAAACTGTTTCTTGTAGAAAGTCAAAACATTCATAAATTAGGACCTGGGAAAGGGTCATTTAAGCGTAATAACAATGTAGGTGTCAGTCGTAGCAACAGTAAAGGAGAGTCAAATACCATGAAACCGGCAAGACAACGGCGGAAACCAGGTAATTTTACCCCCCAGCCCAAGTAGATAAATAAACAAAATGAAACTATATCTCCAGATTCTTGTAGCACAATAGCACAATTGGGTTTCCAACATTTACATTCACTTTTATGTATTTCTGTCATGATGTTATAGATGTTCAGTATTATAATAAACATTTCTGTTGATGTCAATAGTCATTACCGGTTTTTTCGTAATAATAACCTACATTTTACTCTTTTTCGATTCTGTTCTTGCTTTGTATGGCCATTTCTGTCAATGTTCATTTTCCATTCACATTTAGGTAAACTTGTTTTTCTATACAATGCTTGTAGGTGCCTCATCATCTGCATATAAAAAATGGGAAAAGGCTGCAATTGCTGGAGTGTCTTTGGTTGCTGATGCTGCTGAGCATTTGGAGAGAACGATTAATGACAAAGAAGATGAGCATGAACAGAACGATACTGCAGGTGATGTTGAACTTAATCAATTTATCAAGTATTTCCTTGAAATGAATTAAAAATTACCATGAATGTGGGAAAATTCATAACGCCAAATTTTTTCTACACCAGGTCCAGGGCATAAGATTCTTGATCCAGTTGAAAATATTGAGCCTCCTTTGCCTACTTTCCCTCAAAACCCTTTCACAGAGAACAATATACATGCTGCTGGGAAACTTAAGCTCCAACTCTTTCCAATTGATGACAGTACTAGAAGAGCCTTGGAAATGGTGAGCACCTAAAGGAAATTATTAATGATTTTGATAAATCATCAAGCATTATAACTCAGGCATTTTAAGGAAATAATTGGTCTTTCTCTCCTGTCAGAATAAACACAATCCACATTTGGAACTCACCCTTAGTACACGAAAGAAGATATCATCAATATTAGAGCATTTGAATAGAAAATGGGGAAACTCAAGTATAGCATCAGGAAAGCTTATGCTTTTCCCTTATGGTGTTCAAAGAGAAAACCTTAGGGGTCATCAGAGATGGACTCAAGCAACCATCCTCAGTGCAGCAGATGTATTTGCAATGGTGGGAAGCCCCCAAGTATTTCGCCTAAGGTTATTTCCCGTCTATTTTTTGTCAGATCTCATTGCCATGTGTGATATATAAGAAGTACCGATAAATATGTTCTTTTTAAAGGTATGGTTGGCTTTCTGATGCTGAAATTGCATCTTTGTCGGGGCAAGCACCTGTTTCCTCATCCTACATTCCAAGTTTGCATAATATGAACCTAGAAAGTAGTAATGGCCAAATTGGGGAAGAAGTACAAGCTGTCTCATCTGATGGTGATCAGTGTTGGAAACTTGCTGATTGTTGCAAGAATCAGTTAATGTTACAGAAAGAAAATCAAGTCCTTGAACCTTCTTCAGGTGATTTTCACGAGATTAATACATGCATTAACACTAGTTCTAAAGATAATCTCAGGGATTTCCATGTTCCCGCAAGAAATGCATCATTAGATAGAAGTGAGGCTTGCAATGTTGCTATCTTGAGACGATCGGAGGATATGGTAAGTGTCAATCATGTCTTAAAGAATTTGAATCTATTTGAGATTTTCAGCTATTGCTTATGATTTAAAACTTTCCAACTTATTCTAGCCCAAAGCTCCGTGTCTTGTGTTTATTATTATAATTCTGGTTATCTGTTAGCCTTTGTTTAGACTTATCAATGAATTTTATTCATTACCCTGAGCTTCACAAAATAGTCTGCTCAAAATAACTGAACTTATCTGCTAGTGCATTAGATCATCTCTTCTGAATTTTACTATTAGCACCAAAGGATTCATAGGAATCTATTTACATAAAAATTCTTCGACACTTGCACATTATCCTTTCAGTTCTAGTTCTTGATGGGCTTCCCTTTCAACCAACATACCAGATGTCAAGCAAATTCTCTCTTTTTTCCTCTGCCCACCTGGTTGTTTCTGGATTTCTTTCAAAGAAAAGCTGTGCCTACTTTAAACATCCACCATCTAGTATACATGAAGAGTCTACATATTGCATTACCGTATGTTTCTGACATTTTAACTTTCTTTTGTTTGCTTAGGATGATCAGAGATTGAAAAATAGCACTGCTGCATTATCTGCTGGAGAATGGGCTGACAGCCTGACAAACATAAGTGTTGGAGATCTTCTTGCAGAAGTGCCTCACAGCTTCGATGATAACTGTGCTGACCACCCTGTTCCAGAAAGCTCATTATGTCATCAGCAGATTCCATTCAGCTGCGACTCTTTCGATGCAGCTATTGCTGCTCATATTTCTAAGCATCAAAACAAGAAGGAGGTTCCATCATTGGCATCCCGTGCATCTTCCATCTGGGATGCTGAAGAAACATGTGACGCCTTCTTATTTTCAAAGAATCGTAATCCTAGTACAGACATTGCTAGATTATCTGATGCTGCTTACCCATCAGCCTGCGAACAGATCGCAAGATCTGACACACTAACAGAGGTTTATTTACTTCCAATCACACAATTTGATTGTCTAGGTTGAGGAATAATTAACTAAGCCTAAAAAATGTTTATTATGCTTTTCATGCAGTCACCTGATCGAGAGGAGACAGCGGAAGATATTGCTTGTGAAGACCTCGTGGACAAGCGTCGATCTGATCCCCACATTATGGATACTACAGAAAAGGTTTTCAATGGGCTGACTGACATTTATTGGGTATGTTATCTTTTCTAAGCCATTGATAGCATTAGGAAAGCTCCTTTGTTTTGTTCCGAGGCTTCGTACTCGGAGCTTCTTTAATAAGTCATATATTCTTTAGACAACCGACTATCTTTCTTGTTCTCCACATCGCAGCCTTACTCTTTAGGACCACTAGAACTCGATGCACAATCTCGTAAGTATCACAGTGAAGATTTGATATTAGGTGATAGCCTTGGAAGTTTGAACCGTCTAATAGCCAGCAGTCTGGATGCATTTCAAAATTGCTCATTTTTCGGGTTGGACAAGAAAGAATCAACCTCAACAGTCGAAGCTCGGGACACTGCACCCACGGCTTTCAGAATTGGCAGCGAGGGTTGAAAATCTCCATCGAGTTCTATATCGGGATGACACTAATCGAGAGCAACGGATTTTGTTGTCGGAAAACCTTTGAATACCGAGACTAATTACGGGTCTGGCTGGTGGACAGGACAGGTCTGAGTTTATTAGAGGATTTCCTCCTGACCCTAACGAACGAGCCTCGTCGACTTGTACAAATAAACTGAAGCACTTCACTTTGTTTGTGATGTGAGGATCAACCAATGAACTCGAAAATAACCGAGGGTGAGCCGTTCTAATATAAACAATTTGCACAATCTTTAATAGGTATGATGAAAAATTTTAGTAAGTTATAATATACAAATATTTAATTGTTTATTATTTAAGTAATTACGTTTGTAAAATATGTGTGTTGTCAATTAGTTAAAAAAATTATAAACATACACTACTTTATAGTCATCTCAGACAATTAAAAAAATACAAAAATATATAATTGTTTACAATTTATTTTTTGTGTGGATAATTTTAGATTTTATTACCCAAGATGCAGAGTTCTTATGTAGAAAAAATCCCAACAATGGGATAAATGATACAAGATTATCCCAACAATGGCATAAAGGACTGCTTACTTACAACATAATTGGATGGTCAACACCCTAACGATTACATAGGTAAATATTAATATTATCTAATTTCCTTAATTGGATACGTACAATCTCCTTAATAGAGTTCATCATTTCTTTCACACTTCTTGTGGTTCATCGGTACAGTCTTTTGTTTCTTTCCTCCCACAGTGAGTAGATGAAAGTGCACCAAGCAAGTTTCAAGGTAGTAGTGAGGAGAGACTTTCCTTTCCAAGCACTACAGGCCCAGTCTAACATGCTCACCCATCGTAAACGAGGAGTGCATAAGCCAGAGAGATTCAGGATATCATTCCACAAGGAAACTGCATGAGGGCATTCATTGAACAGGTGGTCCCTAGTCTCCATAGCCTCATTGCATAGTATACATGAGCTGTCAGTAGTGATTCCTATTCTAAGAAGCCTCTCTTTAGTTGGGAGTCTATCAAGAAGCGTCATCCATGTAATCGTGCTATGTTTTGGAATGTGTAGAGGAAACCATATCAATTTGTGCCATGAGACTTTATCTCCTTTTACCCGAAGTTTTTTCCAGAAATCATTTGTCTTTGTAGCTCCTGTAGATAAAATAGGGATGGCAACTGTCCTGAGTTTCAATAAGCGCCTGATACACCATCTACAATTGGCCATATCTTCCATAAACATAAAGTCTTTATCCTTGATAACGTAGCTTTTAATCAAAGCAGCCCATAATGATCCCTCTCCAGCAAGGATGCTCCTGATAAGTTGTATCATATATGCTTTGTTTTATGTTTTGATATCCTTAATTCGAGTCCTCCTTTAGATTTGGCTTGGCATATTTTTTGCCAGCTGACTCTTGCTCCAGTGGCGGCCTTTTCAGATGCTTTCCAGAAAAATCTAGAGCAAAATTGCTCAATCCTGTAAATAATAGTCTGAGGCAGAATTAATTGTCTGCATCAGTAGTTGGTTATACTGAATAGGACAGCTCTGATGAGTTCTAATATGCCTGCATAACTCAGGTGTTTTTTGGACCAGTAATGAAGCTTTAATTTGATCTTTTCAATAAGAACTACGCAATCTTTTTCAGTGAGTTTTCTTGTGACTAAAGGAACCCTTAGGTATCTCACCGACAAGCAACCATGTTTGAATCTTGTTGATTGTAGAATATGTTCGAGATTTCCGATTGAGATACCAGAAGTATATAGTTCACATTTGGCAGCATTAAGTTTTAGACCAGACATTTCATAGAATTTGTCCAAGACGCTGATGACTCCAGCAACAGATTCGATGTTTCCTTTACAGAAGATAAGTAGGTCATCTGCAAAAGAAAGGTGAGTGAGGACAATCTTCTTACATTTAGGATGGCACCCAAACAAACCTTTAGCAGCAGCCATGTTGAGGATTCTACAGAGCACATTCATTGCAAGAACAAATAAGATAGGAGAAAGAGGTCACCTTGTCTTATTCCCCTTGCACCTTTGAAGAAGCCAATCAAACTTCCATTGAAAGAAATGAAGTATCTTGCTTCAGTAAAGCAGGTTTCAATCCAACCAATGAAAGAATTAGGGAGTTGTAGAGCCTTAAGGATGGAAGAAATGAAACCCCAGTGAAGAGAGTCAAAAGCTTTTTGTAGATCAAATTTCAGGGCACATCTAGGAGAGATAGTTTTCCTTCCGTAGCCTCTCGCCAGTTCTTGAGTAAGGAGGGTGTTGTCAACAATATTTCTTCCTTTGTCAACATCTAGGAGTGATATTTGCTTCCGAGGTTACTAATTTTTACTCGGGTCTTTTAGGAACGGCAGATTCCGGGGTAAAAACTGTGACCCTAATCTTCATAAAGATCTAATGCAATTTAATTTGCCATTAGATTGTTCTTCCAATCTTGTAAAGGAAGTTACTGGTGAAGAGATCAAAGAAGCAATTTTCAACCAGGGAAATGACAAAGCTCCAAGTTCTGATGGATTCACTCCATACTTTTTCAAAAAATCTTGGTCGGTGATCGGAGAAGACGTCGTAAAAGCTATTAAATACTTCTTTCAAGAGACATTCATCCTTCCGGCATTCAATGCTACTACCATAGCGGGGTTCCAAAAGTCCCAAATACCAACAATGTTAGAGATTTTCGGCTTATTTCTTGTTGTTCTGTAATATACAAGACAATCACAAAGATCTTAGTCAAAATTGTTTACAATTTAAGTAACTGTTTATATTTGTTTTTAAGTAATCTAATTTTTATTCAAATAAATAATTTTATGTTAAGAGTTTACAATTTAAAATTGTTTGAAAGTGATTACGTAAGAATATAAAGTATATAAAAGTCATGATACTTGTCTCATATTTAACACAATATTAAAATGTATACCTTTTTTAACTTAAAGAAAAAGTAAATTACATTTCATCTTTAAACTATAACTATCATTTTAAATTAATTACTATACTTTTTTAATGTTTTAATTTCATCTTTAAATTGTTCTCATCTTTTTAAATTAATCCTCAAAATTTTAAATACTTTAATTTCATTCCGAATTATAACATTCTTAAATTGATTCCAAACATTTCAATTTATATTATTATATATTTGAAAAGAAATTAATTACATCACCTGATAATCAGATAGTTAAACCAAATTATATTATCATACATTTGAAAAGAAATTACGTTAAATAATAACTAAAATCAATTATATATTTGGATGAATTTGAAATCAATTTTATCTCAAACTATAGGTATATATTAATCACATCACCTGACCATAAGAACCGAAACTCTAACTACATGCATCTGCCAAAGATATAACAAGGCGATAAACCACGTGTTTTGCAGTGATTTAAGCTCAACACAACTTAAAAGACAAATCGTGAACAACCATCCTCTTTCACCATCACAAGATATATAGCATAATCCCAAGCTAAAAGCACTCATTACAACATATGTAACTCAAGACTGAATAACAATCCAGAGCCTTTCCAATCTAAAATTGAAAGATAACAAGCCAATGAGTTCCATGCAAAGGCGACTAAGCCTACAACATGCAGCTCCCAAAAGATATACAACACTGCACTCATCAGTAGCCTCCTCATCATCTTTACCTATACTTTCTTCTTTCACAAGGAAAGTGCATACAGTTTACCATGATCAGTGATCACATAAGTCAATTTCAACCGATTCACACAATGGAGTCAATGGCATCAAGGTCAAACCAAATGCTTGTTGGTATATCAGAATTCACTTGACCGTGTATCGACGATGCCATGCAAAATGTAGATCTGTAAAGTCCCCCATACCATAGCGTTTCCTCTAAAACAAACAGAGGAGCAATTAAAGATACCAAATCACAGAACCCCTAGTATGCCATATGTGAAATTAATAGTGAAATACACATCGACGAGGACAAAAACAATATTTTATATCAGGGATGCAAATAAATTTAAGCTGCAAAATTATATCATCAATAGAAAATACAAATAAAATAACTAAATCATGTGAGAATTTAAAATTTCTAGGGTGCTCCTTCCATACTGCAGATCGAAGTATCCCAAACAAAACAATCAAGAATACTAGTAAAAAAGAACTGAATTTCTCCAGTAAAAGAGTCATCTGCCGCATCTCTACAACTATCATATAAGGATTTGTAAACCCTAAGGAAATCAAAAGAGTATTGGCTCAGCACAAACACCTTATCGCAACAAACATCATACTACTACCATCCCAAAGAGCGGTAGCAGCCGTAAGTCCGGCCTTTGTGTCATCACAGCCAGTAACAGTCACAGTTAAAACGAAAACGAACAAAAGAATGAAGGAATTAGGTTAATTTTCTGGTTGATGCAAGCAATGGCCTCTTTATATATCTCCTTGTATATATCTCTGCTACTGATTTGAATGTTTTGAATAGAGTTTTTACTTGTATTTGGGTACTGAACCCTACCAAAGCAAGCCCGCGGGCTTTTCATTAATATATTGTGTTTCTTTTATAAATTTCAAACTTTAAGAGTTCGTTTAGACACTTATATAATTATAAAAGCATTTTATAAAAATTGTGCAATAATAAAACTGCAATTATAATAACCTTAAATTAGTTATTACACTATTTTTTATCCTTCCCCCTATAAATTTAAAGGTATAATTGTAAATGATCTTTAGAGAATGTGGTTAAAAATTTATAGTCTCCCCTAAATTAGGAGTTCAATATTTACTAAGTAAAATTTTTCTTCCCCTCCACTTAGGTAGAAATTGTTCAAAAGATAAAAAGGGTTAAACTATGCAAACAGTCCCCTTTGTTTTCGGTCTGACCATGTATCCTAACGTTATCGATTCGTTCGATTTTAGTCCTTCAGTCGTTAACTCTTGTTCGATTTAATCCCTCAGCTATGTCACATATTCGTTAAGGGTTAATGATAGAGGGACTTAAACCAGACGGATTGATAATGTTTGGAACCATTTACCCCTAAATTGGTTACCAAAGTTGACAAACACTACAACAGAGTTGGTCTATTGCGGTGTTTTTTAGTCCTATAACGACGTTTTAAAGCGCCGCTAAAAATATTTCTGGCGCGAAAAAATGCTACAAAAAGGGACTATTAGTATAGTTTACCCAAAGAAAAGGGGTGTTTTTTTAGTCCTAAACAAAAGGGACTATTCGCATAGTTTACCAAAGAAAATATAATTGAGAGCCCTCAATTACATCTATTTTTATATAGTTTAGGGTTAATTACAATGTATTATATGTTTAGAATTTTCTTAATTTATTGACAACACACACCTTACAAATGCAGCTGCTTGAACCTATAATCTTTAAGGATAATAATTTTTTCTTCTACCATTGAGGCCACTTGATAGAATTTTAGTTATATGTAATTTAAATAAATTATATAAATTAATATAACATTCAAATAACGTTAGACCTTAATAATTCTATACCTAGAGATAATTATAGGATATGTGACATGTATATTATTTTAATATGGTTTTCTATTTTTAATAGAGATTTTTTTATGTAAATAGAATTCCTTATTTTAACTACACATTTAATACTTAACGTTACTTTTTAAAACAATATCTAACATTCAATTTAGGTTTCAATTTGATACCTCATAGTTAGAAACTTAATGTTAATTAATGGCGATGTTGATGTAATTTTAACCAATAAAGTGATGACACATGTAATCACCTTAAAGAAGTAAAACCAAAGGGGAAAAAACAAATATGCACTACAACAAAATATAGTTTTAGTGGTGTTTTTTTAGTCTTATAGCGGCGTTTTTAAGCGCCGCTAAAAGCGCTTGCGGCGATTAGAAAAACGCCGCAACCGCAAGAAGCACCGCTGAAAACAGCGTCGCTAAAATTAGCGGCGTTTGAGAACCAAAAACGCCGCTATAGGTCAAGATCTATGGCGGTGTTTTTGGAACAAACGCCGCAAAATGTCGAGATCTATAGCGGCGTTTATGGAACAAGCGACGCAAAAGGTTAGACATTTAGCGGTGTTTTTGGAACAAACACCGTAAAAGGTCATATCTATAGCGGCGTTTTTGGAACAAACACCGCAAAAGGTTAGATTAATAGCGGTGTTTTTGATACAAACACCGCAAAAGGTCAGATCTATAGCGGCGTTTTTTGATACAAACGCCGCTAATTACCATTCTTTAGCTAAGATTAATTGATATTTTGCATATTTCATTTTTGCTATAAATCACCTAAATTTAATATCATGTTACTTTATATAAAAAACAACCATAAATTTTAACAACAAAATAAATTAAAATTTATAAACATTAAAATTAAATGTAATGTAGCTTTGATGTTCATTACTTCGAAAATATTGAGTTCAATTCCACATATGGAAAGAAAAATAAATTAGTATGCATATAATATAAGCTACAAATGCCATTTGGCTGGATTCCTGACTTAAAAGTCATTCCAAATTTTCTTGGAGATTCAACTTCTGCAACTCCTCCCATTTTTCTTTGTCTGCAACCATTTTCAAAGTTATTGGACATTTCTTAATGGAAAGCATAAGCGAATGATGGTCTCTTGCAACCTTCAGGACTACGCCCACCGCTGCCCACAATGAAACCGAGAAGAGCCTTATAATCAGATATAATTTCTAAAAATGGTTGTTACAGAATGAATGGTTGATTAGTTTCAAGCTTGAAGGCATGCAAGGTCTACTTTCTCAAAGAGAACTTGCCTGTAATAAAGTTCCCTTTTATTATTTATTTGTTATACATCTTTACCCCCGTCACAGTCGTTGAAAATGAAGGATACTTACGCTCTAAGTGAGACTTTGACCAAAAATTCAATAATGGCATCCTAACTAAAGCTCTGTCCAAGTACCATTCTATAGAATAACTGATAGACCACAATTGTTATCCTGAACACATAAGTTAACAATATCTTTATCATAAAATGTGTAAAAGAAATCATGAAATGACATAACATGTTGATTTCAAATAATCCGAGATGTCGAGTAATATATGGAGTGTTTTATACAGCATAATTAAAAGAGCAAAGGATAAATCTATAAATTGAATACCCATCATTCATCAAGGTTTCTCCTTCAATTATGGTGCTCAGCTTTTTGCTAGCACCAAGATCCTTCAATAATGCCACAACAGCAACAGGATCAATGGCACTAAGAAGTCACCCAAGCAACAATGATGTTTTCCAGTTCCACTCATATGGAAAAGTAAGCTGCAAGGAGAATATAATATTGTAATTACACAATTATAATATCAAATTTCTAAGCACGAAAGGTAGGATACCTTCAAAGAAGATCCAAGAAAGAAGGTCAAAATAAGAACTCCAGGACCAACAAGCAGAAGTATTTGTGCCATACACCTCTGTTGACACATTAGCCACAATTTTTCAAACGATAAGGTTCAAAGCCATAACTTAATGGATAGAATGATGTTTTAAACATACGTCAATATAAGTGTTCAATTTATCTTACAGAGTTCTTAAACTCCAGCAGATGGATTTCGTTTGAAATAACTAAACCATATTAAGAATGAATTCATTTTCTATATACTCGCAGTGTAGGGTTTTTTTTAACTTTCACAAGAACCTGATAGCAAAAAAAATATATAATTAAAACAATTAAAAGAAAAAAAAGACAATAGCTACTAGACCTTGACAAAAGCGAAAAACTCCTCCTGGACATGAACAACAACTGCCATTCGTTTCAAGTGCGATGCAAAATGGTGCCTCTGCACAGGATTACCGCTTCCTCTGAAATGCATAAGATATAAGAGGAGTGTTTTAGACCAAAACTTCATAAAGAAAAAAGCTTCTAAAATAATTAATGATTAAAATCACAAAATGCAGGGAAACAAGATACATTCATATAGTACATGAAAGTCAAACATGTTTATTATAAACAATATTGATCATAACCAGCGCATAGAACTACAGCCAGTGCGCAGAACTACAACCAAACAACCACCATCTGGAGTTCTCAGAGGGAATCTCTAACTCTAATTAGAAATATAGAAATATAAATGAAGTGAATAAACATGAGATATGTTAAAAACTAAATTTTGGTATAACCTGCCTTATTAGCTGTGTGCTGCAATATTTTAGTCCCACCAAACAAAATATGATTCTTGTCACGCTTGGAAGATAACTTCTCCTCAATACCCATGCCTGCTATAGAAACCTAGGAAAAAGTTTTGCCTCATATAAACTGTTACTGTTCAAATGATATTGAACAATGTATTTATCTAGTTAGCTTCTATGAGAGAATTAATGTGAAAACAACCCCATATGAAGTGCAACATATATACAAACCAATTGATCTAAAATAAAAACAAAAGCTATAGGTGAAACATTTAATGGAAAAAACAGAAGTATGCTTAGACAATACAAAATTTTCAAGTCAAACTTATAAGATTGTAATACTAACCATTAAAGAGAAATATAGTTAGTTCTACAACAGAAAGTTTACTTTCAACAATTGAACTCCCACAACAAATATTTAACACAACCAAACATCAAATAACTTATACTAAGTGATCAATGTTGAATATTAAAATGGGAAACATGAGAAGAATTAAGAAGAAGAGATCCACCTTCCATTGGGGGGTAGACTCGCCTGTGAGAATGACTTCATTCACAATAGCACTTGCAGATAGTATAAGCATGTCTGCTGGAATAGACTTATCTTCTTCATTTTAACCAGATGAGCGACCAATGGAGACCACATCCCCAGGCAATAGATCAGTTCCAGATAATTTCACCCACCTACAACTCCCAAAGTTTGAATGATAAATCTAAAACTCTGAAAAAAGGTTTAAAATAGGAGTAGTAGTAGTAACAATATTAGCGATAAAAAATCATATTAATATATATAAAAAATAGAACATAACCCAGATTGTCATAGTCTACAAATGTAGTTTAGAAATCATAAGTTCACAACTAATATGTCTGAAGAATCATAGAAAATTGAAGTGGGGAAAGACTTGTGCTCTGTAAATTAATTTAGGTAAGAATAAAAACAAAATTAAAACATTAGAGTAAAAGAATATTGACACTCCAAAGAATTCAACAGCAAAACCATTAACCCATTGCTAAGCACAATAAGCTACTATAACAAGGTTACTTTCAATAGTCGTATATATCCAGGATAAGTCAAATTAAAAAGAAAATTTGAAAGGCTAGCGTGAAAATTATTATGATAGCAACATACACATTGCGTCCCCATTTTTCAGTTGCAGCAAGAATTTTGGCATCAGATCCATGGCCGGTACACTTTAGGTAATAGTTAAATGTTTCCTTGGTAGGATATTGAAGCTTGCAAAAGGTATCCTCCTCCTTAGAATAAATGAAGCACTGCTTCCTGAAATCAAAGTAAATCTCCTCTGCATCTTTCACAGATGAAGAACTTGCTACCTATACAATTAGTCAAAGTAAAATTTAAGAACCCAAAGTGGACGGGAAGGATGGGAAAAATAGGAGCACTGGAAGCAAAATCTGGATCGCACATTTTATGTGAAATAAGAGAGTTTAAAAGGGAAGAAAGACGATGATCAAGTTACTTGAGGAGGTACGCTCGCCGATGGAGCCTCGTCGGTTCCATCTCGTAACCATCAGTGTTGGGGAGTTTCGAACCAAAAATCGTATCAATCATCAAAAAACAAACGAAAAGAGAGTTTTTTTTAAATCAATCGAAAACCAAAATCAAGGAAAAACTAACCAAAAGTCTTATATTGCTCAAGAACCTTACCTTTTTCTTCACCAAGAACCTTTGATTCTTCGTCGGAGTCGTGATACCCTCAAGTTATTGAAGGTATTCCCTTTTTCTCCTTAGATGTAGGTTCAGCTTTAGGCATTGGGGCTGCGAGAGAGACGGTTTTGGAAGGTCTAGAAATGGTCTTAGGTTATCGGAGTTGCGAGGGGATGGTGGCCATGGAGGATTTTGGCCTCTGGTTCATTTTCTATTAAGGATAAAAAGAATAAGAGTGAGAGAGATGTAAGCGGCAGAAAGCTAGAATGATAAAAATAATAAGGTTTTAGGGCTTCTTTAATTTTTTTTAATGAGATTCAAGTGCGTGTTTTGGGGGGTTTAGCAGTAGAAACGCCATTAAAGTACAGATCTTTGGGCAGCGTTAGTATAAAAACGCCACTAAAGTACGAGTCTTTGGCGGCGTTTGTATAAAAATGCCACTAAAGTACGAGTCTTTGGCGGAGTTTGTATAGAAACGCCACTAAAGCACGGGTATTTAGCGGCGTTTTTATAGAAACGCAACTAAAGTATAGTATTTAGCTGTATTTATACAAAAATGCCACTAAAGTACGAGAATTTAGTGGCGCTTGTGCTTAAAACGCCACTAAAGAATAGTATTTAGCGGCGTTTATATAGAAATGCCACTAAAGTATGAGCATTTAGCGGCGTTTGTGCTTAGAACGCCACTAAAGTACATTATTTAGCGGCGTTTATATAAAAACACCACTAAAGTACAGTATTTAGCGGCGTTTATATAAAAACGCCATTAAAGCACAGTATTTAGCGGCGTTTATATAAAAACGCCACTAAAGAACAAGTATTTACCGGTGTTTGTTTAAAAAACGCCGTTAAAAGTGCTGCTAAAAACCCATTTTGATGTAGTGATGCTACTAAGAGAAATTGAACCTTAGAAACCTTAGATGAGAGTCAAGCATCCAATTGTTGAGATAGAGTAATTGTTCAGTACAATTTCATCAACAACTACATTTAATTTATACTAGATGATAACCATAAAATAAATAAACTTGAACAACTTAAGGTTGAACGTGGGACCTTAAGCAAAGTAAACATTTGTTTTACCACTAAATTTAAGTTAAAAATTTATTAATTTTCTACTACATATATATTAATTTTTATAATGGTTCCAACAAATTTTTTATAATATTTATTGACTCATCAAAAGTAATGATGAGTTCTTCAAACCTTCGCGCTTTTTCTTATTGTCTGTTATAGATCTCATAAAACAATGTTTCTAGGTCTTCATCATCTATCTATGTTTCTCCATCATCTATCTTTGTTATTTTAATATTCGAATTCGAAGCATCAACATCAACCTCAATGAACTCTGCGTATAATTCCACATTAGATATAAAACGTGAACTGTATATGTCAGTCATCTCAACAATGTCAACATCAATATTAAGAGAAAACTTTGTGCATGATATAAAGAAATTAAAATGCAATGAAGGTAATCTTTTATTTCTTCATAGTTGAACATTTTTAAGATATTGGTGATCAACTCATCTAATTGAATTATTTTTTAATGACATCCTAAAAGATTTGGCATCAAAAAATAATTACTGAAAAGTAGCCATAAGTAACGAAACAAGTGAAGGTTTAGAGGTGAAAAACACAAATTTTGAAAGATGTTTTGTCATTCAAGTGAGAGTAAATAGTTGCCTTTCACACCTATTTATAGTCTCATATGTGAAATGTATAAGTTTATATATTTAACCGGTAAAAATAATACATGAATAGTTTGACTAATTAATTTTTCATTTTAGAAATAAAAGCATTCTGAACAATACATTAATGGGTAGTGGTTTAGGGACTAAATTCAAAAATAAAATATTTCACGAACTAATTTCAAAACTCAGTGTTAATAGTTTTAGTAATTAATTTTTCATTTTGGAATACCTAAAAAAACTAAGTTAGTTTTAAAACCAGAGTTGTATTTTGTATAAAAGACGTATTTACAGAATTTGTTTTATACATATATTGTCTAATCAACATAAGACACTTTCTGCAGAAAACGTCTTTATCACATATGCATAAAGCACTTTATTGTCTGTTTTATGTATATATATGATATATACGTTTTCTGCAGAAGGCACCTTCCGTATAAAATAATTTTGTCAAATGAGTTTTCATTTCCATCAAACTGTTCCAACGTTCTATCCTCATTCTCACAACCCATTTGAGCCATCGTCCCAATAGTGTGTGAATGCAATGACTTCCTACATTTGAACTTCCCATTATACAAAACAGCAGTCAAGGGATTACGATGAGAATATCTTGTACTTATCCCACCATCAGAATCCTTGTGTCAGCCAAATGTTCACCGGTGGAGCCGCCCTACATGGAAGAGCACGGAGCCAAATATTCCAATCCAACACATTCCATGGAGAGTGATCCCAATAAACCCTCCTCTCTTAGATTATTAGTCAGCTTTCCTTCCCCCGTTGTGTTTTGCAGCCATTGAATTCATCTTGCAGTATTGTTGCTGTTGCAGTAGCAGTAAAACCAGATCCCAAATCCCTCCCAATGGTAAACGTACGCAAAAACAAAGACATGAAGACAACCAAACCAACCTCCCTATACAGGAATGGACCGAGGGTTGGTTGGGACAGTAGTTTCTCTGAAATTTTAAAAGAGTAAATTAAATCAATGACCACTTAATTATTGTCTCATTTTATTTTAACCACTGTTCTTTTAATTTTATCGATCAGACCACCTAATATTTTAATTATAGTCAATTAAACCACTAGCTGTTAATATTTGACGGAGATGCTAACTTGACAGTTAAAATATTAGCATAATTATATATTTAGTCTTCATTACTTATATATTCTATCAATTTAGTCCTAATTTGAATTTAATTCAAAAAATTATTCTTCCAATCAAAAGGTGACACGAATCAACATAATATTGTGATACATTTCACTAGTGACATGTTTCACCAGCTGGTTGGAGAGTTTTTTAAATTAATTTTAATATTTTAATTGGATAAATTAACTCTCTAATCAGTGGGTGACACATGCCACTAGTGAAATGTATTACAATATTATGTTGATATGTATCGCCTCTTGATTGGAGTATTATTTTTTTGAATTAAATTGGTAAAATATGTAAGTAATGATGACTAAATATATATAATTATGCCAATGTTTTAACTGTCATGTCAACATCTCCATCAAATATTACTTAACTGACCATAATTAAATAGTTAGATGATTTGATTGATAAAATTGAAATATCAATAACTAAAGTAAAATGAGACAATACTTAAGTGGTCATTTGTATAGTTTAATTAATTTAAAATTATCATATATTTTAGATATTTTCTTTAAATTTTCTATTTACATTTAATTTTTTATTTCTTATAATTTTATAAGTTCGTCATCTTTTAAAATTTTATAAATTCATTCTTTTAAAATAAAATCATGCATTTATCTATATTGTTATAATATATTTCAACCTCGTCAGGTATGCACCTGTTACATCTGCCTAAGTTATGGGTCTCCTCCCTACTGCTGTCATACTGGTATTTTTTCTCTCTCTTAATTTCTTTCTACATTTTGGTGCCCCTTCCATCCCAATCTTTCAACTTTGGTGTTTTCATGGAGTTTCATTGCTTGCTTTTGCAGGATACGTAGGTATAGTACTACTCCCATCATGTTTCACTTTCGAACTCACAATATTGAAACATATGCAGAAAATATAATATTGAAAATTAAGATTATTGAATGTGTGTAATAATTTGATAAGACATCATAAATATCAAAACATGTGTGGATCTGAAAACTTTTTATAGGGGGAGTCAAAAAGGTGATTGTGCTGATCAATTTGGGTCCATCATTGATAAGATGGTTGGGGTTGGGGTTGAGGATCATCAAAAGAAAGAAAATATATGCACGAACCGAACAATCTTAATAATAAAATAAATAATAATTATTATTTTTTAAAATTTTTGAACATCATAAATATTAGAGGTATGAGTGTTTATTATCAAATGATTAAAAGTTATCTTTGAACATATATTATCTTATATTTATCTCAGATTAATAAAAAAAATTCAATTTTAGTATTAAAATTTGAGATTATGAAATATATTTCATGTTTATTACGATTACAATAATCATGAGTGTTATTATTATTATGGATATTACAATCATATAATAATAGTTTTAAATAAAAATTTTACCGTTATCTAACTACCACTGTTTTAATATCATACCTCTATTTAATTACATAATTGTACCATATATGCCTCTCTCTAATAGTCTAAATTAACTTCGTCGCCTTCTCTTCTTTTCTTTTTTTCCTATAAGGATGCTCAATGTCTCCTGAAATTGGTAGTTTCGATTTTTGCTCGATTCGATTCGATTCGATTCGATCTGATCAATTTTATTTTGAAATTTTATATTTGGGTTGGGCTTGAACTTAGTGTATTTTTTTATCCAACTAGATTAGAGAAAATATTATAATCATCTCTTATATATTTAGCTATAACTGTAATAATACTTATATAAGTAAGGTTAGGATCTACTTACACAATGTAAAACTCTTTAGTTTTACACAGATTTAAGATCGTTAGATGAGTTAAAATAGATGGTTGAGATTGACTCTTGTTTTTTTTTCTAGTGAATATTTTCTCATTTCTTACTGTTAATCTCATACATATATTTTTACTCATCCAATATTTCTAAATCTATGTAAAACGCTTTTAGTTTTACATTGTGTAACATTATTCTATACCCTATATATATATATATATATATATATATATGCGCGTGCGCGCGTGTGTGAATCGGTTCGGATTAAATCAAATGTCGGGTTTGATCTAAAATAATCATATCAAGTTTAAAGTTAAATCAAATACGGATAAAAAATTTTAAATTTCAAATTGAATTTTAATAGACCAAAAACCCAACTCGACCTGATAATATTTGTATCCACATCACTCCCCTTCAATTTGCCCTCTTTTCTGCTTATATCTTAGCATTTCTCATGCTCTAAACTCTAACAATCTCTTGTAAACCTTTAATCACGCGGTTCGAGGTCCGATTATCATCCATAAACACGAAATGCATTTCAAGATCAATTGTTTGGTTATTAAAAGATATTAATAATAAAAATAATTAATTATATTTACTGATAGTATATACTTAATTTTAATCCAAATCTAAAAGAATACTTCTAAATATGATCATACATATATATTTTTCACTTAAGATAAAAATGAAATTTAAATATGGATTTGCTGAATACAAATCAATTAACTTGAACCTGGGGTTTGCCTATATTAACATTTTTACTCCATATATAGCTTGAATTGTGTAAACTAGTACTAGTTATTATACTAGAATTTCAAGACATCATTTTACCCAACACAATCCTTAGTACGTTATTAGAACAAACGTAAGATTTTATACTAAAGAAGTGAACTTCTAAAATTTTAAGAAGGGACGAAATCATAAAATATCAAAATGATAAAAATCACAGACCAATTCTCCTTTGTGTTGGCAGCTCTACACCTAACCTTCGCCCGACTCAATTCAGATATTTCTCTGGCTGGTTACAACATGATGATTTCAACCGAATGGTGAAGGATAACTGGATAAACTCTGAGTCTCTTTCAGACACTATCACCCTTTTTACTTATGCAGCTGATACATGGAATAAAAAGGTGTTTGGTTATATTGGCACAAAAAAGAAGATAGTTATGGCAAGACTTCGAGGAATACACAAAAGCCTCAATAGACATCATTCGACTTTCCTTATCAATCTTGAAATCGAACTTCTCACCGAGTTAGAGCAACTCCTAGACCAAGAGGAAATTCTATGGAAACAACACTCAAGAATAAATTGGACTACCCAAGGTGACTGAATTACAAAATACTTCCATAGAAGTGCCTTGCAGCGAAAGCAAAAGAACCGAATCTTGGCCCTTAAACTTTCTCTAAATGATTGGTGCTTTGACACGAATAAACTTAAAGAAGAAGCGGTTAATTTTTTCAGAAATGTTTATGCATGCGATGAGGACGTGGTAGGGAATTTTTCCCATTTCAGGTTACTTCCCGGCTATTTCGACTCATTTAAAGGATTCCATGTCCATTGAACCCGATGAAAAGGAAATCTATGAAGCTCTTAAGGATATTGCTCCCCTAAAAGCACCGGGACATGATGGCCTCCATGCAGAATTTTTCCAACAACAGTGGCACGTGGTGGGTCATTCTGTCTGCAGCATGGTGAAAAACGTTTTTACAGGAGGTGACATTGAAGCCGACCTAAACAAAACTGTGCTTGTTCTAATCCCAAAAAAAGAAGGACCTGAAACTTTCACGAACTTCCGTCCCATCAGCTTATGCACAGTTATGTACAAACTCATCATAAAAATTATTGCCCGTCGCATAAAACAAGTGATGCCTATTCTGATCATGCCGAATCAAACAAGCTTTATCGCTTGCCGCTCTATCACCGAAAACATCATTATAAATCAGGAGGTAATCCATTCCATGCGCCAACTCAAGACAAAGCAAGTTTGGATGGCAATTAAGGTGGATCTTGAAAAAGCTTTCGATCACCTCCGATGGGAGTTCATTCAAGACTCGCTCACTGAAGATGGCTTTCCACCATGCACTATCCGACTCATAATGCACTGTATCACTTCGACCTCTATGCAAATCCAATGGAATGGTGAGAATTCTTCTGCGTTCCAACCAGAACGAGGTATCCGATAAGGTGACCCACTTTCTACATACCTCTTTGTTCTAGCAATGGAACGCCTTGGCCATAGCATCCGTAAATGTGTTGAAGAAGGTGATTGGAAGGGTTATTCTTTTTCCCGGCAGGGTCTCTCCATCAATCATTTATTTTTTGTTGATGATCTTATGTTATATGCAAAGGCTGACCTACACCATGCGGAAATCATTGAGAAAACCCTCAAGGAATTTGGGTATTTCTCGGGGCACAAAGTTAGTAAACGGAAGGCGCATATATACTTCTCGCCTAATACCACCATATCCACGAAATCTTTTATTCTATCATGTCTTGGTTTCCAAGAAGTTGAATCTATGGGGAAGTATCTTGGACTTCCGGTCCTCCATAGACGTATGAAAATTGCTGATTTTGATTTTATCTTTGATAAGTTCAGGAGTAAACTAAATGGATGGGCTGCTCGATCCCTTTCGCTTGCAGGGCGTATTACTCTGACAAAATCAGTCCTTTCAGCTATTCTGAATTATTTTATGCAAGTCATGTCATTCCCTAAACGAGTCTATAATGAGATAGAAATTACGGTAAGATGTTTTATTTAGGGGTAGGAACTATCTGGCAGGAAAATCTCTCTAGTTAACTGGACTACCATTTGTAATCTAATTGATCGAAGAGGTTTGGGGTTTATTCGACCTCTTGAGCAAAACAAAGCTTTCATGATGAAGCTTGGCTATTCCCTTATGGTGAAGACAAACTCTTACTGGGTCCAACTACTCAGACAAAAATATAAAATCCAGGAGGCTCACCCTATATTGGTTGAAAAGTACAATTGTTCTCTATTATGGAGAGGAATATCAAAAATATGGAGACAATTGCTCTCATGTTTGGTTTGGTCAGTGGGTAATGGGAACTCTATAACTTTCTGGAATGATAATTGGGTGCCGAGCTTGGGGCCTTTACGAGACTATGCCCGAGATGATATACATGCTGATTTAACCCAGAAAATTCACAACTTCGTTGATGTTCATGGCCATTGGGACATTGAAGCTCTATCTCAAGTTCTTATTCCAGCTGCCATACCTCATGTCATTAGTGTTCTACCCCCAGATAGAAACGATAAACCCGATACACTGATATGGAGATGGACTCCTGAACTTAGCTTTACAATTAAGTCAGCTTATACTTTTCTCATGGAAGGTAACTGGAATGAAAAAAGCTCTATTTCGAAGGTAATTTGGTCAATCACTGCTCCTCAACGAGTTCGGATGTTTACATGGCTCGCTTATAAAGAAAAAATCATGACGGATTATGAGCGAGGAAGACGACTGCTCACAAATAACTATTCATGTCCGACTTGTGGTGCAGCAACTGAAACTGTAATTCATGTGCTACGTGACTGCCCACCAAGCCGACACATGTGGTTGCACATTGTGCCCCAATCCGCCTGCTCAAGCTTTTTCGGGACTGACCTTCATTCATGGATTACGCAAAACATACACGTGCATCGTCCCTTATGCGATAGTGATCCCTCTTGGTCCTCTCTTTTTACTGCTCTCATTTGGCTAATTTGGAAACAAATGAACGATTATGTTTTTAAGGGTATCACTTATAAAACAGACTCGATCATTCATAGTAGTTATAGTTGGGCCAAATGCTATGAAACCAATATCAGAAATCCTTCTGCACGCCCGAGACAACATGGGGCTGCTTCAACATGGTCTTTGCCACCCTGAGGATGGACGTGTTTAAACACGGATGGTGCAGTTGCGACACTTGATGGGCGAGGTTCGATTGGTGGTGTGTTTCGTAACTCTACTGGTGACTGGATTACAGGTTTTACAAAGAATATAGGGACAATATCGGCCCTCCATGCAGAACTCTGGAGCATCTATGAAGGTTTACTCATTGCAAGGAGCTTTGGGGTTTTCAAATTATTGATACAATCCGACTGTAGCAAAGTAGTCAAGCTGATCGAAGATAGTGCTACCATTGACAATCATATTCCTCTAGTGCGCGCAATCCTAAAGCAACGAAGGTATGGATGCTGGATAACAAAGGTCCAATGGATATGCAGGAATGGGAACAAGATTGCAGATAAGATGGCAAAACTTGCCTCCTGGAATCACATCTGTTTAAGATTTTCTTAACTTATTGACAATACACACTGCAGACGCGACTGCTTGAACTCAAGACATCTAAAAATAATAAGCTTCTCTTTTACCACTTATAATGATACTTTATAGCAATTACTACATTTATTAAAAAACATAGTAACTATTACATCTACATACTTAGCTTAAAAATATGACACTTCATGGTAATTAATATATCTACATACTACATACTACATTCTATTGTAGTATTATTATAAAGTTCCAACACAACACAATACACCATAATTAATCATACTTCAAAGCTCACCGCATAGCAATAGCCAAATAAACCATCAAAGTTTCAAAGACAAATCTTTAATAAACATTAAATATTAAACGCTCACACTTCTGACATTCATACTGCTCGAATCTAAGACTTCAAGATATAACAATAATTTCTTTATTACCAAGATCGTTTGGTTCGTGCAATAATATAAATATAAATGTATGGGATTGAGAACCATTTCCATCACTACTTTCTCCCTATTTCTCTTAACCTACCTTACTTGAAAGAAGCACTCTCAACAATTATATTTTTCTTCTCTAATACTTGATTTACATTTTTTCCAAAACAAAAGGGATTTGGTATATGTTTTTTCTTTAAAAAAGTTAATATATTTGAAAAAAAATATAATTTAATATTATTTTTTATTGAATATTCAAGTAGGGTTTTTTAAAACAAAAGTACGATTAGCTGTTAACAGTTCAATGATTCATAAGTTTGACAGTGAAAAGGAAATAATACAGAAATCTGGGGAAAGTAGATGCTACTCTTTAACCAATGATGATTCCATGTGAAGATCTGGAAAAGAAGAAGAACAAGAAGAATTTGCAGTTTCAATTGTTAACCAGCAGGTAGCTAAAAAACTAAAAAAAATGAAGAAAAAACAATTAAAAAAAGAGAGGAATTTTCATGGTTTCCCCCCCCCCCTCTCCAGCAATGAGAAATGAACAGTTGAGAGAAAAAGATGACAACCCAGATTTCCCTTCCGTCCCATCAATCCATTTGACAGAAAAAAAAGAAGAAAATCTAAACAGAGATCCATAATTTTATTTGCAGCACTAAATAAATTTTCTTATACTTAATACTCTAATAGTATTATATATGAAATCAAAAGTACTTCCTTTAAACTACTATACAAAGCCATGAAACCAAATAAGCTGGCCTTTTCCCCTAAGGCTCGCCTCGGTCACGCCCGCAAACGAGCATCGCAATGCAACGTCGGAGGATGTAGAATTTGGCTCGCTGCTTCTTAACCAAATGATTCTTGTGTCCTTTTCTTTGCCTGCCATGTGATCGACTAAGCTTCAGATGTGCCTACTGTTGGTGTTTATGACACTGGCAGCACCACTGCAACTATACTACTAGAAATAGAAGCAGTAAAAAATATAAAAGGGATGAACTTGGTGGTGGTATTTATATAGGAAAAGGGAAGGATTTTGATTCTGGGGTTACTGGCTCCTCTTAATAAGGTATATCTACTGTTACCCTCTGCAATCTCTGCAACCCACTAGCTGTCAGGGACTGGAAGGATAGAGATATTATTTTTTAAAACGAGTATAGTTATAATTTGAGTAGATATCTAACAATCTCCATATTCATATTCGATACGTACTTCACGGACAAGAGACATGATGTTGTCAAATTTACCTGAAGTGTTAGTAGGTGGAGTGGAGAGGTGCAGGGCAGGAGTAGTACTGTTGGTTGTTGTACAGAGAAAGGGTAAATCTGAAGAGGAAGGCACACGAACGAGAATAATGGCTAAACAGTGTAAAACTGTTGGGAGATGCCTTTATTATTCGTGCTGATTGTTGACTTGTGAGGTGGAAGAATTATATTCTGCAGCTCCGTTAGAACCGGGGGCATGCAGGCCTAGCTATGTGTTAGGCCCAAAGAGATCACTCCCAACTAGGTGTCAATATTAAACAACCAATGTGTTAGGACACCTGTTTGTATATATATAAAAGTAAAATTACTCTTACATAAATAGTTATTTTATTTTTTATTTTTAAGAAACGTTTTAGTTTTTAATATTTTATTTTTATCAAAACAAATCATATTAAATGAAAATGAACTATAAATACATGTTATTGATGTGATATTTTTACGTGTATTTAATTAATGATGTAGTATGTGACACGTCACTAAAATAATAATGTGACATGTGACACATGACTAAAGTAATGATGTAGCATATGACGTGTCTCCAAAGTGATAATATGACATATGTCATATCAATTGAATACATGTGAAAATATCATATCAATAACATATGTTATTCGTTAGTCAATTAATGGTTTTCGTTTAATAAAGTATATTTTGACAAAAATATTAAAACATTAAAAATTAAAATGTTTAAAAAAAAGAGAGAGAACAAAAATGACCGATTTTACTAACGTTGAAAGTAATTTTATCATTATATCTAAAAAACATATAGAATTCATAACATTCTTTAAAAAATAGTAACAATAAATAATTTTATTAAATAAAGAATAAATACTCTAAAATTATAAATAAAAACTTATAAAAAAGATTTGAGTAAACATATAACATAAAATATACATTTTTTTAATCCATCGAAATATACAAATTAGTCAAAACATAGAAAAAGATTATAAAAAAATAAAAATATAATCGAATAACTCAAAATAATGATAAATACAAACAAACATTATTTTTAATTGTGAATGATAAACACTAGTAATGCTAACACAAAAATGTATAACAATAATGAATCGTTGATAAAATAATATTATTGTAATTCAATTGCGACCTATCTTTGATGATTATAAATGTCTATCAATATTTGATTGGATGGTCAAAAACGAGAATAAATGAACAAGATAATCAAATAAACGTCATTTGGATATACATGTCAAATTTAAACCTGAAAAAAAAAATACAAGAAAGTACTTATAAGAATATGCAAGGAAAATAATATTGACTATTTTCACATGAAGAAAGGAATGTTGACTAAAAAAATAACATCATCAATAATGAAAAAACAAAAAAATATATGAAAAAAATAATAAATATATGAAGAAAGGAATATTGACAAAAAAAGAGTGTTATCATAACATTTTAAATATATGAAAAACAATAATTGATAATACACTCCTTGGTCAAGAATTAGTGAAAGGATATGGAAGGAAGCATATCTCTCCAAGGTGTGCTCTCAAAATTGACCTCCAAAAAGCTTTTGATTCTCTCAACTGGGTCTTCATTTATGCTATCCTCAAAGCCATTGGGCTGCCAAGTACCTTCATAAGGTGGATAGAGGCTTGCTTTAAAGAAGCTAGATATTTTATTTCATTCATTGGAAGCTTGGTAGGATATTTCAAAGGCCAGAGGGGGATTAGACAAGGTGACCCTTTATCCCCTATTTTATTTGTGCTTGCTATGAACATCCTTTCTAAAATTCTTAATATTGTTGCTGCCAAAGGGATCTTTGGGTATCACCCAAAATGCAAAAAGATTGGCCTCACTCATCTATCATTTGCAGATGATCTTTTAATTTTTTGCAAAGGAAATCTTGAATCTATAGCTGGAATCATTTCTGTCCTTTATCATTTCTATGATTTGTCTGGTCTTAAGTTTAATGTTAGCAAGACAAAACTGTATGTTGCTGGAATTTCCTCTAGAAATCTGGAAACTATCAAATGCACTATTGGTTTTAAGTAAGGATTCCTATCTGTAAGGTACTTGGGGGTTCCTTTAGTCACTAAAAAGCTTACTAAACATGATTGTCAGCCTCTTATTGACAAAATTAAGCTAAAGCTCCACCATTGGTCTGGTAAGCTCTTAAGCTATGCTGGGAGACTTGAGCTTGTCAAAACAGTTCTCTTTAGTGTGGCTAACTACTGGTGCAGACAATTCATTCTTCCTCAAACTATTATCAACCTAATTGACCAACTATGCTCTCGCTTCCTATGGAAAGGAACTTATCAGGCAACAACTGGAGCTAGGGTCAGCTGGGAAAAAATCTCCTGCCCCAAATCTGAAGGAGGCCTAGGTTTGAAGAACATTAAATCTTGGAACACTGCATTTATGATTCAGTTTATTCGAAACATTCTTGCAGGAGAATGATCACTATGATTGCTTGGTTAAAATGCTATGTGATTAAGAACAATGACTTCAGGGACATGGCAGAAAGTACTGCTCATAGCTAGAACATCAAGAAACTATTGAAACTTAGAACTACAGCTCTTTCCATTCTTAATGCAGGAACTAAGACTACTAAAGATATTTGGGAAGCAGTCAGAGAACAAAGAAACAAGGTTTCTTGGCATAAAGTGATATGGTTCCCTTCCCATATTCCTAAGTTCAATATGATAGCTTGGATGTCTATCTTGGACAGACTCCCAACTCGGGAGAGACTGTCTCGGATGGGAATTGTCATGGATGGTCTTTGCGTCTTATGCAACGAGGCTCTCGAAACAAGGAATCATTTGTTTGGTGACTGCAATTTTGCTAAATCTCTATGGAAATCTATCTTAAATCTTTCCCACTTGCGTAAACCCTACATGTCTTGGGAAGCAATGATAGATTGGGCTTGTGATGATTGGAAGGTCAAATCTCTTCTTTATACCTTATTGAAGATAGCTTGGACTTCGTTCATCTACTCGATTTAGGAGGAGAGAAATAGAAGAATCTTTCAACGAGGACCTAGAAAAGTTGAACAAATTCTGTCAACCATCAAGGAGCTTGTCCGAATTCAACTTAGAGGCAAAAACATTAAGAGAATAGATAATGTTAACTTTAATCTATGCTTCTATTGGGGTATAGACTAACCATTTTTTGTTGTAAGTAACTGTTTATACTCCCTTTTGGGATGTTTGTTGTAGCAAACTTTGCTCATTTGGATAATAAAATTCAACTTATCCAAAAAAAATTGTATAAAATGTAATACTGTTTTAAACCAAATATAATACAAACACATAAATCTTTCTCTCGTTAGCTCAAGTACATCATATAGTAATGAGAATATTTTGGATTTTATTGTTACTTTTATATAAAGTTATTTGCATTAAAAATGTGTTTAAGGAGTACTAGTAATGCTAACGAGATAAAATTAAAGACTTTTCTAATAAAAGTGCTTAAAATTTATAATACTTTATAAATATTTTATAAAATTTATCTTTTATATTATAATTTTTTATATATTTTAAATTTTCACTTACTTTTTAAAAAATTTAAATGTTTTTTTATTTTTTAAATAATTTTTATGAATATTTTTTAAAAAATTAATATTTGAAAATTTTAACGATTTCTTATTTTTGCTTAAAGATTAAATAAGTACTCGAACTTTTAATTAAAATTAATTATGCCTTTGAACTCGAACAAAAAAAATCTTCTAAGTCAGATTAAAAAAATCAATTTAATCCCTTTATTATGTCATCGTTCATACCTCGATTATCATATTAGCATGATGGACTGCAACCTTAATACATAACTATCAACATTGATCAAAAAATTGGATTGATAATTAAATGACTTCGAAGATATAATTACATCAGTTAAAACCTAACGAAATTATTTCCAAGAAGATGCATCACCTAAACTAATTGATTTGATTATGTTGTGTGTATGTTCAGTGACCACTCGAGTCCTTTGGAATGGGGTAAAGATCGAAGAATTCAAGTCAACAAGAGGAATTCGGCAAGGCGACCCCCTATCGCCATATCTATCTTTTTGTGTTGTGTATGCAGAGGCTCTCTCAAGTGATAGTGAGAGGTATTGATGCTAAGTGTTGGAAACCAATTCAGTTATCTTGCGGAGCCCCCATCTCACATTTATTTTTTGTGGATGGTTTAATCTTATGTGGTGAAGTTTTATCTGATCACATGAATGTTATGAAAGAGACCTTAGAAATATTTTGTATAAGCTTGGGTCATCGGGTAAGTGCTATGAAAACACATTTTTTTCTCAAGTAACATCACAAGAGAGCTCCGGGCTGACATAGCGGGCGACCTTGACTATATGAAAGTTATCGATTTGGGTAAATACATTGGAGTGCCGCTGCTGCACCAACGAGTCCCTAAAACGACATACTCTTGATTGATAAAATTAAAGAAAGATTGTCGAGTTGAGCAGCGAGAACATTATCACTTGCTGGTCGAGAACATTATCCCTTCTTATGCTGTGAAAACGTCATGGATTCCCAAGAGTGTATGTGATGAAATTGAGAAATTGATTCGGGGATTTGTGTGGGGTTATTCTTACGGAAACAGGAGAATCAACATTGTTAATTGGAACACCGTGCATAAACCTCTTCATCAGGGGGGGCTTGGGTTTGCAGATTATGGAGCACTATAATAAGGCATTCATCATGAAAATCGGATTCCAACTTGTAGTTCACACGGAAAAGCTGTGGGTAAAGGTTATGAGGGCCAAATATAGATGTTTAGAGCCGATACCTACTTCGTCGCGTGGCAAAAATTGTTCTCGATTATGGAAGGGTTTGCGCAGAGTTTGCTGGATCATGAGGGTTCTCTTGCCAACAAAATTGTCAACCACACTACTCCGACACCTACCGTTGTAGCCGCGATGGTAACTTCTTCTGGCCATTGGGATTGGGATAAAATCAATTGAGTTCTCTTCGTGAAAACCTTAAAGAAGATCGCTGCAACCAACCCTCCACAATCTATCTTAGGTGCTGACACTTTCGGGTGGAAGTGGGAGGAAAGGAAGTCATTCTCGACTAAATTGGCCTATCATGCTATCTCTTTATATGAAGAAGGGCAAAGTGATGGTATTTGGAAATTTATTTGGAGATTAGATATTCCCCAGCGAATAAGAACTATTCTCCAAATAAATTTTCAAATACCAAGACCTATTCAACGTCGTTGAGCTTGATTCGTTGGGATACATTTTCTGAATTCATGCAAGTACCATTTAGGTGATGGATATGAGATAATCTCCTAAACATTGGAAGCTATGTCAATGATTGTGGGAATTGGGATACTCTCTTTCCAGTGGTGTGCTGGAACCTTTGGAAAGCTCGTAATACCAAGCTCTTCAATAGCTATTTCATAGAATATGAGAATATTGTGATAGGTAGTAAAAGGTCTGTAGATGACATATTAAGGGGGAGAGCATCCCATTGAATGCTGGGTAATCATGTAGAAGATGTATGTATTTAGGATAGGCCAATGGAGGGCTAGATTAAAGCAACTGTTGATGGAACTGTCCGCAATAGTGATCGCGCGACTCCTATTTGGGTGTGTGCAGGGTATGGACGAGTAATTTTATGTTAGGAGGGGAAAATTTATAAAATTTTAAGGAGTATAAAATATATTTTCAATAGAAAATGCAAAGGAAATATCTAAAATATATAGAAATTTAAAATTTTTAGGGGGCGACCGTCCTCACTCGCCCCCTCTAGGTCCATCCCTGGGTGTGTATCGGAATGCACAAGGTAGGTGGCTCTTTGGATATACTAGAAGCCTTAGAACTTGCACGGTTTTAATCACATAACTATGGGTGATACACGCTGCATTAGATCACGCATGAAGGCTTGGATATCATAAAGTTATGATTGAAACTGATAGCTTGGAAGCAGTGCGATTGCTAAACAATGATCCAAACTCTTCATGCAATGTCCCTTTGGTTGATACTATTAGAATGATGCTGGAAAGACTTTGGGAGATCATCCTTAGACTAATCCGGAGAGGTGCAAACGGTGTAGCCGATATGTTAGCGTCAATGTCCCGTCGGAAGAGTATTGGGGAAATCCAATTTGCCGAACCCCCTCTCGAAGCTGTCAACCTTATTATTCAAGAAGCTATGCCAAGGCTTATGTTTATTCTGCATCCTGTATTAGCCCAAAAAAAAAATATTAATTGAGCAAAATAAACATTTATGCCTATAATTCTTCTATATATCATAGAATTAAATATCATAAAAAATAATTAACTGAGAGTTACCCTAGTTTCTTTGCGCGAGGATTTTTAAAATTTTTTGCACCTCTTATCGTTTTTCTCATCTTTATTGGACGACGACATCAATCTTAGTTTTGGTCATCGGCCGCCAATATTATTTATTTTTTATATTATATCTTTGTTTGCTCTTTGTTTTTCTATCTTTATGACTTGTTTTTTTATGTTTTTTTCGACACGTTTTCGGTCTTTTTTATTGGTCGTTTGACCGTTTTATTTGCATTCAAATGTAGTTTTCTCATGACACTTGACTTTGATTTGCAATTGTCGATAGTCTTTCATTAATTTGATCTCCTGTTGTGGTTTGTTTGTTCGATGCAATCAGATCTGTCGTATCTATATTTTATTTGAATTTTTTAGATAGATTTTTAACATTTTTCTTATATGATCTAATTGGAATAATTTTTTTTTGTATCAATAATTGTAGAAAACATTCTAATTGTACGTGATGATGATAAACATTCATTATAATTTTCAACTTTTCATTTTTTAAATAAAATTAACTATTTCTATTTGAATAAAAAAAATTAAATATATATGTACTAAAGAAAAAGGAAAAAAAACTATACACGTACCAAGGAAAACCATTCATCTTCTTGAAACAAATAAGCGTCCCTGACGACTGATCTTCATCGTCAATACTGGAATGTCCTGTGGAGCGGGGCGAAGTTCTGGAGCTTCCAGAGGTTCTTCTGTAATCTGCACAACGGATGGTGAAGGCGGCCTCGATAAAAATTCCTCCTTTTCAGGTCCGGCTAAAATAATTTGTCCATGAAAAGTATGCCACTTAGCTCATCATAAACTGCAATTACCAGCCAAGTTTGAAATGAAATTCGGAAGAAATGGAATAGAAAATGAGAACATGGGGCTTACCTAAAATGTCAAGGGTCGTAGAAGTGGTCCAATTCAACCCTAATCACTGATGCGAACTAACATAATTATAGTTTTGGATAATGCAAATTACAGACGGCTAAATCGAAACAACATTTGGGACAAACAGAGAACCGTGGAAGTTGGAACACATGAGGCCCTATGAAGTAGGGTAATGAGGGGAGCTCGGATTCGAACTGAAACGAACAAAGTCGATGGATATTTTTAACCCTGTGAGCCTGCTGTGTACATTGGTCTGCTTTAATACGTGTGAGAGATCATGGTTCTACTGGTGAATGCATTAGCTCCAGTATAGAGAAATTGCAGGGTAGGAGAAAAATGTAGGTTAACTTTCTTTACCCATATAATGGACGTATCAGATGAAACTATATTTGAGCCATTTTCCTGCTTCTTTAAGAGGAAAATATCCAGAAAAGCCCGAAGGTCTATCTAGCATTAAATAAAAAAAGTAATAAGAAAAACAATTATTCCGTTGCCGGGACTTGAACCCGGGTCTCTCGGGTGAGAGCCGAGTATCCTAACCAACTAGACTACAACGGATCTTAACATAAGTTATCAAATATAAATATATATAATAATTTAAACTAATTAGTAATGTTAGGTCATGTTAATTTTTTTCCCTAAATTCAAACCATATAATTATAAACTTATCAAAACATTACAAATTTATTGACCATAATTTAATTTAGTAGGATAAAATACTAAAATTTTTAAACAAAGTCAAAAGTTGAAATCTTGACATTTATTGAGTTAAAGAAATCGTCCCATAATAATTCTTCGTAAAGTTTGATCCGAAATAACCGATTAATTGATCAAATATATACATTTAAATTTAAAAAATACATCTCAAATTTAAAATTAACTAAATAAATCAAACATATTTTCATCCAAAAATTTAAAACGAATGAAGTATAAAAAATCAAAATCAAATAAAAGATTCTAAATTTCAGGTTGAAATCAAATTGGAGCAACAAAAAAAAAAAATCCGACCTATCCAATTTCGTTACCAATTAGATGCAGAGCACCCCCACGTATAAAAGAATGAATAAAATGACAGAAATTAGGCAATTTCAATTATGAAATCAGCTTTTGGAAACGCTTACTGCATTGCTCTCTATCGTCATTCCTTAAACCCTAACCCGTCAATTCTTCACTTTGTACCCTTCATTTCCTCTATTTGCTCCCTTCCCTCCGGCGTTTCCAGAAGCCTTCCTTCTTGTTTTCCTCCCCGCGTTTCTCTCTGTTCCACTTCCATGGCCGGCGGTGATTCCTACTCGCCCCTAACATCTCCTCCCTTGGAGATGCAGTTCGAGAAGTTCCGAGTCCAGCTAGAAGATTCCGGCACCTTACGTGAACGCATACGTACCGTAGTTATGGAAATCGAGTCGTCTACTCGTCTCATGCAAGCTAGCCTCCTCCTCGTTCACCAATCTATACCAATACCCCGTAACATTCTTCTTTTTCTTCTTCTTTTTTAATTTATATGAATTTAGGAATATTACCTAATTTTAATTTTACCTATATATATTAATAGAGGTTTTAGAGAAGGCAAATACTCAGATTAATGTTCTAAAGGATCTTTACAGTAAACTTGCTGAAGTTGTTAGGGAATGCCCTGGACAATATTACAGGTGAGATTGACTTTAAGGTTTTTGTTACTTTCAGATTTCATTTTATGTTGAATATTTGTGATATATTTGGTGTGCTTAGATATCATGGAGATTGGAGGAGTGAAACTCAAATGGTAGCTTCTTTGCTTGCCTTTATGCATTGGTTGGAATCTGGAAATCTGCTTGTGCATACTGAAGCAGAGGAAAGCTTGGATGTATGTTTCAATAATGAATTTTTTTCTGTGTTGCGAGTAATTTTGTCTTTGCTAATGAATTAATTGAGAATATTGGTTGTTTTGGCAGTGAATGATTCGGATTTTGCTTTAGATCTGGAGGATTATCTTGTTGGTAAGTGTTGAGAATTTCTTTCTTCAAAGAATAAGTTGCTGGGTTCTATTATCTAATGGATTGTGTCTATAATTTTTTTAAAAATCTTACAATGCTTCGATTTTCGTCAACAATCCTGCACTATTCTAGTTACTGAATAAAAATTAAATGTAGTTGACAACAAAAAGTAGCCAGTTAACCGAACTTCAGTTTTCCATTTTTTTGTTGATTCTTATTGAAATGGAGGCTGTCTCATCATACCAATTGATACTTTAGTAAACTATTCTGGTTCCATTTATTGATGAACTGAATGAAGCATTATTGATTCTTCATTATTTCTGTTTACTGTTATTATTCTGTTCTTGTGTGTGCAAGACACATGACATGCCATTTAATTAGCATCTAAATTTGGGGGTTATTATTTTTCTGCCCATTGAGTATGCTGATCAGGGAATGTGTTTCTCATCATGCAGGTATTTGTTTCATGTCAAATGAAATGGTAAGAACTATGTCAGGAACTTGCAGTCTCAGACTTTTTGAACTGGCTAACGTTTTCTTGCTGCTCTATTCTTCACATGTTTTTTTAGTCAGGCGTTTGATGAAAGTAAAAATTACAGAGAACTTGTTAGAATGTATGTGATAATTCCAAACGGATCATTTGTATAAATTGACTCTCTGATGATGATGTCGATGATTTGTTAGTTACCTACCACTAAAGTAATTGGGAAAATGTGGGAAAATCCCTTAACATAACATGCGTTGTATTTCATTCCAGCCGAGGTATGTGGTGAACCAAGTGACTGCTGGTGACTATGATTGCCCAAGAAAGGTGTTGAAGTTCTTGACAGATCTTCATGCAGCCTTTCGGATGCTTAATCTCCGGAATGATTTCCTGCGCAAGAAGTTCGATAGTAAGTTTAATCTTCTTAACATAGACCCGAGTATTATAAAATGCTTTCTCATTATTGTAGGTATGAAGTATGACCTAAGAAAAGTTGAAGAGGTCTATTATGATGTTAAGATTCGAGGCTTGGCAACCACCGGTGATTCTGTCGGTGATCAAGGAACCCAAAAGATATGATAGGGTGCAAAAGTGCTATATAGAACTTAGAGACTAAACTCTTCCTTTTCTTGACTGCAATTTCTTAAGGGGGTTCGTGATCCTTTACCGCATGGTGTAGAGCCAAATTTTGCCACCAAAACAAGGTAAAAAGGTTCAATAAATAGTTGTAATAAAAGCATACTTGGCAGTCCTAATCCTTTTCAGTTTGTTTATTCGATCTTTTGCTTTAGTTATTACTTTCTGTTATTTCATCATAAATTGTTGCTTCTTCCATTCCTTGTTATTATTATTATTTTTTCGGGGGGGGGGGGGCAGTCTTTGTTAGGGCTGAGCAACGAAAACCGAAAAACCGACACGAACCGAGTAAAACGGTTCGGTTCGGTTTGGCTTTAAACGGTTCGGTTTTCGGTTCGATTTAAAGGCTTCATTTTTTTGATTCGGTTCGGGTTTTCCATATGGAACCCATTTGTTCCATATTGAACCAAATAGGCAATTTTTGTAAAAAAAATTATAGTTTCAAGTGATTTTTTTATTGAAAAACCGATAAATCGAACCGAAAAACCCGAACCGTTGAAAAAACCGGTTTCGGTTTTTTCGGTTTTTTAACTATTCGGTTTCGGTTTAAATATTGAAAACCCGTTTATTTTGGTTCGGTTCAATTTTTGGTAAAAAACCGAATCGAACCGAACCGAATACACCACTAGTCTTTGTGGCTTCGCTTGCATGTTACAATTTGTGATACCCATGCCTTTCATGGTTATATACGGGTCAGTCATCCTAAAATATGCTTCATTTCTTGTCGCAAATATTCACTTATAGCATACTATATCTCAATAGATTGGCATAATTTTCACTGCTGTACATTTCCATAACATCAGTGTTTTTCTAGAATCTAACTTTGTTGTTCAGCTTCTTGGACTAGTCATCCCTTAGAATGTACGTTAAAAGATCATCAATTTCTAATGAAATGGATGCAGCGGTGGCTTGCTGGAAACCCATAGTCCTATTAGTATGCTAATGGTAATTCCATTTATCACTTTATTGTGAAACATCAGATTGCTAGGTTTAGCCATAATTATCCACAAATTTAGCTAATGGGGTTCCAGTCAATTAAAGTGTCATAGAATGGTCTGAGTCAATTAAAGTGTCATATTAGTCATCTAAGTAACTTGAATTTAACTTATGACACCTCCCCTTTCTTTATGTTGTGAGTTCAATACTCATTAAAAATAAAATTCTCCTCCTCTTCCCTAGATAGAAATAGTTAAAAAAAAAAATTATGCACACCATTAATATTGCAGCGAAACCATTGAAAAGCATTAAAATATGATAAATAAATAAATTATACATATCCTAGAACATACGACCCTAAATAGTTTACGAGTGAATATGTAAAAAAAATATCAATTTTAGGGGTTAGATATTGATACTATAATCTTTAGTATCAATACTAAATTCAAAATATTAAAATCAAATTCGGAATTTTAGTAGTACATTGTAATATTAATATTTCCTATTTGGTATTGATAGTGACTAATTGATATCAATATCGAATTTTGACCTAGATTTATTTTGCTTTTTTATAGAAATAAAAACAGCTAATTTTATTAAAAAATTATAAAATATAATGAGGATTTATAATTAAATTCATAAACTAAATATAAATTAGGATATTTTCTTATAACCATTAACATAAAAAACTAACCACTTAAGATCAGGACCATACAAGAAAAATATGAAAACTCCATCCAAAAAAACTCGAACACTAGGTCGATAATAACAAAGGATTTAACTATTGAAAGATCACCAACAAACGCAAATCAGAGCCAAACATCGTGCAACACATGTTGCACATCAAAATCTAATTCAAGAGTAAAAAAAGAGAAGATCAAAGAGATAACAAATGAATGTCATTTTAATCATTCGTGATGACATTAAATCCAATCATAAAAAATGACAAAAACGAGCAAAAACATATTATTAACATCATGTAAACTCATCGTACATTTAAAAGAACATTCAAAATCATTAATCAAACGAATTATGTCTCACCACTTACGAAATCTAGCACATGTAGTAAATTAAACTAAAATACGAAGTGACATGGGATGCTCCCATGCAGGATCGATGGTGAAATATATATATATATATATGTGTGTGTTAGCAAAACAAGTATTTACTGGTCTTCTACATGTCAATAAATATCATAATCAACAAAGGTTATATAATATGTACATTGATAATGGTTTATATTGCATCATAAGGTATAATGATTATTTAAAATGTTAATATGAATCAAGCGACTTTAGTTGTTCACGATAAAAAACACAGCTTAATTCACAAATAAAAATTCAAAATAATACATCCATGCAAGGCTTATACTAGGAGAAAACATTACTTCTATGAAAACAAGTTCTTACATACATACATACATAGGAGTAAATATATACGATATTCACACACCATGCATGACACTTGGTGGTATCCACTTCAATCATCATCATCAATATCACCACTAACTGCCCCAATCATCGTACTTTTGTCTAGGAATTTGTGGTGGTTGTCTATGTTTTTCTCGACTGTGCTACTCGTCCTTGCTTCAACAGCTTTTCCTTTCCCCACATAATGCCGGTGTTCCTGGTCGTATATTCAGCCGAGCATGGCTCTCCTGGGACTTGCCATGCAGCTATAACTCACCATCATCAAAACCCCAAATACCACCATAAGCTTCAGCTTCATGCTGCTCATGTGTTCAGTTCATGCTCCATGCTGCTCGTATATTCATTTTTAAATGAATTGGAGAATGGGGAGTCCACCCAATAAAGAAAGGAAATTGAGTGGAAGATATTTAAATAATTTTAATTAAGAAATTGTTTTTAATACTGCTATGAATCCATACTGATAGATGGGTGAAATTTTGAATATATTAAGAAGCCTTGATGGGGAAGTTCCACTTTTGAAGTGGAAACATAATGGATACAATAAAAGTCGATGAATCAATCATAATTGTCATTCATGTTTTAGTTGCTCTCTGATGTCAAATACTCAAATCATAGATGACAAGGTCTCTTGCAGTTATGAAAAATGCTATAAAAATGTAATATTTTTCGGTTACAATCTAGATCGAAAATGTTACAAAGAAGATAGCATTTTTGGCATAACATTTTTGGTTGCAAACTATTCAACCTAAAAAGTTGTGCTCTTGATAAGATTATCCGTTGCAACCGATTTTTAGTCTTATAATTAACAAGTTGTATTTTAGAATTTCCTTTAAAAATTGGTGTGGTTGGTTTCACCGGTTATTCAATAAATTACTAACTTAAAATGTTGTTTACGCCAATTTAAAATTTATACATTTTGATAATATTTTCGGTTGCAACATAAAATATTACCTACGTTTCAAAATTGATTCAAACTTAATATTGAGGATAATGTTCTAGGTTGAAACCATAAATGTTATCCCTTTTACATTATTTGTTATGATTCTGGTAACATTTTAGGTTGCAACCTTAAATGTTACGTACATAGACCAACCTAAAATATTAAATGTTTATAATAACATTTTTTGTTGCAATCTAAAATATTACGTTAGTTTTTAAATTACAGGAAACTTAATTTGAGGGTAACGTTCTATGTTACAATCGGAAATGTTACTTCTTTTACATAGTTTGTTATGATTTAGCATAACATTTTAGGTTGCAACCTAAAATGTTAATCCAAACAACCTAAAATATTATACGTTTTTTTAACATTTCCGGTTACAAATGAAAATGTTAAGTGAATTTCTAAACCGGTTCAAACTCAATTTTATAAATAAAAAGGTGCTAAAATGATAGTTGGACGACTAAATATATAGTTTACCCTAAAAAGAATAATTTCAGCCAACTTATAACATTTTATGTTTTGAGTGCATGTACCCATGCTAGATTAGTTGATGAAGGTTGATCCCCATGGTTAATGGATATGACATTGAGTCACTCAAAACAAGCAGCATACAGTTTGATAGATTCCTCTAATTGGCCACTCCAAATTTAATTCATAGCTGTTCATACACAGAATGCCTTTTACTTATTATTATTATTATTATTATTTTGCATTATGGCACTTTGCTAGGTTATGTTTATGATGTCCTTATATATGATAATAACAATACTTTCTCTTTTCTATTATTTTCTTCTTCTTGTCTCTTCTCCCAAACTAGAGAACTTGGAGGAAAGACTTTATTTTCTTCTTCATCGTAATCCCATCCAAAAATCTAAGATAAGATTGATGATCCTTGAATTATGAGCTCTAAGATGAGTTCACCATCTTCTTCAATAGTGGACATAAACTTATTTGAGGTTTTGAGAGGGTTTAAGCTCCAAGAGTTTTCTCCCATGAGTATCTAGATTTCTTAAAGACTGATTTTTCGTTGGACGAGTTGTAATCATTCTTTTGATGCAAGGAACGTCTTGGAAGCTTTAGTTTTTTGGGAGAGGTGCAAGACTCCCAATGAACAATGTCAAGGAAAAGTTGGTTCTTAAATCTATACATGTATTTGGGTTGCTTAGAAGTTAAGGTAACACACTCTAACTCTTTTTTTTACTTGTATGTCATTTATATGACATTTGCTTGCTTGTATTAGGTGGTGAAGCATGCTGGGGCTTAAGTGCTTATGGATTTGTTGTTGATGTTTTTGACATTAGAGTGGTGTAAAAATGATGTATTATGACTCCTAATGACTTCCATAAGCTTTATTAATAAATTTAAACCTTAAAACAAGTGTTTAGGGTGAGTTTGGGGTGTTTCTCGAATGAAACAATGAATTTATTGGTTGTGGTTTAGATACCAAATGAATTGGGCAAAATCTAAACATTTTGCAAGGTAGTATCGATACATTGTTTTTGGAGTATCGATACTACTCCTTTGATATCGATACCAACCGAGGGCTTGATATCGATACTAGGGTATTTTTGACACTTTGAAACTTTATTTGGTATCAATACCCCAAGGATGATATCGATATCGGAGGATTGGTATTGATATTGAGAGCATTATTAGAGGATTTCGAGACTATTTTTGGTACCAATACTCAAGGAGAGTGTCGATACTAAAGGCTTGGTATCGATGTTGAGCATTATAAGAGGATTTCGAGGCGATTTTATTATGTCAATTTGAGAACTCTTTATGATACTCGTCGAGAAGAGCAGGATGGACTAAGAGGGGAGTGGGTGGACGTGATCGCACCCCTCTAAAATTTTTAAATTATCTTATATTTTAATTTTTCGTATTTTCTATTAATAATTTATTTTTGTCCTTTTAAAATCTTATAAATTCGTCATCTTTTAAAATTTTATAAATTCATCTATCCAATTTAAAATATTGCGTTTGAACTTGAAAAACAACACAATACGAAGAGAAAGTGAAATAAAAATAAAGATGGAAAAACAATATTTTTAACTTGTAGCATGGGAGAAGCTATGGAAGGTAGTTGAAAGGAAATCAAAAAATGGTTTAAAGTAAATAATAATATATTAAAAGGGGACACAAAGGGAGAAATGTAGGGTGAACATTTGATCCATATCCGATAGATTCTGACTCAATTCAATTTGATAGGATTAATTTTTTTTTATAAAAAAATAGGTTTAAATCAGATTGGATCAAGGTTTTTAAGAATCATGTCGAGTCAAGTTGAGATATATGGTAAAAAATATAATATAATCCAATATAATATTATAATTATCTATTATACATTTAAAGATAATTACAATAATATCTTTTGTATATTTTTTCATTATATCCTATTTTATCAGGTTGGATCAAATTTTAATTTAAAATATTAAATCAAGGTCTAAATCTTGCAGAATCTTCCTAAATTAAAATTGAATTAAATATAGATAAAATAATTATTTTTTGAGCCAACTTCAAATAAACCAAAATCTGACCCGACCTAATCAAGCAGGCCAAGACAGCTAAGAAAACCACAAGGAGCCTGAAAAGGAAAACTACGAGGATCGAGAGAGAAGGGAAGTCCAATCAAATCATTGGACTATTCATTCATAGGAGCGTGGCAACAAGTGTGACCGACATACCGGTATAATTCGTTTGCTTTGGTTCTGATTAGGCATTTAAAAACAGATTGGTCTGCTTGAAATTTCATCTTAAATGAATGGCTTATTCATTCACATACCATAATTTTACCTAGGGATATGATATTTATAATATATACAGAGTTTTACTTTAATAATTTTTCAAATATCCACTCCAAATTCCAACGAAAACACTAAAGCTGAGGGGAAATGGAGTCCACAATGTGATTAACTCGAGCTTGTCTGCAAAACCATTGGCAGCTCTACTAGAACGATGTGTACAGTTCAGGGAATTTTTTTTTATCTCTTATTGCCTTCAGACAAACGAGTACAGCACATAACGTCTTCAGGGGATGAACCCTTTGCTGGCCTTTTCAATCATCTCTGTGACAGAAACGTAAGAGAGAGTTATCTTCACTCGTCTCTGTCAACGTAACCAATCCATATTTCTCTTTCTTTTGTTTATTAATTTTCTTGCCAAAGTTCATATAAGTTCATCAAATCCATTAAAAAAATAAATGCGGGGATGTTTTCAAGCAAAAAGTGTCGATTAAACTATTGGTTTGGTAGGTAAAATATGGAACCAAAGAAATCTTATGGAATGTTTCAGTCTATAGAACCAATTTCCATTCTCTTTGCTTTACCTGTATTTTTTCCCCTCCATGATCTCTGGCAAAGACCAAGTTGTTTCTCTCAGCCATTGCTTACATGCATGCACAGACAGAGAAGCAGAGGCAAAAGCTTATCCCGAATCCATCTGCAGAACATAATAGCCCAGAAGAGAGTATAATAGTTTATGTATTATATTTCATACATTACAACAGAGGGTGTTATTAGATGATAAAGGGCTTTCTTGATTATATGAATCAATGAAAAACTCTTTTCACTCTGGGTTTGAGGCAGGCATATGTATATTTAATATTT